>NC_060906.1:20876625-21476625 GCF_014805685.1 Silurus meridionalis
GTCCAACAAAGGAACATATAATTACTAAAATGGCTGCATGAAAAACAACAGCTCAGACTGGACATGATGCATAAATGAGCGTATATATATATATATATATATATATATATATATATATATATATATATATATATATATATATATATATATACTGTATATATAATGTGGGGGTGTGTGTGTGTGTGTTGCTATGTCTTCCAGCCATATGTGCATGCATTAGATTTCCCTTCATTTGGACTATAAAACCCAAACCTGTTCCAGCTCCATGAAGATATCCTTACCATGTGATGGAGTGAAAGATCTCCCCTATTGGAATTGGAACGCTGACTGCACCTCAGACCTCCTCATCTCACCTACATCTGTACCTGACTTTACTAACACCCTTGTGGCTGAATGAGCACAAATCCTCCCATCATTACAGAACAGTGGAAGTTATTATAACAGAAAATAGGGATTAATGTGGAATGGGGTGTTAGATCTATATATATGTATATGTATATATACAGTATTTTGTATGCCTATAAAAAAAGAATATTATACATAATTTAACATTTTTATTCCAATCCGACTTCATATTTAATTACATTTAAAAAAATAAAAAATAATGGATTTATAATGACAAAAAAACCCATTTTCTATTTAACCCATTTATGAATGGCGTCCCCTACAGGGGACAGATATGTACAGTAACTAACTCATAAAAAAAAGTTGTTGGCATGATTTTTCATGTTTAAAAGTAGAAACTAACATTAAAAAAAAATGTAATTGTATTTTGTGATTTTGGGTTTGGTAGACTGACTGCTGATTTTCAAGCAAAGCACCCAGTTATTAATAGTTAGAATTTCCATGCTTTCCAAGCAAAATATGCCTTTTCTCATATTGATTTTCACAGTACGTCTCCTGTACTCACTGCACAGTTTATTGGCACAGCAGCCAATAACGGTGCAGCCAAAGATCTAAATGACTGATCTCGCTTAACAAAGTTGTTTCCTCCATTACTGTTTTGTACCCTCAGTGAACCTCTTACTTGATTTGTCACCATCAATCAATGGCAGTAAGAATAATCCTTACGGCGAGCTGATGAAAGGATGGTCTCTTTAGCTGCTTGCATTTGAGCACAACTGAATCATTCAGTGACAATAAAATGTACCCGGCCTCTTAAAGAAGGCAAATTCAAAGCACATGGGCTTTAAACGTGAAAAGAATAAATAAAATAATAGCAGGGGCTTTGCGCAGTCCACTGTATTATAAGATGAAATTATGGTGAACCGATACAAACACTGAAAATAGCATTGCTGATGTGGTGTAGTTGATCTTCCTGTGAAAGGAACCAGAAGGATTAGGAGGCGGACATTACTGGTCAAATCATAGAGCCAAAGCCTCAGAGAGAAAGAAAGAGAGAGAGGAGAAAAAAGAACCTCAAAGCAAACCCAAGAAGAGAACGCAGTGATCAGCTTTTGTTCCGTGCAAATCCATCTAATTCTCTCCAGAGGTAGAAAGTACTTAAGTAATTGTGCTTTGTTACTTTATATTATATAGAGAGTACATTTTAATTCAATTTGTTTAATAAGAATGGAATAAAGCACTTAGATGCATGCTGTTGTAGGAGAATTAGCGGCAGTGTGGTCCTGAGTCCTGAGCCATGAGCAACTGCTGGGAAATAATTTTAATAATTATGAATATTTGTATTACAAAGTTCTGAAATATTAGTAGTGAAAACTGTCTTTGTGAGAAAATATTTGACTTCTGAAATTACTAAACGTAACCATTTTATAGCTTTTTAGATCAAATCTGACTTTGAACATTGGACTTTGGATCCAAAAATCCAAATTCCAGCCACACCAAGCAGCCAATCCTGGGCCCCTGAGTAAGGCCCCATAGATGCTCAGTTGTATAATTAGAAAAATATTATAGAAAAATAGAAATATTTTAGAAAAAGTCGCTCTGGATAATGGGGTCTGCCAAATAACAAAAATGTAGATGTAGGCGACTTTTAAACTATTAGCATATAAGTGGGTAAAAGCTCACTGTTCATATATGTATATGAACATTTTCTCCTTAAAGTTGACGTGTTAGAAGCAGGAAAAATTTGAGCAAGTTTGACGAAGGCCCAGTCAGAACATCTCCAAAACTGCAGTTCTTGTGGGCTATTTCCGGTCTGCAGTGGTAAGTATCTATCAAAAGTGGTCCAAGGAAGGAACAGTGGTGAACCGGCGACAGGGTCACGGGCGGCCGAGGCTCATTGATGCACCTGGGGAGCGAAGGCTGGTGAGTGTGGTCCGATCCAACAGACGAGCTTCTGTAGATCAAACTGCTGAAGAGGTTGCTGTTAATGCTATGTGGTTGAAATTATGCCTGATCGATATATATAATGTATATTTAATATCTGATCTATACTCAGTACCTCAAAACACAATTCTAGAAATGTATGTAAATGTATATACATTAATGAAGGCAGAATGAATAAGATACAGAAAAAGGTATAAGGCAAGTAACACGGTAGTGCAAATGATAAGGGTCAAAGACTGAAATGAATATTGTACCATTAATATAGTACCATTTTGTACACCATCCCTACTGTACCCTAAGCAGTACATTACTTGACTTAATAAACCCTTTTTTTGTCAAATTAATATAAATTTCAGATCAGTAAATCGCTTGCAGATTCTAATGCATTCTATGTGCAAAAGATTTTCCTCACTAGGAGGTCAGCAGATGGTTTTGCAGCGTGTGTACCTTGTAACTTTATCGGCTGTACCTTACACAAATACCGTTATTTCCCAGGGTGATAAAAGTAAAGGAAATATTTTCCCATCCTCTATCTCAGCCTTATACTCTTCCATAGCTGTTCCTGCGTGCTGAAGGGAATCAAAACAGCGAACTGATACAGAACGTGAGAAGGCATCGCTCTTCCATAGATCAACATTTAGTCGTTTTGGGAAGTCGACATGTGGCCTGAACAAACTGGTGTCCATTTTTCTTTTTCTTTCCACTCGTATTCATTTCGAAAAAAAAAAAAAAGGGTATCAGTCAACTCATCTTTTAAGAATGTGGCATGAACGTGGATTGAATGAGCAGTAAGTCACTGGTGTTACCAGACTTTTGTAATAACAGTCATATATCTGTATAAACACGATAACGCACATCCTGCAGGCATTATGTCACCAAACAGAGCACTGGATCTGACCTCATAGAGCTTTATCAGTGCAAAAACACTTTGGAAACGTAAGAAGTGTGTGTTAAGCGTGCTCTCGGATTTCGTTGTTGTTCATTCACCATGTTCTCTTTATGATCAGAACTGTGTGCTTTCAATAGTCTAATGTTCATAAATAATGGAATACAAGTTCATAGAAGAGGGGAAAAGGGGTGTTTTTGTTGTATGTTTTGCATGCACACACACACACACACACACACACACACACACACACACACACACACACAAACGCACATAGGCACATAGGTACACACACTCACATGCACACATATACATACACACACACATAAGCACACACACGTATACATGTACACACAAATTCGCACACATACAAATGCAAATGTGCGCACACAAATGCACATAGATACACATGAAAATAAGCACACGTATACATGCGCACACACATGCATATGCACACAAACACACACATAAACACGCACACACAGAGATGTACATGTGGGGACACAAACCAACATACTGTACACACGCATGCACATTAAACACCGTTGCCCCCATCCGATTAACCCTGCACTATGGTGTAATAGTCATACTCGTGCCTTCAAGAGAGCAGTTCGTAATCTGGAGAGAAAATGGAGACCGAACAATCCCAGGTTACTTTTCAGTACAGTGGTGAGATTCACAACAAAACCGATATCTAAAAAAAAATATTTCATCACAAAGTAGTGAAGACTTTATGAATTTCTTTATTGAAACAAAATTAAGTACCAGAAACACAATTGCGGAGGTCCAACCTCTGACAGCAACTCTTGATCCAATCTCACCTAAAGCTCCACAATTATATGAATTTACAAGTAATTGACAGGAAGAGCTGTATGATCTGATTACCATCTAAACCAACAACATTTCTGTTAGATCCCATTCCAACTAAATAACTTAAAGAAGTGTTACATACAGCTGGTGGGTCTCTTCTGAATATTATTAACGCCTAACTATCTTTACGTCATGTCTAAACCGCTTAAGTTGGCAGTTAAGCGCCTGATTAAGAAACCAAATTTGGATCCAAATGAACTTTCAAAAACCAGACCCATCTCAAATCTTCAAAGATTTTAGATAAGATTGTGTCTTACGAGACAGGTGATCCACTGTGGTGACCTCTAATGGGAGCAGCCGAAAGAATAAGAAGGAGAAGTCCAGAATGCTTTTTCTCACTTCTGTACGTCGCTCTGGACAAGGGTGTCTGCTAAATGCCACAAATGTAAATGTAAATGAATGCAGCAGCCAGAGTTCTCACAAGGTCAAGAAAATATGACCATATAATCCCTATCATCTTATCATCCCTACACTGGCTACCTGTTAAGTTTCAAATGGACTACAAACTACTGCTACTTGCTTACAAGGCCTTAAATGGTTTGGCTCCTATGTATTTTTCCAGTCTTCTAACATGCTACAATCCATCACACTCAAAACTCTGGACTTCTAGTAGATCCTAGAATAGCAAAGTCCACTAAAGGTGGTAGAACATTCTCACATTTAGCTTCTAAACATTGGAATAGTTTTCCTGACAGTGTTCGGGGCTCAGACACACTCTCCCAGATTTAAAACATATCTTTTTAGCAAAGCCTCCACATAACACACACCACATATCATAACCTTGTGCTCCAGTACATCTGATCACATGCACATTTTCAACTTGTGCTTGTTAATATTATGAACAGCAGCTACGCTAAATCCTCTCCATTGCTTCTCTCTCTTTACCCATCCCGAGATTGCGCCATTTCCAGTCGCGTCCCACCTCATGAAGATTATAGACCTTCAAAGAGTAGATGCCGACCCCGCCAACATCCCAAACCATCTAGAGATGTACCAGCGCCATTTGGATTTGACTTCATGAAGAGCATGCTCAGTAGCTCCTGGTTCCACAACGTCAACTGACTGCAGAAGACTGTAGAAAGTACGTTACTCTTAATCTCACACACTCCGATGCTCATGTTAGTTCTCACTCTCTGGTGTTTTGTATTGTTTATAATGATTTATAATTACACTCTTGATGTCACCCAAATGATGATAGGTTCCCCTTTTGAGTCTGGTTCCTCTCAATGTTTCTTCCTCATAACATCTAAGGGAGTTTTTCCTTGCCAGAGTTGCCTCAGGCTGATTATTGGGGAAAATTACACATAATTCACTTAAATTAAAATGTTTTGTTCTATAATTCCTACATTCTGTAAAGCTGCTTTGAGACTATGTCTATTGTGAAAAGTGCTATAGAAATAAACTTGAACTTGATCACACATGGACACACACATATACTGTACATGTGCACACACACACACCCACACATGTATACATATACACACATATGCATAGCCACACAAATACACACACACACATGCACATAGACACACACACACACACATGCACATTGACACACACACATGTGCACACAGACACACAAACACACGCACACACACACATAGATGCAGATGTGCGCACTCAAATGAAAATACACAAACTTTCACATGCACACACAAACATAGACACACAAGCATACAAACAATTCATTTATAATCCAATAATAATATTAATAATGCAATAGTTTTGGTGAGATTTACCATGTTATGTAACAACAAGAACAAACTCAATGCTGCGAATCCGATAAATTCACCGATTGCGACAGATAACGCCAAAGCGATAAATTGAGGAAACCTAATTTAATTATCATTCTGTCAGCGCAGAAAAACTCATTTTGCATCCAACATCGGCTTGCAACACACCACCCTGGGTGATACGTGAACAGGAAATCAACGTGACTAATGCGATACCAAATTAAGACCACTGTCGCGGCCAACTTGCGTTCCCACTAACAAAAAAAAACAAACAAACAAACTTTTTATCCATTTATAGCTGCAGTCCAGTTCATCGGCCTTGCTTACTTATGCTTATTTTTGCTTACGCTTTATGGTTATGACAAATGAACTAAGAATTTGTACAAACAATTGATTGTTACAAATTATTGATACTGGAGACTCTTTCTATAATTTTTCATTAGTCTCTAAAGAGAAAGAGGGATAAAGAGAAAGAGAGAGAGAGAGAGAGAGAGAGAGAGAGAGAGAGAGAGAGGAAAGAGAGAGGGAAAGAGAGAGGGAAAGAGAGTGCTTGTGTAACCTCTGGCCACTGTTTAAACGTGGGGGAAGTGGTAGTTAGGTCATGAGTTTAAGTCCCAGCACCACCAAGCTGCCAATGCTGGGCCCTTGAGCAAGGCCCTTAACCCTCCATTGCTCAGTTCTATAGAATGTAAGTCACTGTGAAAAAGGGCATCTGCCAAATGCTATAAATGCATAGTCATCAGATAATGCATTGATGCAGGGAGGTGGTAGCTTATTAGTTAAAGCTCTGGGTTACTGATCAGAAGGTTGGGGTTTAAGCCCTGGTATTGCCAAGCTGCCACTTTTGGAGCCCTTGAGCAAGGCTCTTAACTCTCTGTGCCACAGGGGGGCTGTTACATAGCTGACCTGTGCTCTTACCCCAGCTTCCTAATATTACTGGGATATGGGAAGAAAAAAAATTCACTGTGCTGTAATGCAAATCTGACAAGTATGAAAGCAACTTTTCTAAATTGACTGATCCACCACTTCATTCCTCCCAAAGGTAAATTTGCAATTAAGGGTTGTAATAGATATGCTTTTTTAGCTCCATATCTCTGCAAGAGTTTCAGCCCAAAGGTCTTCAGCGCCGTCCCAGACACACACTCAGTATCATGGCAGTGTGTGTTTATTCTCTGCTGGTCAAATAGTGAAGCAGTGCTGACGTGTGTGACAGGGGTGTGTAAAAGCATGTGGTGTGAGTGTGGCTGCTTCAGCCACGTGGTTCAGACCAGCGTGCGTGTGTGTGTGTATGTGTGTGTTTATATGTGTGTGTTTGTCTGAATGTGCTCTCATACATACAGGTGCACCTCTTCACCTCTTTGTGTACAAGAACTTATACAAAATTGGCAAGAAACGACTAGTTTTTAACAGCTTTTTACATCTTCTCCCACATTTTCTACAAGCACTTTTTATGTTCTCTGGTCGCTCTGTTGTGGGAAACAGAATAACATCGCACTGGGCTCCGAGCTTGTGAGCGACGGCGGAGGAAATCGAATAGGAACAGTTGTTTACAGTTTACCATGCATCCAGGCCGAGGCCAGGGTTTCAAACCTGGCTCACGGTTTCGTTCCATATTTGGTGTCTTTTAACAAGCTCGGAGGAGCAATTAACATGTTTGTTTAGCCGCTTGAGATTTTAACTACAAGAGACCAGAAGGTTTAATAACGAAAATGTTTTCCTGTTGTAAAGCCCCGCGTTAAGGCCTCCTTCAGATCAATTGTTTTTCTATTCAATTCGCATTCGTTTATTGCGACTGCCACTAGCTCCATTTGGTGATTTATTCTTAATGGTACTGATAGTGTGGACGTGTTTTAGAAGACGGGCAGAGATGTTTGGAGTGTGTGTGGCTGAAAGACCATGTCAGCACGAGCAATTTCATGACTAACTTTCTGCAGAGCAAGCAAATGGAAAACACGTTTCAATGGAAAAAACTTCCACACACACACATACAAAGAAAAAAAAAAGGGAAAGCAAAAAAAAGAAAAGAAAGTAGCCTTTGGAGAACAGTGGAGGTGACAGCAGGGTTCATCCTCCAGGCTGATGGAGCTGTCACGTATCCGTAAAACATGGGTGAGAATCAGGAGACTCTTTGCCATGGAATTCACATGTGGCCTGTTATTATGGCCAGTGAGAAATGTCACGTCTGTGTCAGTAGCGAGTGAGCATGTGCATGGCTCTGGAATCTGAAGGAGACACTGGAGTCACGTCACGTCCCAGCGTCTTAGTGTTAGGCCTTGGGAGAGTGAGGACGTCACTTGGGGGAATGTAACAAGTCCGAACTTATGAGCTCTTGGCAAGTCACTGCTAACACAATTAAAGAGCTGATGTGGATTTGACTAGATTTTCTACTGGATGTTGAAAGGCTGCTAGTGGTATCTCCCTTGCATTTAGCAGATACCTTGTGCATTGTAGTCAACTCTCATTTATTTATCTAGGAATGCTATTAAACTTGAATCAGCACAAGTTTTTTGGTTTGTCTTAACATCCTCTTTAAGTGCTTAAGAAATAGGGCCTTCTTTGAAGACAGTCCATGACTCAGCATTTCATGGTGGAATTTCACTTCACCACCTGGGTGCCAGGTCAGACAAGAGTCTTGATTCATGGCTCCTTTGTATCTCGAGGTATAATGAAGCCAAGTAATCCTTCAAGGAAAGTTTTCCTTGCTAAGTCTCTTTAAGTCCGTTTTCTTGGCTTGAGATTTGAAGGGTTTGTACACTGTTCTCTATAACAACCCTTGGAACCCATTGAACTTTAGGGGATTGTCAAAAACCCTAGAACAAAACACATTACCTTTTTTTTTAAGAATGCTTCAAATTAACTTTGAATTTAAAATGATTTGCCATCCAAATAGCCATCAAAGTGTGTATTAGAGATAAGAAGCTTTGAATTCATATCCAAGAACCCATTGTCTCTCACACAATCCTTCTCCAGCTGTACCAGACATGTTATACAATGGTTGACAATGACCTGTAACCTCTGACAAGTAGAAAGGTCAGTACAGAAACCTGTTACAAGGTGAGAAGTGTTATTAGCACAAGGAGTTGAGAAACCATTTTTCAAAGAAAACTCTTTATAAGCTATCTTTGATTATAACAATGATTGATTATGACAAGAAATCCTAGATTGAACAAGACTGAACTGCTCCAGAGTTAAGTAAATGCTATTTATGATCATGGCCACACACAAATAGACATCTGTTAAAAAGCAAATCTGTTTGCTTTCCAAAAAAACCATTTAAGTTGGCACAGGCAGTCCCCGAGTTACGATGGAGATGTGTTCCGACAGTGGCGGGCCGTGAATTTGGTACCTGGGCCTTCAGTGGGAATTTACCTGACTTAATTCACCTCTTAATACCATCACTATCATGTTGTGATCATAGAAACCATCAATACTATACAAACACGCAATATAACAACGCGTGGCATTACAGAGAGAGAGAGGCATTTCACATATAGAGGGTGAATACTATTTAAGCAGGAAACCCAGTTAAGACTCCAATTCTCTACACTGCAACTGCAACTGTGCACCTACATCACCTGGAGCAGTTCAGAATACAGTTTTGTCTAATAACATGACAAAAACATAAAAATGTAAATAAAATACAACCTACTCACCAGAGATGCAGACTCATAATCCGCACCGCTCCTCAGAGGCTGTAATCCAGTGGTACCGCTCGTATTCATGGATTCAATGGATTTTAAAGTATATCCGAGACCAAACCAATTTCTCTTCCTCTGTAGGCATAAAAAAGTCTAACTCAGATGTATTCATGTGTGCAGAGCACTACAGATGTGTTTTGCCAGTCGAACTTGGCTGCAACAGTTTCCCTCTGACCAACCAATCAGAGGACGGAAAAATGCTGACGCTATTCTGGGCCAGCTAGCTGCCCTGTGAGGAGAATATAAAATCTGATTGGTTAAAGAAACAGACCTGTTGCTAATATTCTATATGGTCAAAGAGCCAGCAGTATTAACTTTGCAGGCCCTAGACAGATTAGATTGGGCAGATTAGATTGAGCACATAAAGGCTGAAATCTGATTGGACAAAAAAATCTAACATCCACACACACGTACTGGAAGCAGTGCAGCCAAGAGAAACACTACGAAATGAAGAAAATAAACTGTTGGGTATAAATTGATACAGTTTCATGAAACAACTATTAGAATTTAGGTTGTAAATGTAGGTCAGTGCTTTTGATAGTGTTTAGGCCAGCAGAAAACAGTTCGCCACTGTGTTCCAATGACCCCATCATTATTTTATTTTATTTTTTATTTTAAGTCGAGACATTGCCTGCAATACCCAGGAGTCTTAAAGAATGGTGATCAGTATGGGGTAGTTTACTGTAATAATTTAAGAAATTTACAGCACACAATTAAGCAAAGCAGAGCAATTTACAGTAGCGTAATGTATAAACTATACAGTATATATGTATGCAGTAGAGCGCTCTACCCTAAAAAAAAGACGAAGAGAGACAAGAGCTAAAATTGGGCTTTTGAAACACTATAAAGATAGAAAAAATACTGATGTTTAAAAAATTGTATCTGGTCATATCGTCATCATAAGAGCAAAAAATCGTAAGTCGATTATTATTTAATAATAATTTAGTAATTATTGTTAGTATCTGTATTAGTGATAAAAAATTGGGAATTCAAGTCTCGGCTCTTCTAACCTGCCAAAGTTGTGTGCTTGCACAAGAGTTTTAACTGCTTTAAAGTTAAAATGACTGACCTTGACATCCAAGTTCCAAACAGCACCGAATTAGAAAACTAAAACTGATTTTAGAGCACTTTTGATGTGCCCAATGAGTGAGAAGAAGGTGGTGAATTCCAATCGGGGAACTGCCACCCTCCCAAAAAACATGCACCAAAAGTGGCAGACAATAGCTGACAATGACCTCTGACAACTTTATTATTATCCGAGTTGTGTCTAAAATGTGAAAAGAAATGAGGATTGTTGACACCATTTTTTGTGGCTGTGGTGTTGAACATAGTTGCAGCTTCATCAGCTTTTCACTTCATAGACGGCTGTGCTGCTTTTCCTGTTGATCCCGTGTCAGTGTCCTAACCCCCTGCTTCCCACGTTGACACAAATACGCACATGCTTTTGTGACATCCTGTGCGGAAGCCGGGAACAATAATGGACATGTACATGGAGACTGTGGAACTTTCAGAACGCCACGTTGCGCTCCAGAGGATACATCGTACGCCTTTTGAACACCTCATTCCCATCATTAAGGGCTCATCATCAACGCAGCTATTTCTAGGGGTGTGAATGGCAAAGCTCAAACAAATGTTTCCAACAGGAACAGGAACAAACACACTCAAGCAATGTGTTACAAACCATGTGAACCAAATGGGAAAAAAAACACCTTGAAATGCTATAATTACAAATGTCTTGCCACTAGTGGCACGTTTTTTAAGTGCCTTTCAACGTCTTGGTTTGCACTTGGTGTGTTGGTGTTCACAGGTTTCGGCCACATCCAACAAAAGTTAACTATGTGACGGTTGGGCTGCAGTTGTGCAATTCTGCGAAATAAAAAAGAAACAATAAATAAATGTTAGATAATAGTGTCGAAGCCGAAGCTCTCGCGCTTTGGGAAACGTCAGACCTCCTCTCGAGCAATTAACCGTTAAAGACTTGCCAACCAAAACAAAGCTTGGGCCTTATTTGTTTACAGCAGTCTCTTTCTTTCTTAGGAGCGTCTCATTGGTACTTGGCTAATCTCGAGCTTGAATCTTCACTCTGTAATGTACCATAAGCGTCTGGTATGCAATACTGTAATTCAGGGAAACCCTTGAAAACATCATACAGCATATATTGAACTAAAGACCTACTGGAAACCTCTCCAGCTCTCAGCTATTTGTTAAGGACTTCCTGTAGGCCATAGTATTAAGACATTCTCATGATTCTTGTCACCATATCCATGTAATTGCTGAAAATTTAGTAAAATATTGCATTATATTTCGGGTTTTTATAGGCTACATTATTTAATATTTCAGACTGAGAATTGTTCAGTTTCTTTTAGAAAAATGCATCCTGTGATATTTTAAAATTTGTTTTAATTCTATGATAAATACTGCACCAGTATTAAACTCACTGACTCATAACACTATTGACATGACTACTTTTGTCCCCAATCTCCATAATGATTCCATATGAAATGTGACATAACGACCCTAATGACCCTTAATGGACCCTTAACCATTAATATAGTGAGTCCAAAGGCGACAGGAAGTTTTCCATCTATGTGCTTCCTCTGTCCTTTGACATTGTCAAGTTTCCAAACATCTTCCAAATAACGTACAGTAACAGCGTTTCTAAATTGGGTCACTAGTCTTATGGGAATTAAGAGTTTAGCTGACGTTGTGGGAATATTAATCTTCAGAAAGGATATGAGGGAATAAGAGGATTCGAAAGGGAAATGTTGAACAACAGTTGTTTGTTTGCTAGCAGTGCTAGGACAAGCCAGACACCCAAGACAGACAACAGGACGTGTTGGATGATGTACACAAATGCTTTTACATCCACAAAAGGAGGAGGTTGTTGGATCTCCTACTTAAAAATCCTGAAACAACCTTGCCTCACATGGTCAACAGCGTTTTGGAAAAAAGCTTCACTTTCTCTGTTTCTCGGCATAGCATATATACACGCTTGCCTGAGTTCTTGGTATCCTTCTCTTGTAAACACAGGAAAAATAAGGCTTTGAGTCTTAGTTCAAAGTCAGAGGCTCTGGAAACTCGGTGGATGAACGCTTTCAATTCCGCAGCCCTTACCCAGGCCCTTTGGCACAGACAATAAAAAGAACCTGTTGCAGCTTTAAGAGTCGAACTGCATAATAGAAAAAATCTGTCTGAAAAAAAGGGTGCCAACCTTTTTCTGCTGAAACATGACGAATAATAATAATAATGATTATAATAATAAGACCTCCCTTTAATCCCTGGCTTCGAGTGTAAGTGCACAGAAAACCCTTGTTTGTGCTGTTCCTCTGCACCATGTATTAACATGGATTAACTGAAAAACACAGAAAAGCAACTGACTTCTCCCAAGAATGTCCCCTTCCTCTATGGCATTTCCCTACGATATACGTGTTATCCGTATTTCTTTAAATAGTAGTCAAGTTTACAAAGGAGCTTTTTGTGGTCAGGAAGACTCGGTGTGCCTCCGTAAGGATGCCAAGTGTCTATTATGAGGCAGAAGAGTTATAGTCAATAAGTTTTAAAAGAGAAATAAAGGTCCTTCTCTCCCTCCTCCTGTTCTCCAAAACTCGAAAACGCTCAGTGTCTGCCGCAGTCTTTTCTTTAAAAGAAGCCTCGACTCCTCTGTAATGAAAAACTTCAGCTTGACTAAGACATCCATTGTGTTAAACGTATCAATCTCTGTTGTGTAACCTATATCCCTCGCTTAGTAATGTAAACACAGAGCTGTTTTTTTGTAACGCTAATTCGTTTAGTTACCCCTTTAGCTTTTGGGGGGGGGGGTGGGATCTGAACTGTATTTTATTTGGCAGGTGAATTAGTGGAGCTTCAAACAGAATTCAAGAGGTTTTTTTTAGACAGCAATGGTTTAAAAAAGGTCTAAAGTCATTTTGCATGATTTCTTTCATTCTTGTGTTCTCCCTTTCCCACACACATACACTCAGTGGGATGATGACAGGCTCACCAAGCCTTTCTGTGTCAACTATAGGCTCTAAGCAACCACTTCCAGGCAGGCTGGTCCATCCCCTGAACCCCCCCACCCCATCCCACCCCCACATTCTGCCCCCTTGGTTCTGAACAAACACTACTCAATGCCCAATTAGGAAAGCAGCTTTATTACTGGATTCTTCCGAACCAGTAGAGAATGAGAGGCTTGTTTTAAAAGGGGTTGCAAGAGGAATCTACTTCTGTATTAAAAAAACTCATTTCTGAGGATTTTAATTAATGCTGTTAGAATAAATTTATTTTCTATATCTATATAGTATATGACAAAAAAAAAAAACTTGTACTTTTCACATGTACATTAAAGCACAGTTGAAACAGACATGAGTTGAGTCAGACATGATATAGCGCCCCAGAGCTCTGAGGGTTAAGGGCCTTGCTTAAGGGACTTGGCAGCTTGGGAATGCTGGAGCTTGACCAGGAAAAGACTAAAGGAATAAATTGAGCTCTTTTTGCGTGTCACATGTACATTACATCACAGTGAAATTTGCTCTTCTTATAGCAAATCCAAGCAATAGAAAAAACGGGGGAGGCCTTGCTTAAGGGCCTAAGAGCGACAGCTTGCCAATATCAGGGTTGACTACTGAGCTACTAAAGTTTGGAGCCATTGCACAGCACCCACTATCTCAACCCATTTAAAAAAAAATTTTAAGACATAAATATATTGGCAGAATATTTGCAAAACATGATTAGCTGCCCTTTTTATTAGTTAGATGCCCCCAAAGAAACGGGTTAAGCCTTAAAAAAAAGTCGTCAGGTGAACAGCCCTTTACTCCACAGAATATTCAGGCTGTTCGAGCGGCCATCTTAAGATGTCTTCTCTGCTCCGTTTCACAACATGCATCATCTTTGTGTTGAGATGTTGCTTCAAAATGACTCACCCATGTTATAGTCACTTAAGCAGATGGGACACAATTATGATGTCCTAACTGGTAATGATGCCGAAACAGTGTATGTGTTTCTAAACACGCACAGAACTCTGGGCCTCTGTTGTTCTCTGGCCAAACGAAAATTCGCAGGACCTGTAGGTCAACGCAACACAACAACATTTTGATTTGACATGCCATGAATGCCATGAGGCCTAGTTTATCTCACTGCATCACCAGGGATTGCTATTGTTCTTGAGCACTCATCCCGAGCGTTTTTTTTTCCACATCACATGAACACTGTCCCAATTATCTGTCCACGGGATTAGAAATATATGATCCGAACGCATTCACAAATACTCTCCAGCTGCTTCTTTTTCGCTACCGACTGTCGCACGAGCCAAAGGCAGTTAAATAAATACTGTTGAACGAGCAAGATGCAATTTGTTTGTGAAAATTTGTAAAGAGGAACCATGTGAATCGGCTTTACTGTGTGTCTCAGACGTCTGAGGAATAATTGAAAAGTGTAGCGATTTCAAACATAATTACAAGTTACAAGCATTTACTTGGAAAGACATTGGGGCAAACACAAAATGGCAAAATATGAAGCTTTTGATAGTGGTAATCACAAATCTTTGGTCAGAAAATGAGCAAGAATGAAAGAAATAGATAAAACACATAACAAAGGCAGTACATTTAAATAATAAGAGATAAAAGAAAGACAAAATATTGAATAGATATTTTCCCTTTAAATTCTTTAAATATTTAAACAGAATGAAGTGTAAATGTTGTTCCGTTCATTATTGATGATCTCCAGACAGTTAGTGAAGAATTTTTGGAACTAAGAATGTGTTGATGTGACCAAACATTTCAATCATTATTATGATGTTACTATGCATTTATGAAAACTAAAGAAAGTGCTTTTCCTTGTTTCCAAAATTTCCAAATATTCCCAATATTATGTTCATTGCTGCAAAAGTAAACAAGCAAATGCTGGCAGAGGAGAGTCTAAGAAGTACATTTGTCTTATTCTTTTTTTTCCCCTTCACCTTTTTAATTTAAAATGTGCATTTATTTACAACAGGAGTGTTCTACCCTGTGTTTTAGTATTTCTACCATATTTTTCTTATGAGGCAAATTTTAAACTGATGGCCGATATAGCCGAGTCATCTAACAACTGTCAATCAGGCAAGAAATACGGCGTGTCAGAATGTAATGTCAGGAGATGGCTTAGCAATGCTAATAGCCAAAAAAAGCTAAAAGGGGCCGCTTTGAAGAAAATGACCGGTAAGTGTGTCAGTACGTAGCTGAGGGGCTACCCATAACCAGAGCCGTCATCCAGTTAACGGCACTGGAAATCGTGAAACAGCTTTACTGTTTTCTTAAGTATGCTTATAGTGATTTTGTTTAGTCAGTCAGTCAGTCAAGTTTATTTCTATAGCGCTTTTCACAACAGACATTGTCTCAAAGCAGCTTTACAGAAATCAACAGTCAAGGTGAATGGTGTGAATTTATCCCTGATGAGCAAGAAGGAAAAACTCCCTTAGATGTTATGAGGAAGAAACCTTGAGAGGAACCAGACTCAAAAGGGAAACCCATCCTCATTTGGGTGACATCAAGAGTTTGATCATAAATCTTTCAACAATACAGAACACTGGAGAGTGAGAACTAACATGAGTACTGGAGTATAAGATTATAAGTAATGATCTTTCTACAGTCTTTTACAGTCTTTATGGTTATAAAACTAGGAGCTACTGAGCTCAACATTTGTGATCATCACAGATCCAGCATCAGCTTCTCCATGTCAGAGCCTTTAAACACTCCAGGAGGTCCAATATCAAAACTCCACACATGTAGTTGGATCCAATTGGCACTGGTACGTCTCTAGATGGTACGGGATGTTTGCGAGTTCGGCATCTACTTCTTTAAAGGTCTATAAACTTCATGAGGTTTATTGCACTACTGTTAATTGTGTCAAGTCAAGTCAAGTCAAGAATAATGCATTCAAGCCTGTTATTTTTCTTAAAGAATATTTACTAATAATAAAATAAGAGACTTGACTTGACTATTAATAAAATATTATTAGGCTACATGTTTTTTCACAATGAAATGAACAGCCTAGGCTAATTGTTATCCCAATTTATTACCCACACTGTCTATACTGTCTCATATTGTCTGTATTATCTTGTATTGTCTTGTATAGTCTGTTTTTGTCTTGTCTTGTCTGTTTTGTCATGTATAGGTTTTATTTATATCTGTACTTTTGAGAGTCACAAACAGCTGGAACCAAATTCCTTGTGTGTGTCAACACACTTGGCCAATAAACCTGCTTCTGATTCTGATTCTGATTAAATACAGATGGACTGCAGGTTATAGATAAAAGACAAGAGTTGGTCTTTTAAAAAGCATTTTTCCAAACAGTACACTTATAATCAGGATGGTCTTATAAACAATAAGAGAATTAGGGTTTTCTTGTATTAATAATTGAAATACTTATTTATGTATTTTACTGTAACATCAGCAAAATCCAAACCAAATGCCATTTTGAAAACATGCTCTAATTTTCTAAAATATAAAATGTACAGTAAAAGAATTGGAATGATTCTAGTATGTTCCTCAATGTTATTCCTATTATTAGATTAGATTAGATTAGATTAGATTAGATTTAACTTTATTGTTGTTGTGCAAGGTACATGTACAGAGCCAATTAAATGCAGTTAGCATCTAACAGTAAATAAATAGGGTAGCAGGTCCATATATACTGGGATGAGGGTGATTAATGTACAGAAGGTGCGTGTATATATAGTTATATATAATATACAGTGCAATGTTTATAGGGTTCCCTGGTGGTCTAGTGGTTAGGATGTGGTGCTCTCACCGCTGCGGCCTGGGTTCGATCCCAGGTCAGGGAACCGACACCAGCCACTCTTAGTGCCGGTCCCAAGGCCGGATAAATGGGGAGGGTTGCTTTAGGAAGGACATCCAGCGTAAAAACGTGCCAAATCAATCATGCGGATGATCCGCTGTGGCGACCCCTAATGGGAGAAGCCGAAAAAAAGTTTATGTGTAGATAGACATGTCAGAAGATAATATACAAAATTACATGATATAGTTATGTACAAGTATGAATGTATGTATGATACAGTATATACAGAATGAATATGGGTGGAATGTACAGTAGAGCAAATGTGAGTTATGGATGGTCTAAAATGAATAGTAGTGGATATGCAGTGCAAAATACAATGTTTGTAAGTGACTACACAATATTGAATCAGCTGCTCGGTGCAGTAACAGCCACAAGATAAAAGCTTTTCTTCAGTCTGGTTGTGCTGCTTTATGTAGCGTCTGGGTAGAAGGGAGAAGGGTGAATAGTCCATGTTTGGGGTGAGAGGTATCATTGATGATGCCCTTCAGCATTTCGTGTATTGTAAATGTTCTCCAAGGTGAGCAGCTGAGTGCCAATGATTCTGTTTTCACCACCCTTTGAAGGGCTTTACGGCTTTAAGAAGTGCAGCTGCTGAGATTAAGTTAGTTAGGATGCTCTCAATGGCAGAGCGGTAAACATTCTTCACTATCCTGTAGCACAGATTGGACTTTTTAAGCCTTCTCAAAAAAAAAACAGGTGCTGTTTTGTTTTCTTGATTAGGATAGAAGAGTTCAGAGACCAGGTGAGATGTGGACTCCAAGGAACAGCAGCTCCAATGATGTGAATGGGAGAATGAGTGTGATTGCCGGCTCGTCTAAAATCCACAATTATGCCAATTATGGCAAAAGAAGTTTGGACTGTAAATGTAAAAAATGTAAATATACAAAATGCAAAGATTTACAAATCTGATAAAAAAACATTTTTTATTCACAATCAAACATAAAAAACACATCAAATGTTTAAACTATGGAATTTTACAATTTGTACAAAAAAAAGGGTAATTTTGAATTTAGCTGCAACAAAAGTCGGGAAGGGGAAACAAAAGTCTGGAAAAAGTAAGAGTTATTAAAATGAAACAGTTGGAGAAACATTTTGCAACTAATGAGGTTCATTGGCAACAGGTCAGTAAGATAATTGGGTATAAATAATGTATTTTAGAGTCTCTCAGAAGAAAAGATGGGCAAAGCATCACCAATCTGTGAAAGACTTTGTCTACAAAGTTTGGAACAATTTCAGAATAATGTTCCTCAATATCAAATTGTAAAACAGTTAAATATCTCTCACATACAGCACATAATATCATCAAAAATGACTTGAGTAAGACATGCTTGTTATGGAACATCTGTAAATAGGATTTTATTACTTGTCACATGTACATTAATACACAGTAACATTCAGAGGGTTAAGGGCCTTGCTCAAGGGCCCAAGAAAGGCAGCTTGTCGATATAGGGGCTTGAAGTCCACCCTGCGATCAGTCACCCAGAGCCTTAACCACTGATCTACCACTACACCCTTCATTCTAGAGATGTACATTAATACACAGTAACATTCAGAGGGTTAAGGGCCTTGCTCAAGGGCCCAAGAAAGCAGCTTGTCAATATAGGGGCTTGAACCCCACCCTGCAATCAGTCACCCAGAGCCTTAACCACTGATCTACCACTACACCCTTCATTCTAGAGACTTTCTTATGGTGGAAATACTGGCTGTTACAAAGAGCTGACTATGGAGAGTCCTTCAACAAACTCTAAACAAGCGTATCCTCACAGGAAACTTTGTCATATTAGCAACTACACATGTTTTTGTTGTTGTTCATGTTCAGCATCTGCCATACAAGTCTATGTGTAAGTTGTTAACGGACAAACACTTTCATTTCAACTACTGTCAGAACTGCTGTTTTGGAGAAACACCTCTTGATCAATCAGAATTGACTATTCGAATAGCAACAAAAAAATAAAATAATATAATGTAATATGTTTCTAATAAAACACACACTCAAAGTTTTTCTAAAGACTTTGGCTCTGTTTATTTATTTTTTAAATGGGTAAAGGAACAGCGCTCGGAAAATCGGTTAAGCCGCTGATATTCCAAGTGTGGTTTCATTTACGACAGCGTGTTCCTCCTCCTCCTTGTAGTGTGGCATGCGATGTTTCTGTAAAACGATCTGAAAACATAAAAAAAATAAACCGTAGTGTATCATTCTGTCATATGCTGCTGAAAGGAACAGTTTTATAAAGACGTTTCGAATAAAGTTTTACAGCGTGGTCATTGAAATTCTTTGTACGAAACCCAAACGCCGGGTTCGTTTCTAAACCCTCGGCTGGTGTACATTGGACAGATGAACAGTGTCTGATCTCACTCCATTCACCACACAAGCAATAAATCTGTGTCGAAGGTTCAAAATCTAAATAAGGTATGACGATGATTTTTTTAAATTCCCGAAACGACGCTGAGATCGCGGTTTCACGTTGCATCTGTCGGCGTGTCAGTGCTCCGAAGGAATCTTTGAGCCTGTGTAAATTGCGTACAATAATATACAAGGGTATGGCGTGTGAATAGGAAAAAAAAAAATCTGGTATCATGTTGTGACAGGGTCATGTGACCTTCCAGCTGCAACACATGCCACAAGCTGCTCTGGAAAATAATCAAGCAGGAGGTTAAAAGTCACCACTTTGATCCAGAAAGGGGTTCATTTGTGCTTCTTTGTTTCCTGGCATGTGATAACACACCTGACTCAACTGTTATTTGTTACATTTTGGGGTTATATTTTCTCCAGTATCTCAGTTTTCACAGCTTGATTACGTGTACAAGCAGATGATAAATGAAAGGGAAATCCTGTAGCTCTGTGGAAGCTGCTCACTGATCACCTCGATACTGTCTTTAAAAGGTATTTTTTTAAAGAGATCCATATCCTAATCTGGGTGTGGAAACATATTTGCAGGGCTTTGCTCAGGGGTCCAGAAGGGCAGGTTGGTGTGGCTGGGATTAGAATTCACAACCTTCAGATCCAAAACCCAATGCCTTCATCACTAAACTACCACCAAAGGTATCACTTTTGATGGAAATGTAGTGAGCTGGTATGATTTGTATCATTGTAAAACAATAGAGATCTTCTCAGTTATTACTTTGAATTTTTGTATTTCTATTCTAATAAAAAAAACACATTCTGATTGGCGTGGTCTTTATCAGGCTCACAAGTTGGCACTTTTGATGGAATGGTGGTAGCTTTTGTAGAATCTATTTAACTGGTATAATTTTCAATACTGCCAATACAAAAAGATACAAACACCTTATAACTTTGTATTTTTTATCGTTTATTTAAAAGAAACATTCTGATGGGTGTGGGTTTTTTTTCCAGGATGGCCCGCCTCCATCCACAGGCTGCAAGCCCTCACTTTTAAAGGATTGGTGAGGACAACGATGTACTAATCATATCCCAATGACTTTTAAAGTCAACATAATAAAATCTGAGGGATTAACTTTAGAAATTCTGGTTTATTTTAATCTTTGTGCCAAACGTTACATCTCTTTGTGGTCTAAATCTGTACTAACACAATTTTTTCTTTCCCTTTAATCTGTCACCATTCTGTAGGTTACACTTGATGATGCTTGGCCGCAGTGCAATGTAGACTCATACACATGCATTAAAAAGCAGTTTATTATTAGTAGCACTCTGACTTGACACTTTACACACGTTCTTACATCATAAGTGAACATGAGGAGAACTCTAGAGTTGAGAGCATTGACTTATGTGCTTAGTTTAGCTTCAATGAGTACTTCTTTCCATTGCAATATTCTTTGTAAATGCTTTGCTCTATGACTCGGGTTATCAGAGGCAAATTACATTCAGTCTTAGACTAAACAGAATTTTTTAAATCATAGTTTAGCGGTGACAGTATAATCACATGTCTGTGTATTTTACAGGACACTCAGTAAAAGATGGAATAATATTTTGCATAGACCCATATTCAAGAGTAAAACTAGCTCTTATTGGTCAATAGAGTAAACAGATTGGACATACTGTACTGTATCAATCATTTTTTGTGGGTTTCCATTGTAAGAGTAATTTATAAAACAAAGCGTTCTAGCAGTTAAATATTAGATAGATAGATAGATAGATAGATAGATAGATAGATAGATAGATAGATAGATAGATAGATAGATAGATGATAGATAGATGATAGATAGATAGATAGATAGATAGATAGATAGATAGATAGATAGATAGATAGATAGATAGATAGATAGATAGATAGATAGATAGATAGATAGATAGATGCCTTCTCTGCTGGCCTGAACACTATCAGAAGCACTGGCTAACATTTACAACCTAAAATCCAATATTTGTTCCATGAAATTGTATACATTTATTACCAACAGTTTATTCTCTCCATTTCCGCACTAGACAAATATTGATCCAGAACTGCTCCAGATGATGTAGGTGCACAGTTGCGGTGGTAGTGTAGAGGTTTGGAGTTTTCTTAACTGGGTTTCTTGCTTTAGTAAAATGATATTCACCCTCCCTATGTGAAGTGCCTCTCTCTCTGTAATGCCACATGTGGTTATATTGCGTTTTTGTATTGTATTGATGGTTTCTATAATCGCCGCGTGATAGTGGTGGTATTAAGAGGTGGATTCATTCGGGTGAGTCCCCACTGAAGGCCCAGGTACCAAATGCACGACCAGCCACTGAATTCTATAGAGATAATACAAATTCACGGGGTTGAGAAAAACTGCATAATGATTATGGGCAGTAAAGTAGTAAAAAGCATCAGTGAGACATCAGTGTCATGAGAGTGTAGTGAAAAGTTTAGTATTGTGATGATTGTTGAAAAAAAGCATTGCATTATAATGGCCTGATTTAAAAATAACCAAAATAATTACATTTTATTTAGTTTCTGAGCCAATTTGATGATCATTTAGTATATAGTTACAAAATAATGAGAATTGTGCCCTGAATACAGTACAGATGTGTGTCTTGTCTACTTCTCTAGCCTTTCAAAGATGCCTTTTGTCTTCCCACATGACTCAGCACCCAGTTTATCGTTTCTGTCCTGATGAGGCAGAGAACCAGACAGCACATCAAACAGCAGTGCCACTCTTAAGAACAGCCAAAGCAATCAGCCTGATTGCATGGCCTGTATTATCTGTAATCTCCAGCTAATGTTGCACACAACAGAGACATTCTGATGCGCTAATTTGAGCTGATATGGCGTGCATGCGCTAGGGAAAAAAAAGAAAAGAAAAGAAAAAACACTGCAAAAGACCTATGAATTCCAGCGTCATTTGAACGTGCTGAGATTGAAGATAGCCAGCATGCCGCCAACTTCAGGACAGAGACAGCATTGCATCGACGGAGCCACCAGGGCCGATGCCTATCGGGATATTTCATGCTCTCGGCTTCGAATGCGGTGCACGCCATGCTTTTCCTGAGTGCTGTTTAAAAAAAAAAAAAAAAAAAGCTAAGCTTTTGTTTGCGATGGAGCTGAAACCAAGAAATTATCCTTTTAACAGAAAGTGTTTCTGGCTGTTGCACAGACCATTAACCTTTCCTTGTGTTGAGGGAAATCTCTTGTAAAAGAGTCGGAACATTTGTCAGCCTGTTGGGATAGTTTATCGTCAGCAAAACGCCATCAGTTGCCTTGCTGTAGATGACGCAGTGGAAGGGATTTCGCAGGAGACTGTTTAAAGGGTTCCTGAGGGCAAATAGATTCTTCTGATTGTTAGGGTCTTTGTCTTTGCCCACTGTGAAGTGTTTTAATTCCTCTTGAACCACAGCGAGTTGTCAATACACTTAATGACATAATGCTTAGTAGAGAGTCCATGAAAAAGCCATTTTCAGATATCACTTACAGTAAACTTCATTAGTATTGGCACCATTGGTAAATATGTTTAGAAATTAAATATTACCCTTTATTATTAAACCTTTTCAAAGGCAACACAGTTTTATAAAATAAAAATAAAAAGTATTTGGTAAAAATATGTTTACAAAAATTATTGCCAGCCCAAATAAATTCACAAGAACATGGTGGTGGGCCGTGCATCTTGAACCTAGGTCTTCAGTGGTGTCCACCTGGTTAGTTTCATCATTAGAACCATCATACCAAACCATCATTATACATAAACACAGTATAACAGAGCACTTATTATCCTCTGATTTTCTGTGCATTTTGGTGCCTATTTTTTCGTGCAATTAGCACTTTCCAGGTTTGCTTTGTAGAATTCAAGAGTTATATTTATATTAAGTTTGTAATCTTGCATACCAGTGTAGATTTATTCATTGCTAGAGACTCAAAGCACTTTTGTACGTCGCTCTGGATAAGGGTAAATCTGCTAAATGCCGCAAATGTAAATGTAAATGTAAATGTAAAATTTAACTCCACTTTTTACATTTCTACACTCATATAAAATGAAGTCTCTGGAGACTTCATTTCAAGTCCCCAGGGACTTCATTTTATATGAGTGTAGAAATGTAAAAAGTGGAGTTAAATTTTAACTGGAGTCTTATTAAAGCAGGAGATTTGTATTTCCTACTCAAAAATGGTGTATTTCATCCATCATTTAGTTATACAGTATTTATTTATACAGTATACAGTATTATATAAGAACAGTGTATCTGGGTTACAATAAAGTATTAAAGTAAAAGAGTATTTAAGTATTTATTCACTTAGATTGTCAGGACAATTGAGATCATTGCTGAGTGACCTGTGGATGATCAGGAAAATACTGAGGAAGCATTTTTTGTTAAATTAGACAGACAAGAAACAGAAGAAGTTTCATTATGATTTCCAATCCTGACTTAAAACATACTCATGCCTCAAATCTGATCATGTCGTTTTAGGTTAAAAATCTTTCTGACAGAAACAGAAACATCTTTTACCCATATATTGTATTGTTTCTTTTCTGACACTGAGATCAAGGAGATAATGGGGGTCTGAGTTAGCATGCTAGCTGGGTACATTGAGTTGTTTACCACAATATTTCGTATGTTTTGATTTTGCTTTGTCCTAATTGTCGAAGAGATATCAATCCAAAAGAGTTTTCTATCCGAATCAAGGTTAAATAAAGGTTTCTTAATGACTAACTAACTGACTAATACATATACCTCTCTGTTACTAACAATCAAGTCAGTGCTGTGTGGATAAGTGCTATTAAAAACTTGCAAAGCCTCCCCACTTTCTTAACACAGATTTGGACAAACCCAAAAGTCAATGGTCAAGAAAAACACTTTAAAAAAGATGCAGAGAGTCTTTTTAGTGAGGTCTGATTGATCAGCCATCGTTGTCTGTTTAAGAGCTTGGCAGTTTGGTAAAAGAGGGCACTGGCTAGTCAGTAATGCACTGCCTACTACTGAGCTGCCCCAGTGTCTCTCTGGTTTCTCAGAGGAATGTCCTTAAACACTTGAAAGAATGCTGCTCGTTTTTCAGCTGGGACATCAAATGAAGGCTTTTAGTATGTTTGCTAAACTTCATGCTAACAGAAAACTTGGGAATGTGTGTGTGTGTTTACTAAAGTTGACTACAAATTTAAGCCACCTCATAAAGAATGCTTGTGACACTTAAAACAAAGTTGACACCTTCCACATCTCTGAGGAGGCTGATCCATCTGGAGAACTTGGCAAAAACAGAGCACCACTACTGGAGGGTTGAGGCAGCTGGATGTTACCGCAAAGTTTTGTATTTGGGCTTTTTTTACTAAATAAATGTAGTTGTGATACAAGGGCCTGGAAAACAGGAGAAATTCAATGATGAAATCCCCATTCTGATTGGTCACAAGTTCACAAAATGCTTTGACAAACTCATATCCGTCTCACAGGTTTTGTATATTTAAGCACAATTGATATACTCTAATATTATAATTAACAAGGAGAAACGTGCAGGGTCCCTGGTGGTCCAGTGGTTAGGATGCGGCGCTCTCACCGCTGCGGCCTGTGTTCGATCCCCGGTCAGGGAACCAACACCAGCCACTCCTAGTGCCGGTCCCAAGCCCGGATAAATGGGGAGGGTTGCGCTAGGAACATGTGCCAAATCAAACATGCGGATGATCCGCTGTGGCGACCCCTGATGGGAGAAGCCGAAAGAAAGAAAGCAACAAGAAGAAACATACGTGTTGACATGGTAAGCCTTCTGTAAGAATTTTTTTTATTTAACATTGATGAAAAGGAATCTCCAGTTTCAGTTAAGCTTTCATGACAGAAGACTTTCCTTGCCTGATCAGCTTGTCCAATCTCTTCCTGTCTGCAGTAGAGATTCTGCTGCACCAGCAGACCACACCATAGAAGATGGCTGAGGCTACCACAGAGTGAAAAAATGTCTCCAGTAGCTCTCCCTGCACTCCAAAAAAACCTTAGTCTCAGTTTATGTAAATCTATAGCAGGGGTTTCCAACTCAAAAACAAAGAACTACATTTTATTTGTATTATTTGTTATTATTTAATTTTTATTTTATTTATATATTTTTTTACAATCAATCCTGGCAACCAATCCATCTTGGCAAAACTTGAACATACATTTAACTATTTAAATGATTATAAGAGCGTGACTTTGACATGTAGACTAATGTGTTAATGTTGTTTTAAATGTTAACATTTCTTTTGCTTATCTTATTTAAGCATTATTTAAAAAGAATTAAACATCCAATCTGCAACTGGATTGCAAAAAATGAGTGGCTCAGTGTCCATCATTCAGAGTTGAATAAAATGCTTGCAACTCAAAAGCTAAGCGAAAAGAAGGGTCTATAAATAAACAAACAAATGAGAGCTAATGAAGGACAAGTGGGAATAAACTAGACAATCACTGGGCAAGGACAATGTGGAGCTGGTTCTGAATTTGGAGAAGCCAGGGAGGAGACAGGAATAAAACAAAACAAAGACAGGCAGGAAGTGTTTGTCATTTTTCTTTCTAACAGAACCTCTTATTACCACAAAGAACCATTATGACAAGAATACATAGATTCTTGGCTCTTCTCGTGTAGGGTTCCTGGAATATGCGTCTGTTACCATGTTATGAATTCGTATTGGATTGCATTTATTAACATAATTTTATTACATTTTGGTTCAGTACAGTACAGAACGATAATTTGAATTTACTTTAAAAATAATTGAAAGTATTACATTGTTAATAGACAGTATATAATATACAATATTGCAGTATATAACATTTTAGTAACTCAATGTCAGTCACAATTTGAAGCTTTAACAAGAATGTATGTCCTGATACACATTATTACAAAAATATTGCAGATGCTTCTTTGAGTTAATTTGAATTACAGTGCAACCTTCGATACTCGTGGGGGTTACGTTCTTTGACCCCTCACGAGTAACAAAATATGGTGAGGTTTTGAATCTCTCCTTTTTCAATGGGAGTTGTACATGTACCGTACTGTAAACTCAACAAAAATTTCAAATGACTTGTCATAAATGTTTTATTTAGGACTTTAAACGAATAATACAATAATAAAAAAGTTTTTCTAACATTTGTATGTAATTTAATAGTACAAACCTTTGAAAAAAAAAGTTTTGAAATGGTACTCCGAACATTCGAGTCAGATTTCTCGCGTGTTACTCTTAGTCCGGTTCCAGATGAAAAGTCGCAAACTATCAAGGTCGCGAGTGTCAAGGTTACGAGTATCGAGGTTTCACTGTACATGTATATTTATAACTCAAGCAGTGGCAAAACTGGGAGTTGAACTCACAACCTTCAGATCGGAAATCCAACACCTTAACCATTGTGCTCATCATTTTCTGAACATTTTGTTGTAATGCTCAGGTTGACAATTGAAAAATAAATTTGTTTGTATACATTGTGTAGGCTGAAACAGTGTTCAGCATTAAACTGGTGATGGAAGGTAGGTGTGGGTGGGTGGACAGCAAGTGTTATTAGGCTGGACATGGCAGGCAGGGAAGGGGTGAGATTAATAGTGTGGAGCTGAAAGTCGGTGGGTGGAGTCAGGCAAGCAAACAGAGGAGGAAAGGGAGGAAGGGGAGGTAGGGTGAACAAATTGTAGGAAAAGTAAAACTATGCAATGGCTCAGAACCAAAGTCTGTTTTAATAATTCTACATTTCAGCAACTATCACTCAACTGTACACCTTAACAATGATGGGACTATAATGAATGGACATTCGATGTCACCCAGTTGAAGATGGACCTCTTTTGAGTCTGGTTCTTCACAAGGTTGCTTCCACATCCAGCTTTTCTTTGCCACAGTTGCCACAGGCTCACATATTAGGGAAGATATACGATGATAAGGAACACACTTATAGGCACTAAAATTATATATTCTTTTAATCAACTTTAGAAACGCTTCATCTGTGTAAAGCCGCTTTGAGACAATGTCCACTGTTAAAAGTGCTAAACAGATAAAACTGATTTGAACTGAATTGTTGTTCATACTGTGAGGTATTATGTTGCTGATTATTATGTTGCTGATTCTGCTTGTGTTCTACGCCTGTGCTCCGACAGACTTTAAGCCTGATCCTAACAGACACAGTACAGCGTTTATGCATTCTGCCTCTAATCATGAAACGATACAATACAACCTTCAGCAGCATGTCACTATTTGAAAAACTGGCATTGGGAATGATACACAGAAACACTTGTTACAATGGGATGTCACAACCTGAAACCTGTATCAGCCGTAGACCCTCAACTTCTTACTATTCATACTCTTGTATTTGCTTTATATTCCCACTATGATTAGAATTTATGATCATTGTTATTGATATAGTTATTGGAGATATATTCGTTCTGATATTATTATTCGATAATTATAATTATTAATTCTACAGATCTTTCTCAAATCAATGTGTGTGCTTGTTTCAAAATGCTTTTGCTTCTATAGTTACAGCTAATTAATCTTATAATCTCAGGTTAATAATAAATGTTTTAATGGCCTTGTTATTTACCAACTCAAACTGTTGATATGAGGAAATCTCCAGTGTGAGCCTGACTGCAGTGACATAAACAATACCACTTTCTCAGGTAAACATATCGTTCATTAAGAAAGTAAAGGATTAATAAACACAAAATAGATAAAACCGAATGAATTCCCACAGTGCAAAATGTAATGACATCGAAGATGTTGTATTGTTTTCCCATTACCGATTAAACAAAACCCTGACGATACTGGGGCTTAAACCTCTGAACTTCCGATTAGTAACCCAGAGCCTTAATCAGTTTTACTGCTTCAAAAAATAAGTCTTATTGGTTCATGTATTTATTGACTTCTGTGCTGCAGCTCTGAGGTAGCAGACTGGAGTGAGCCATAGTAATGGCAGGTTGGAAATGAAGCCATTTGAGGCTCCAGACATTCTTCATTATTTTAATTACCTGGCTGGTGCGTTCGTCTGCAGCTTTACTCCTATTTCATGAGTTTAAATACCTAATAATGACACAAAGGACACATTGGATAATGCTAGGTTTTTCTGAATGCTATATTTATGCTGTACATGGGACAATCACTTAAGCCTTAACGAAGGCGCTTCTCATAAACACTGGTCTGATTTCACAAGTGGTGTTGCAACTCAGGAATAATAATTCCCTGTCCCTGTAGGTATGCCTGTCTGTCAGTCTGTTTGCTCATCCTCTAAGCATCTGTTTAGGCCCCCCCAAATTACAGATGCAATCTCGTTGTTATATTCAGATGTTTACCCTGAGGTAAACATTATTCTTGTTGGCTAAATATTTAAAACACCATTTTTAGCACACCCTCTAAGAGGTACCATGCAAAAGCCATTACTCGAACCACTTTACAGCATACAAATCATTAAAGAGTTTATTTTCGAAGCCTTCCAAATTCCACCTACGCACTCGATGGTGATGAAGTTCACATTTTGCAAGCAGCTCTGACACACGAAAAGGTGTGAACACCAAGGCCAGCTTTGGTGTCTCAGTAGATGACTTGGTAATAAAGTCTGGTGTTTGAATCATTAGGTGTAGCAAGAGAAAAACTATTCACCTTGATATCAGTTGAATTTGAGAATTTGACAGTGCTGTGGTAAATCATTGCATAATGAACATAAAATCTGGCTGGTTATTAAAGATGTCTCACATGGTCTCATTTCAGAGTCCAATTGTAGTCCTTTAAAAAGCTGTTATTTAAATATTTTTTTTTTATGGCTTGTTCTAAAGTAATTTTTGAGGTTTATTGATTGGTCAGGGGTTCAGGCCCCAGCACTGCTAAGCTGCCATTGTTGGGCCATGCATTTCACACCTAGGCCTTTGTTGTTTCCCATCTGCATCCCGATCTCAATTGCCCTCTTAATACTATTATTATGACGCCACGGCTAAAGAAACCATCAATATTATAGAGAAACGCAGTATAAAAGTCATTATTAAAGCAAGAAACTGTGAATAAGGAACACATTTCAGCAAGTCTCTTTTTACTTTAGCCACAGCTGCACCACCCATCTACATCATCTCTAGCAGAAGCATCGATATTTACCTAAGAATGATCCAGGGTTTTCCATGAATTTTTATTTGCATTTTTTTCCTTCTGTGTATTATGGTTTTCTTGGGGCTTTTATATCGAGGCATGTTGTGTGTTTTTTGTGCAAATTCAATGGGAAAGAAAACACAAAAGTGATTCATGTAAAATCTTAACAACTGTTTTGGCCGACCTTTCCTTATAATGTCCAGTTGTTCTTGCAAAATCTGTCTGGTAAATGTCCTTGTTAGTGTTACTGTGACCAAATTAATTTATTCTTCTCTTTTAGCTATTGTGAAATAAAAAAAACAGCTATCAAATCCACACAAATATATTTGAGTTTTTTGCTACATATTCGGTTTGCGAGCTCTTACTGGTGTGCTCTTTGACCATCCAATCAATGGATATTAAAATAAAGACATTATTTCAAGCTTGCTAGATGGCCCTGAAGTTAGCAACTCGCAGTCTGATTGGTTAAAGCAGCATGGATTTTACGCTACAAGAGCCCACAGTGCTGACTGTGAAGGGCTTTCCTTTGACCCCAGCAAATAAATGCTATAAAATAAAGAGAATAGACTATTGGGAATAATTTAATACATATTCTTTGACAAAAATGTATTAAAAAAATAAATAATAATAATAACAAATATCTGTGCTTTGAGCTAAGCCATGGTACAGGCATGGGCCTGCTGTGAACTTAAAGATTGACAGACTCCACTTTCCCTGGGCTAAATACCAAATCTCCAAACTGGGTCTGTAGCTAGCAGCGCTTTTTTATTAAGCTATTATATGGGCAGTAAAACACACAGAGAGGCTTATTAGGCTTTGTCTGAAAGTCTGAAAGGCCCTGGCCAAACAATTATGTCTTATAAATGCTTTTAATTTCACTACTTATTGCTGAGCCTAGCAAAAGGGGATTAAAAAAAGTGAAAGGTGGTATAGAATGTAGGTCAGTATATGTGGAAGAAAAAACCCAAAAACCAAACTGTTTGAACAAATGAAATTCTATTCCCTATGACTAAAAAAATCAAAGCTACTGAGAATCAACTGTATCCACAAATCTACTGTATTTGAAATAATGACTGGTTTATTGATATCTGGTTTGGAGTGGTCTTTAATCATACAGAATATCATGCCACAGAACTATATTACCCATCAGCTTTGGCACATCACACTCTCACACTTACTTTCTTTCTCACACACACACACACCTGTTTCCTGTTTGTTATTAATGAGCACTGGTTTGTCACCACCCCATTGTCAAGCACTTGCCATTTGTGGCCTGTTGTTCTTGTCATATTTATGTTCCACAGATACATCACTTTATTCATCCAAGAGGGAAAAACTTGCCAGAGGGAAATTCGCAAAATATGAAATTTATGTTTGCTTCAGGCTTGTTCTCAGTTTTAATGCTTTTATGCCTAGGGTACAATGTTTAAATGTTGATTTCCGCCTGTCATTTATTTACTCTCCGGGTCTTTAAAATGTTGCGCCAATGACAAAAAAAGTGTCATAGTTTTCGAAAGCTTCTCTTTTCACAGTCCACATTGCAACGAGAAAACGGCTTTTTAAAATGTAACCACTTTGGAGAGCGTTTCCAAAAAACGACGTTTCTTTTGACTGAAAACAGATACATATCAGTGTGGACGGAAGGCCAAAAATATGTGTTCTTCATACGAAAACATATTAGTGTGGACATGACCTTAGACACTTAGTAGGTTGTTTTCTTGCCTTTCATTTTGCTGATTCAAGCTAAACTCCCATCTCCACACTACTACAACCTATTTTCTCATTCTTATCTCAACTGCATCCACATATTAACAAATCAAGAAGATTTAAAAAGAGGTTTGTTGGACAACGTGTGATATGTTATGTCATTGCTAAGACGTCCGAACAAACAGCGACATCAAGCAAGGTCTTCACGTCGTAAGTAAAAATGGAAGGTAAAATTCAACCCTTGTTTGATGCTTTCTGGCTTTGCATTAGTTCCTTCGTTCACATGTCTCGGTGGCTTGTGGGCCATATACACAAAAGAATGCTTTCGGCACCGAAACCCAGAGAGGGAATGGCCAGGAATCGACTGGCTTTAGCTCACAGCTGAAGTCATGGTGACTCAAACCTTGAATGATGTCAGCTGCTTTGAATGTTCACTTTGATTACTTTTAGGTTAAAGCAGCTCATCGCCTCCTTTTGAGCCAAAAACAACGTGATGCAAATCGGCAACACTGATGAAATGCATACTTTAGGATTTGAAGGTGTTTATTTATTTTAAAAAAGGTCTTCATAAAAGCATCTTGGACTTGTCATTCCAGTTAAGAATGTGTCAAATGCTTTGTTGCCAAAATTACATAGTCTAACAGTCAGACTGTTCTCAGATGTATGAAGAAGATGCAAGGGTTGATTGGAAAGATGCTTTATACTTGTCACATTTACTTTACAGCCCAGTAAAATTCAGTAGGGTCAGCTGGCAGCTTGGCTGGGGGATTAAATCTCTGACCGTCTGATCAGTAACCCAGAGTGCTCCCACTGTGCCCCCATACTGTGTATATATATATATATATATATATATATATATATATATATATATATATATATATATATATATACAATACAGACCAAAAGTTTGGACACACCTTCTCATTCAAAGAGTTTTCTTTATTTTCATGACTATGAAAATTGTAGAGTCACACTGAAGGCATCAAAACTATGAATTAACACATTTGGAATTATATATGGAATTATATACATAACAAAAAAGTGTGAAACAACTAAAAAATGTAATATTCTAGGTTCTTCAAAGTAGCCACCTTATATATAAGGGTATAAAATAGGTGGAGGTAAAAGCTCATTATTCTTTATGTTCATTATCATTATCTCTTTTTCCTGGTCACCATGATGAACCTGGTGGCCTGCACACCCACCCAACACACACACACACACACACACACACACACACACACACACACACACACACACACACACACACACACACACACAGGATTTCCTTCCAATTAAAGAGCTATAGACTTGGAGGTCAACAAGGGCACTGCATTACAAACGATTATTAACAGCATGCTGCAGGTACCAGGGATGGTTGACAAAAAAGTGAAAGTATAAATCAGCCAGAATCTTACTTGAGTAAAAGTCAGAAAAGTCAGTCAAATGCTGCATTGCATTATTTTATTTTTTTTATTTGAATGTGCTTCCCTGCCAATTACAGACATAAACAAATTTGTTGATATCTTACCACAAAAGTATAAATGAGTAATGTTTACCATTTTGGTCCATTTGTTGTACTATTGAAAGCATTCTGTTAAATCAAAAAAGAACAAAGTCTTTTATTTTTTATTCATATTTGTGGGACACTTGGATAACCGGGATGTAAAACTTGATTATCACATAATCCATCACTTGCTCCATCCAACCTTCTGGCTTTGCTCTGAGAAGATCATATGAACCACTATGTGCTTTTTAACATCAATAAGAAAGTGACAGGAGATGGGAGTCCAACACATGTCCTCTTTTTACAATATTATGTCGTGCACAACATCTTCAGGCACACATTGCAAAACCAACATGCCCTAACCACATGCAATATTTTACTAGATTGTCTGCAATTCTGAATATGTTGCTTTAGCTTAAATTATATTATATCATTTATCATATTTCCAGATGAATCCTGTCAGAGAACCACCAGCCACACCCCCCTCAAAGGCTCAACACTCTCGCTCAGCCTCTCCCTCCTATTTATCACCGGCACCTGTTTTCCCCTAATCCGTCCCCTTTAAATGATCTCTCTCCCCCTTTATTTGCCGTCCGATCTATTGTATACCTAACCCTAGATCATCCAGATGTCCTACTGATCCTGCATTCTCCTGTGTTCCCTTTGCTCCTCGTTGCGCTTCTCGTGAAGCTCACTACAGCTAAGTTTATTATTTCCTGCAATCCAGTTTCTGATTCTCCTCTGTTTGTTCTGTTTAAGATCAATAAACTACACCTTGTTTCAGTCCCGGTTTCCGCCGTCTGGTGTTCCGTGACAACTCCAGAGTGGACAATTCTTCCAAAAAAATTAAAAATAATAATATAATGCACTTATACGTCCAATACGCATCCAATACGGATTGGAAATATTGTGCTTTTTTCCCCCCACTGATCACATGATTTATTTATTTATTTATTTATTTTTTTTTTTTACAAAGATTCATTCCCAGGCATTTTTATTGGGTGGATTTTTAAACTCCTAAAGCATTGTAATATATCACAATATCCACGATAATCCAAAATATAAATACACAAGACATTGTGTTTATTCCCAGCATTTGCAAAACAGTTCCAATTGCATTAATATATTTCTGTAGTTCTTGTATTTCTATGATTTAGATTGTCTAAAAGGATAACAGCTAAGGGTTACAAAGTCCACTGTGCATGTTAAGCTGTTGTTGCAGGTCCAAGCTCCTCCTTGTGTTTTCTGTTCCACTGTGAGCTGATGGCTAATCAGAGCTTTGTTGGCCCTGTTTGGTTGTTTGTGCGTGGCCTGGATACCTTTGTTGCTTTGGCTATTCTGAGTCTTTCGTAAGACGCTGGTCATGCGTTGCAACCGGACGCTTGGCTGCTATAACCGACGACAGTCTCGCTAAAAGAAACCAAAATTCCTCCACCCGCAGTAGCTGTTCGGGTTTGATTCATTTTTGATAAAATGCTCTAGATAAAAAGCCGAGTGAGTAAATAGTATTGTTTGTTATGATTGGCGTTGAAACCAAGTAGATAAAGTGGAAAGCATTATAGACCGATGATTATCGGGTTATTTATACCTGCAATTACCATTACTGTGCATCTCAGCCAGGCATAACAATGGCAATTCGATTATTATTTTTTTTAACGTTTTGGCAACTGTGGAATTATTTTCAGGTGGTTTCCATGAGCCTGTATCGCCTCTATTGCATGAAAAATTCATGGAAACCCTTAAAGCAAGAGTTTAATATGCTGCAAACATCCCCCACCCTTTTCGCTTTATCTGATTGTGACTGCAGACTTTATGGATTTGCAATCACAAGACAATGTTGTTTCAGTCAGCGTGGTTGGAATGCATGCCTGCTTTCACACTTCCTTTTCCTTTTTACATTTCCTGAGACCCTTTCTCTCTCTCTTTTTCTCTTGCCTTATGCTTTACCCCAACCTGGCAGCCCAAAACCTAATACAGCAAACAACCAAGGCATGGTCCGGTTAATTCATATTCATCAACACGTTTACTTCGACTGATGTTTTTCCAGTAGCACCTCAGGTTCACCAAAGGCATTGATTGTTCCTCCAAGCCTGTCCTTAAACACTGGATTTCTTGAAATCCCTTTGAAGCTTACACTGTTAAACGTTTCGAGCGTTCCTCTCGTGCTACATCACGTTTCCACGAGAGGCTGAAGGAACGGTTAACCAATGACCTTGCAAAAGTCCTTCAATTAGTTGGGGCTGCTGGAAATGGTGAAACCAAATAAACATATGGTGAAAACATTTTGTCCTCTTATTCAAAGCAGCACAACATTGAATTTGTACACATTCTTGAGATAACGCCAGTCCCAACTGGAAAGTAGCAACAGGCAGCTGGCTTCTAAGGCAATGCTTCTCTAAGTGGAGTCTGGAGACCCCCGGGTATCTGTGTACCATCATCAATAGGGTGTTTGATTTTTATTTGTTTTCATAATTTATTGGAAATCACAAGGCTATTTGACTGATCAGTTGACTCGGCACAAAATACAAAGCAGGCCTGTAATTATTTACTGTTCTGTGATTGGGTAGAATGAAGCCTGTTTTGCTAAACAGGCATTATCTTACAATTACAGTTATAGCCTTTGGCAGATGCTCTTATCCAGAGTGACGAACTGAACAGTTGAGGGTTAAGGGCCTTGTTCAAATGCCCAGCATTAGCAACTTGTTGGTAACAGGATTTGAACTTGTTATTTTGCAATCCAGAGGCCATTACCTTAAACACTTAGCTACCACCTCCCACAGAAAAAGCGCTTTTATACTAAATATTAGCATGACATTTTAATGAGGGCACGTTAGACATGCTATTTTAAGAGGCTACAATTAGCGAACAGCCATCACCTAGCTTTCTCGGCTAGCTGCATCAATGGGTTTCTTAGGACTTCATTGTTATAGACCATCCTCGTTCTAGAGATTGCTAGCTGAGATGCTTAGGAAATCAAACAAAATGTAAACTTGCACTCCATATTTCAAAATAAAGGGCGTCTCTTTAGCAGAAAGAGTGTGATATCGGTGAGCTAGGTACTGTAGAAGTGTGGCCAGTAACTACTTACAGTAGCAAAGGATGGAAGTGTAATGAATGGACATTCAGTTCCACCCAGATGGGGATGTGTTCCCTTTTGAGTCTGGTTCAAGAAGTTTCAACAGAGAACGTATCTCTTAACGAGAATACTTTTTAAATTTTCCATAGCAGAATTATTTTGCTATTTTACAGGGCTTTTATTGCAAACATTATAACATTTTGTGTAAATTACTCGTATGGAAATGTTTCTGAGGCTCTAGGGAATGTGTTAGCAAATTATGGACAAAGTTACAAAGTTTAGAGAGTATATCTAAAGAAGAGTGGTAAGCTGTGCTAACATCATTGCGAATTTTAAGATTCAATAAGATCAGATTATCAAGATCACCGAAGCAATTAAATTCTTAAATTCTTCCTCCATTAGTGGTAACTGATGATCCATTACACTGGACATTTTACATTAGATTCATAATTAAAACGTACTTTCCTACTAGGATAACAAAACTAAATTGAAGTGATTTCTCTTAAGATTTCTTCCTCATGCCATCTCAGGGAGTTTTTCTTTGCAACAGTCACCACTGGCTCAATCTCAAATGCACAATAATAGGAAACAAACTTATAGACACTAAACTTATAACTCTGCTTTTTAGGCAATGCCCATTATCAAAATGAGCTCTACAAATAAAAATGAATTGCATTGAAATTGGACATTCGGTGCAACCCAGATGAGGATGGGTTCCCTCTGTTGAGTCTGGTTCCTCTCAAGGTTTCTTTCTTATGCCATCTCGGGGAGTTTTTCCTTGCAACAGTCGCCACCGGCTCGCTCATCAGGGACAAACTTGATGTTGATCTGCAATGCAGAGATATATACCAACCAAATGTTGAATCAGCAGGAACAGCACAAAAGAAGAGACATAAAGGTGGTCTGACTCATATTTTCCATTTTGTTCTGGTGAACACATATAACAAAATGATAATTAATTATACACAATACATTTCAAAATAAAAGGCATTGTCCTTCAATGTGAAGCAGAAAAGCTGCACAAAAGTGGTTTAGAGGGTAGCATTATCACCTCACAGCCCTAACATTCGACCTTGGGTTAGGGTTGGAGTTGGTTCTTCCAGGCTCCTTCTGAAGAAACATGATAGTAGGAGATTGCTAATAGTCCTATTGTTTTCATGGTGCTTTATGATGGACTGGATTCCCATACAGGGTGCTGAGCGTTTCCAAGTTAAACTTCACCACAACCCTAACCAGGATGAAGTGCTTAATGAGGATGACTAAATGAAAGTGATGTGCAGATAGTGGATATAAATGGCGGCTAAGATAAATGGGAAGAGGACTCGGACATGAAGCTGTGTTCTGTAAATAACCAAATCCTCACTCAAATGAATGGAGTTAATTATCCCACTTTCCCCAACAGCTATTGATCAGTGTGTTTTTCATCCAACAGCAGGAGGCACTGTTCTGTAAACAACATATGATCATTTCTCAATGTGTTTTTTTTTTCTTTTTAGATTGCCAGCGTGTGCAGATCAGCTGGCTTTTTGAAGAAGAATGAAAACAGGGCCGGCCTGAGAAATCTGTGCATGTACGATGGGATTTGTTTTTGAACATGTCGGCTATGGTTAAAGACGTGCTATGTCATAGTCACTGAGCTGCACAGCTTTGGGAAAGGCAGATCTGCTGATCTCAGTGTTCCTCAGCATCCGAGCGCCGCTGTTTCTTTGGCATGTATGCCGTCTATTGAGAGGGAGAAAAGAACTAAATGCATTGCCACGGCTTTAACAAGGTTATTGTGGACGCATTGTGTTTTTTTAGGGGGTTTTTTGGGGGCGGAATATTTCTGTGGGAAAAACCTTGAAAAAAGAAAGGTGCATTATACTTATCATGTACTTTATAGCACAGTAAAATTCTTTTTTTTGAAACACCACCCCTGGAGTACAGAGGGTTAGGGGTCTTGCTCAAGGCCTTAATCACTGATCTACCACCGCCCACTGGTAGAAAAAGAAGCAAAAGTAGCTGTTACAAAGCCTCCACTTAACCACTGTGCTACATTAAACATGAATTCATAACAACCAAGAGCAGTGGAATATGTGTTAAGAAATTAAAAGTGTTCTTCATGCCCTGATTTTTTATTTTAAACAGTGTGATAAAAAAAACAAAACCTTTTTCTATTCCAGCTAGGCCTGAAGGTTAACATTACTGACAGGAACATGCTGTGGTGTTAAGAGAGATTTCCGTTTTGGACCAGACTGAGTGGGGTTTTTTGGCCATCGTGTCATTTCATTCAGTTTAAAGGCGACACGGCAGAGGAAAGCGTCAGTCACAGCTCGTCCTTTCATTTATTTTTAACCACACGGATCACCTTGGAGGAAGCACAAGCGGTATGCAATATTTGTAATAATAAATGACCCGAGGTGCAAAGAACGGCACTGAATAATCAAACATAACTGAACATAGTCATCATGTAACTAAAGCGAGTGCAGACGCAAAGTGGAGACTTTGTTTATTTACAGTGCAAACGTAAAAGGCAGGATACTGGAGAAGCAAAACGTGCATTAACGAGAAAAAGAACCTGAATCGAGTGAGACAAATGTGAGAGTGAGTGAGGTGCAAGATGTACTTTAAATACATGATCTCATTAGCAGAAAAGGCAAAGTGTGAAAATCAGTCATGTGTCAAGAATCCATGAAGTGCTGTGGCTTATGGGGAAACATAGTTCAATGATGTATTTAGAATTATGATCCAACTCTTGATGTCACCCAAATGAGGATGGGTTTCCCTTTTGAGTCTGGTTTCTCTCAAGGTTTCTTCCTCTTAACATCTATGAGAGTTTTTCCTTGCCACAGTCGCCACGGCTGCTTATCAGGGATAAATACACACCGTTCACCTCAACTGTTAAATCCTGTAAAGCTGCTTTGAGACAATGTCTGTTGTGAAAAGCGCTATAGAAATAAACTTGACTTGACTTGACTTGATGAATTGAAAGCCAAACCCTTTGATGTAACTTCTAATGTGACTGTTCTACAGTTTTTGTGTCTTAAATGTTACATTTCTAATAATACACTGTTTAAGATGAAAGAGTGGTATATGTTTACATTGAACCTTTTTATTTGGGGTATTTGATGGACGCCCTAATCTACGATTAAGTTTTTGTGTCATGTAAAAAAAAAAGGAAAAACTGAGGGTCCGAGATAAAAGTCGTAGCAGTATGAGAATAAAGTCGAAATTATGAGAATAAAGTCAAATGTTTAAAAAATAGGAGCATTTGGTTAAATAGAATTTTAGGATAGGATTTAGCAATAAGGATATTATTTGTATTTTATCATTAGTTATATTAGTTAATTATTTAGTTAATTACTAGGAAAAAATCTGACAGACTTTAAGGAAATTGCCACTTTGTGCAGTTTGAAAGAAATTGATGGTTCATCTGTGTGCTATTAGAGGAGGATATGTTGTTTCTCAAATAACTATGAGAATGATGATCAAAGAAAATGAAACCTGAAGGAGTTAAACAACGGCGCAACTCGTCGCAAGTACTTCAGTATTTCAGCTGTTTTCTATATTGCCATGAAGTTTTTTCAAAATATTACAACTTTATTCCTGGGTTTGGGCACGAAAGCACCACTGTGCTTATCCAGAGTAACACATTTATCTCATTCATACACCTGAGCAGCTATGGGTTTAAGGGCTTTGCTCAGGAGCCCAGAGGTGGCAGCTGGGTGTGGCTGGGATTTGAACTCATTACCTTCGGATTACCTTCAGAAGCCCAACGCATTAACCACTAAGATACGACCTCATCACTACTTATATATATAAATGTCTATAAGTCGCTAGGAAACTAAAACCTAACTACTGACGTGCTTTTATTAAAACATCCTGCTAGCAATTTTGTATGACATTTAAATTGATGGCGTTTGTCCCCCTTTTCCTAAGCAACATACAATTATCCTATTTATACATCTGAACAGTTGAGGGATAAAGACTTTCTCAAGGGCCCAGCAGTGACAACTTGGTGGTCCTGGGGTTTGAAATGGCAACTTCCTAATCCTAGGCCTTACAGCTTAATCACTGAATTACTACTTTTGCTATAGTGTATGAGTTACAATATAGACAATAAAATACAGGTGAAAAAGCTTAAGATAACTGAAAAAGGAGAAACTGTTTTGGGGATCATACATTTAAAGCTTATTTAATGGGTTGGTAGTATGCTAGTGCAACCCGACTGTAGCAAAGCTAACCTGGGCATTGTTTTCTAGTAGCATTAGACCAGGGGTCACCAACCTTTTTGAAACTGAGAGCTACTTCTTGGGTACCGATTAATGTGAAGGGCTACCAGTTTGATACACACAATTTCAGTTGCATCTGAAATAACAAATTTGTTAAATTTACCTTTTATTATACACTGACACTTATTATAAACTTATTAAGACACTGATCATGTTAATGACTTCTCATAATAATTATCAACAATGATTTAACAAAGTAGGAAACAGCTATTTTTAGAAAAGGCCCGCGAGCGAATCATGTGGTCCACCATGTTGGTGACCCCTGCATTAGACAGTTTAGTTAGAATGATACAAGGTCTACCATTACGCATTTTTTTGCATCATAATGCTTTGGTAAACCTGCAGAGGAGAAAAGACTAATATCAAATTCTACTCAAGTGAAAGTACTGTTACTTCAATGAAATTTTACTTAAATACAAGTAAAGTTACCGGTCTAAAAACCTACTCAAGTAAAAAGTACCTCATTTAAAATTTACTCTGAAAATTTTTTTTTTTTACAGTGGGGGTGGGATGGGGGATTTTATTTAAGTCAAAAAAAGGACAAGGAGATATTAATCTTAACCTAGTTGAAGAAAGGAACAACTTTGAAGTGCAATACCAAAAAATAAATAATTAAAAAGCACAACAGGCTTGAGGCTAATGTGAGTTTTGCACTTTTGCAGCAAAGAAGAAAAAAAAATCTCCTCTTATAATGACATTTAATATATTGAGAGAAATCGCAAGTGCAGATTCAGAATTCAGACGGTGAACGCACAAATTGAACAACTTTCGTTTCAACTGCATTTTGCTTTCAGCCGGGTCTGCATCACTGGCGAACTTCTTGTCCGTCTCCATCTTTCTTTATCAGTTCAGTGCGTTCGTTCTCCACCCATCAATCAATCAGTAGTTTCCATTAGTGCATTATTTCTATTCATTTAGTTTTTTAGCTTAGTAACGGATATCATTAAAAAATTTACTTAAGTACAACACTTTAAAAAAAACATAGAAGTGCACAAAAAACGATTTAATTACAATGTACATTGTCTCAAAGCTTAAAACTCCTCGGCTTGACTTTAGTCTGGTATACAAGGGAAGTGATAGCATACTGGTTGAGATGCTAGCCTTCTGATTAAAAGATTAGGGGTTCATTCCTGCACTGCCAGTCTACCAATGCTGGACCTTTTGAGCAAGGCCCTTCACTGTAAACTTCCCAGGTGTACAAAAGAGGTAATTGTACATCATTATTACATTACACTTATATAGCGCTTTTCTGCAGCACTCAAAGCGCTTTACATATGAAAGGGGGGATTCTCCTCAACCACCACCAATGTGCAGCATCCACCTGGATGATGCGATGGCAGCCATATTGCGCCAGAACGCCCACCACACACCAGCATATTAGTGGAGAGGAGATAGAGTGATATAGCCAATTAATATGAGGGGATGATTAGTAGGCCAGGGGGAATATGTCTTGTTGTTCTTGTTTTTTAAACATTTACATTGTGTTTATCGAAATACTAAAAAGTTTGTAAAGGATTGCAAGCGCTGTAATCATAAACAGTGGGTGGAGCTGCAAGACAGTAATATGATCAACAGTCCAAATCTCCTTATCTAAAAGAATACAATCGTGAAAGATGCACAATGCTTCAAAATCCAAAACACAAAGTGGTTAAAGCTGATTATGCCTCGAGTACAAAGCAGTCTATGGCCTGACCCAGTCGGTCCATAAAGCCCCTTCTCCAGTTTCTCAGTCATCGCTCTAGGATATTATCATGTGTTCCTTCTCTGCAACCAGTTACAGACCTCCTGCACTAAAATTACAGCTGTGGCAAATACATATTGCCAAAATAGCCCCACTGAAACTGATTAAATCTGAGGCATTCTTTGCATAGATATTTGTTATGTGAGTGAAATACTACTTTTTTTTCTCCCCCCCTCCATACTTTGAATATTCTTGGCTTTATTTTCACGATTTGGATCTCGCAATGGAAAACTGGGGCCCATCTGGCTAAATTTAGAATAATGACCATGGTCTATGTTTTGTATGTTCACAGTAAGTGAATGCCGGTGTGGAAGTGTCAGGAAAATCCGCAGAACTGCACGAAAGGGGTGACTATGGAAATATTTGGTTTATGCCAGCTTGGCCCCGCTATTGTCTTTGGCCGAGTGCTGCATGCTTTCTGTCTCTTGACCTCTCAGTTAACCGATGATGAATTATAACTCAGAGTTATAGCTACCTAAAAGCAAGGGCGTTTAAAGATCCTCCGTTTTTAAATGGGTCTCACTTCCTGCTCGTTAACAGCCTTGACACTTCGCCCTCGGAGCTGGAGCGTGACCGCTGTCAGATAAGATGCAGCGCTCGAGCATCCGATTTGAAAGGACAGCGTCAGAACCGAGCGCTAATCCGTGCCACATGTTTGCTTGGCCCGAGAGCTCACGCACACAGAGGTCTGACAGAGAGAGACATAGAAGATGAAAAAGGGAGCGGAAAGAGCCAGAGCACGACTGATTCATGGCGTTGGGAACACAGTTTTACATCCCGAATTATGTTCCACTGTGCTCTGCTGTTTGTTTTTATCGATGTGGCTCCTGTCCCTTTTGTGCTCCAGGAGCTTTTGCAGCTGCCCTCTCCTTCAACTTGAACCCGGAGTGCGACTTTTTCACCACTTCCACTGAACACCACTAGAGACACTACTTTTTCTATAGCATGTGTCACGCTTTTTTTTTTACTTTTTTTTTTCATCGGCCGCTTGTTCTGTTTTGCTTTGTCTGTTGAGCATGTACGGCTGCTCTGCACGCTTTTATGAAACACATGGAAAGCTGGAAAGAGCCCATCGACTCCACACGGCCCATGAGCTGTGCCTCGTTTCACTCTGCTTTTCCAAATCTTCGAAATATCTCCAGGCAGCTTTTAACAATCAGCTATTCGTGCGCCCTGAAGGGAAAGCGGCATACAAATATGAAATTGAGTGTGCAAGGCTTATGTGAATTAGAATGCGGATAAAAAAAAAAAAAAAGAACACTGATAAGACAGAAAAAAAATAGCGCTTCCTGTTAAAATCTATTCTGAGAAAGCTCATTTGCATGCATTAAAAAGCATCGAGTGCTAGTCAAATTGTGGTTTCTAAATTGCCCCAGATATTATTTCGATAGCAAACCCAGGCATACGGTGTACTTTAAGGAGAATTAATAAACTGGCATAGTTGAGTGTTTAGTGTTGTTTTCCGAAAAAAAAATGAAATGAAAGAATATTATGTTCAGAATGTCTAGGCCTATTCCGTTTCATTATTCAAACAGCGGGACGTTGGCATTAGAGGGAGCAATTTTTTGGCACGGTGCCAGAAGATACCCGCTACAACTCATACCCGATGCACTCGCATAGACTCTGGTTTCACCATGACCAGAAACAACAAATGATGCCTAAATGGGTTAAGAATCAGTTTTAATGTTCTTAATCTTAAACATCTTTAATGTTATCTATAAAATTATCTATAAAGTTGAGCAACTCAGAACTTTGAAGATGGATTTGGACTGTAATTAATATCAACAGTCTACTACATTGGCTTAAGACCGCAGTTTTCATGAACATCACTAAACAGCAAACCTTAACAATGATTAAACCATAATGAATGGACATTCTGTGCCACAAGAGCCTTGCTCAGGGGCCCAGGAGTGGCAGCTTGGTGTGGCTGGGATTTGAACTCATGACCTTCATATCCAAAGTCCAATCCCTTCACCACCAAGAACAGTAGGACTATGCCTATTGTTAAAAGTGATCTAAAATTAAATTGAACAATCCATCATCATGCACTATGTCTTTATCCATACAGAATAAGTTTCCTGTGTGTTGCAACAATTCCCAATGGCTATCTGTGGCTGTGAGTCCATGAGAGAAAACCTGGCCATGCTGTCTGGGTGGGCGGGCTGCCATTAATATATCCCCTGTCAATCAGTATAACGATGCTTGGCCATCTGTGAGCCTTCAACCTTCCTGGATTGTAGCTGTAGATGTGACAGAGGCAAGCTAGCTAGTAGTGCGAATTGGCCAATGGCCAAACTGAGCGAAAATGGACATGAAACGAATGAGTGAAAGACTTCTTCGCAGCGAAAGGGAAAGTAATAAAAGTAGAAATTAAAACAGGGACGAGAAAACAAAATGCAAAGAATACTGAAAAGAAATGAATTTGATGACAAAGCAGCAGAGGACGAAGTTGAAAACGAAGAGACACAGCGGTGGTCTGACTCATATTCTCCAGTTCATGTTTGGTAGCAGCTCATCCATGTTTAATAAAACCGCAGCCCCTTTATGCCGAGTTCCAGCCTGTGCACAGAGGGCCAGAGGTGGATATTGTGAGAGTGAAACGGGACAGGCAGCGAATCCAGTCCTTACCCGCAACCAAAGCCAAGACACCATTCGATATCGACTGCTCTCCCAGTTGAAGAATTGGAAGCATCCTACTGTTTTGATTCGCTCGTGCTTAAGTAAACAGCGAAGAGTGTGCAGGAAACATAACTGTGCATGATATGCTCATGCAGGACGGCCAAGCCGAGAGCACAGGCCCCAGTTTTTTTTTTTTTCTGTTTTTTTTATCTGAAGACTGAAAACATCTGATTTTTTTTCACACCCTGCATGCAAGGGCCTGGTGTTCCAACACTCATACAGAATGCCAATCTGCTTCAAAACCGATGATATATGTTCTGCTTTCTTTATGTACGTGTGTGGTATCCCCAAAAATAAATCATTTTAAGGAATGAATACTTCAAGAACGTAGCACTGGCTTATTCTGAAAAGATGTTCGTAGCTGACAGTGTTAGGATCGACCTCCCGGCCCATAACGTTACCTTACTTAACCTTTGGGAAATCGTAGCTTCGCTTTGCTGAATAAATGCCCCGAAACCCTTCATGTGTTTGTGTTTGTGTTTTTCATAAAGATGGAAAAGGGGTTGTTTCATGTTGCGAACGCAACACAGCTGGGAATCAGTAAGAGGCCTTTTTTCGACGCAAATAAGAAGGTCGGATTTTGCTAGCCAATAGAAAAATATTACGAGAGCATATGTTTTTATTAGACGTGGGGGCAACGTCATAACAATGAGTCGATTTGCCATTTTTAGGCAAGGTTAGCAGCTTTAACACGGATTCCCAGAACCACCCTGGAGTTGTGGTCTGGGTGGCTGCTCAGGCAGAGGAAATGTAACTCCAAAGCCGAGGTTTCCAGGAGGTTGTGGAGAGAAGCGAGCTGTTACACGCGTTCAAAACCCGTCCTCAGTTGAATCCCCATTGTCCAAAAATAGCCGAGAGGACCACGTGTGAGCCTCGGATTGCCGTCTAAGACATGCTCCCGCACTTCTGAGGAGTGCGCAGAGTTGCGCATCACAGGACCAGCGTTGCATCATGCGGCGTTATCGAAACACAAAAAGATGGGGGAAGCGTTTAACCGTAATCTTTGGCTATTTTGATATTCTTTCCTTTGCTCAAAAATGATCCATGGACTACACGGATCTTTTCGGAAAGTTACCTGGATAACCCCTTTTCGAGGACGTCATTCTCAGGGAATCTCCGTTCATAAACCCAAAAGACTGGGTGATAAAGCTGATATTAAAAAAAAAAAAAAAAGGCCATAGATGAATAAAATGAATGAAAGATCTGGATTAATTAGCACTAGATCAAAGCCTCATGCTTTTTTTTTTTCTCCCCCTGCACTCTCTGCTCTAGCCACATGTGGTCCACAGGCTCGGCCCAGACATGTGGTTTTATTTAGCTTTGTGGAAAGGTTAAATACGAAACTTGGATAAGGGGGAAAAAAAGCACTGGATCTTTTTATATGATGCAAATTTAAAAGTTTCAGAGGCATTTTAAGACATACATGTAAAAGCGTATTAGTCTTTTGCAGTTTGTAAGTAAGTCTTGGCATCGGATTTTGGCCATGACGCCGGCGTAGCCTTATTGCCTCGGTTTATGTGCGTGGTTTTGTGTAAAGCTAATTCTTTCAAGCGTAATGCCTGTACCAGGCCTTATTTGATACTGTCTCCAAACAAATTGTTGTGCATTGTGTCATTTTCAGATTATATGTGTTTAACAGCTTGTAAACTGTAAAAAAAAAAAAAAAAAAAAAAAAACAGGAATTCGTCATTAATGTGGAGTTTAACGTCATGATACACTCACAAGGACACACACATTGTTTTTGTATGGCAGTGGGGAAAAACTAAATCAAAGAGGAAGACCGGGGGTCGTTTCTAGCCCCTGTTTTCAAAGGCCAAAGGCAAAATGAACATTGGAGGCCCCCCTGTTTCCTTCCGTCTATCTTTCAAAAGAAATAAAAAGCACTTGTATACTGAAAAATATTATTTCTAACCTTTTTATTGATACAAAACCTGTTATGGTACTTTTATATTTTTTCACATTATGTTCAAATTAATTAAACTTTAACTTTAACATAAAATAAAAATGAAGAAAGAATGTTCACCTGGACCAGCTCTTCTTCTCTCATTATTATTATTATTATTATTATTATTATTATTATTATTATTATTATTATTATGCATTTGCCAACTAGGTTAAATAGCTGTGTTTGTTTACAAACTTTTACTTTTATAAATGCGAATTTAAACTCTTAGCGCATCACAGCGCTGTTTTGAACTTGGAATGGCAAATGTCTTCGGCCTCTTCGGATGCAAAATGGTGCTTTTTGCGTCTTTAGCCCGACTTTTTCAAGTACATGGACAACAAAGACAACTGTGTTCATGGATACGACTGCCAGATGCTACTATGGTACAGAAATTATGCAACAACCAATCTGCATGATGATGATGTACTCAATAACTTTTGCGACTCCGGGAGGGTGTCGGTGCTGGGCTAGGGGCTAACCCTAGCCAGCCCACTCTCCTGTCCATCTTACTTTGAAGCATCTGCTCCCTGGACAATAAATTAGACTACATCCGACTCCAGTGGACCACGCGGCAAGAGTTTAGAGACTGTTGCGTCTTTGTATTTATGGAGACGTGGCTCAGCGACAGAGTTCCGGACACCGCTTTTCAGCTATTTACCCCAGGAATTCACCACTGCTTTCATTATCTAAGTGCACATCCCCCCCAGCACTAATGCTAATGATGCACTGTGTGAACTCTATGTGCAAATCTCAAAACAGTCTTGCATCTCAACCATGCAAATCTTAAAATAGTGCTTTCTAAACACTATAAGCATGTGGCCTTTGCAATGAAAGGTGTGAACACACTGGATCTTATTTACACAAACATCCCTGGTGTGTATCGTGTGGAGCCCCTACCCCACCTCAGCTACTCAGACCACATCTCTGTTATGCTAATTCCAGCACACAGACCGCTTGTCAGGGGCTAAACCGGTTCTGAAACAGGTGAAAACCTTGCCAGCAGGAGCGCCTCTGCTCTTCAGGACTGTTTTGAGTGCACTGACTTGGACATGTTTAGGGAGGCTGCAACCAACTGCAATTCCATTAACTTGGAGGAGTACAAGTCATCAGTGACCAGTTACATCAGCAAGTGCATTGATGACATGACCATCTCCAAGACCATCACTACACGCTCCAACTAGATGCCGTGGATGACCGCAAAGGTGCATGGGCTGCTAAAGTCTAAAGACTCCACTTCCAGAGCAGGGGACAATACGGCCTTAGAAACAGCAAGGGACAAACTGTCCTGAGCCATCAGATAGGTGAAGTGCACAAATGGCAAGAGAATCCACAGTCAATTCCAGGACAGTTTAGACATCTGGCGTATGTGGCAGGGCATCCTGGCTATCACTACTACAAGACAACTTCACCCGCTTGTGAAGTTGAACCTACTGGGCCTGAACACCTCCCTCTCCAACTGGATTCTGGACTTCCTGACTGGGAGACCTCGGTCAGTCCAGATCGGGAACAGCATCTCCAGCACCACCACACTGAGCACTGGGGCCCCTCAGGGCTGCGTGCTCAGCCCACTGTTGTTCACTCGGCTGACTCACAACTGTGGTGGGTCTCATCATCAGGAACAACGAGTCATCATACGGAGAGGAGGTGCAACAGTTAACGGCCTGGTGTAGAGCCAACAACCTGTCTCTGAATGTTGACAAAACTAAAGAGATAGTTGATGACTTCAGGAGAGCACAGAGCGCCCATTCTCCACTGATCATCGATGGATCCTCTGTGAAGATCGTCAAGAACACCACTTCCTTTATGCAGTGATACTAACTGGTTCCTCTTCAGATGATTGATATTTTATATCTAATTGACAAAGAGGCAAGTTTTACGCTGCCCATCTGGTGTGCTAGTGTATAGATTTTTTACAGTTATGGAGGTCAGCAAGCCACCATGCAGATACAAGTCAAGGGCTTTAGTCAATGTTCAGGATCTTCTTAGATTTTTCACACATAATGGTTTTTAGAGTTTAGACAAAACAGCGTGGGAAAACTAATATGAAACAGATTGCTGATAAGGCAAATCTTAAAGGAGAATGAGCAGATTGAGGTCTAAGATGTCTGGAAATCTATAGTAACTCAAACAAGCACCTTTTTACCCCTATGGTGAGCTGAAAAGCATCTCGGAATAAACAACACATTAAACATTGAGGTGGATGCAATACAGCTGCAGAAGGTCGTCAACCAGGAAAAGGAATCTAAGAGGAAAAAATCACCCAAACTGAACTAAAGACTTGAAAAAGGCCAGGACTTTTTCTCTAATCTTTAACTGAAGATGAACGCAATTCTTACATTTATAAAAGATGCCTGACATTTATCTCATTCATATAACTAAACAGTTTAAAGAACTGGAAGTGGAAACAGGTTAAAGAACTGGAAGTGGAAGCTTTGTGTGGCTGGGATTTGAACTCAGATCCAAAGTCCAATGCCTTACGTGAGCTACCATCTCCCCAATGCCCAATGCTTCTCTAGAGATAAAAAAATAAAAGCATTCCCATTAAATACATCAAATACACTCACAATAAACCAAAATCTCCACAAGGCATTCACAAGCTCCGTTTTCTCTCTGAAACATTATCCTATCGTATGCAGTCCTGTTCTTATCTTTCTCTTTAATTGAGTCTGTTTAAGAATTAGCATTCCACACACTCGCAGCTAACTAAAAACCATCAACTAGCAAGCTAGTTATGTAGCTAATGTGGCAGAATAAGTGATTTTATCTTTTGGCCCTTATTTTTGGGAGTGGTGACATGTCCCTTGTCGTCCTCGTTGGCGTTCAGGTATGATAATATCCTGTTGGTGCAGTGGTGTGAACGACTTAAGGCTAATATGTACTAGCAGAGTTTGGCTGTACAAGCATGTGGCACGGTTGTGTCAGAGTTTGCTTTAAATAATAGCGACTTTAGAAGGAGAAATGCCTGATTGAGATTGAGCTGAGCCGTGAGTAGCCATACAGCTTAATGTAGTTTGTTCAGCCCAAGTAAATGTGTGTTTCTCTCTCTCTCTAATCTCTCTCTTTTTCATCTGGGGTTTAATAGCTCTAGTTTAATGATTTAATTTTTTGAAATTAGCAGTGGGCATGAATATTACAATCTGTAAGCCCTATGCCTAGCTGAAGACGCTATACGTGACACTGCTGCTGTTTTGCTTATGGGCCTTGATGCTGCTTTGCCCCCGGCTTCACTGCTGGGAGCTACGAACCTCGTGTTGGCTAAGCAACTTATACATTTTATTTAGACTATTTTACATACATTCTTCTGGTTTTCGTATTGTTTACATTTTGCACTGGACTGTCCTTGGTAGCAGTTTGGGTTTCTTTTGCACTACTGTTATTTCATTTTTCGGTTTTGTTGTTTGAGTTGGTTATCTTGTTGTTATTTTTTTTTTCTGTTCTCCTTGACATATTGATATATATTTTTTCTTTCCCCATTGTGAATGCTGTGTGAATTTTTATTGTAATTCTTGGTTAACATTTTCTTCACAGTGTGCCGGGTGCATTAACAAAACTTCCTTGACAGTGTAGGACAGATATACAAAACACAAAAGATGAAGTGGATACAAGGGCATGTTAAGTGTTTTCAAAATCACAGCAGGAAAACAGAATAAGGTCAGGCGATCAACAAATCGGTCTAGACAAAAATCGTGACTGGAGTAAGATAACTGGGTTTGAAACAATTGCAAAAACAATAGCAAGCAAAAGGCTTGGTAGAGTTAGTAAAACTGAGCAAAACATTTTAGTGTTCTGATGGAGCCTGTGTGTGGTGGTAGGTGAGAGGTAGTAGTGTTTAAGGCATTAGACTCTGGATCAGAAGGTCACAAGTTAAAATCCCACTAATACCAATGCTGGGCCCTTGAGCAGTTGTAAGTTGCTCTGGATGAGGGCATTCCAAATGCCTTGAAGGTAAGTGTGTAAATTACTAGCTTGGCATAGCAGACCATGGGAACAATGCATGGCCATATAGAGTCATGGCAGTTGTTGGGAGATAAAGTTTGAGAAGACAACTGCAAAGTAAAAAAAAATTTTCTCTGAAGACTTTTCTCCGATGGTAAAAAAATATATATATATTCTACTGAATTTTATAAAGAATAAATAAAGATCTCCTCACAGAAAGTTCTATATTTTAATAATTATGTCTTTTCTATATCATAGACATTTTCAAGAAAAAACAAACAAACAATTCTGTTCTTTTTAGAATTGGTTTGGGATTATAATGAGATCTAGAAAAATCTGGAGTTTCTAAAATGAAAGTCTTTGTCAGTGAGTTGTTACTATAGAAATGGTTGTATATTAGAGTAAGCACATTAATAATAAACTGTGATTTTAATTACGACTGTACTAATGTCAGACTAAATCAATAAATAAATAGAACTCTGACTAATCACTTTTGGAAATTCAGCAGCATGCATGAAAGCAATGAAGTAATAAGTCAATATTATCATAGTAAACTGCTCTTCAGATACACTGGTGAACATATTTGGGTGATTTGGCCCTGATACAGTTTCTGTTTTTTAAAGATGAAATATGAAGCTCTTCTACGCAGGCCATCCGAATCTTGTTTTTTTTTAAGGCTCATCCAGCTCTGGATCATGTGGGTTTTGTTCCACCTACCCATCTCCAGTTATTTGTGTCACCTGTAATAGATAGTATTAAAATAGGAATGCAGGTTCTTCATGAGGTACAGCACAACATGCTAAAAACCAAAGTTTTTAAAATTTAAAGAAATTATTTTAACCTACAATGAATGATATACAGTACAGTATGACCAAACTACAGTGGAATTTATTAGTACCTCTGAAACTCTGCAGCTTGATAATTCTAACCAAAGTTTGTACTGAACTTTTAAACAGATCATATGAACTGTAGTCACTGAGCCAAACCCATATAAAGCTTTCACTGGAGTAGAAACTATTAAATTCCATCACAGGTTCTCTGACGTCAGGAATTCAACCCACCTGCTTCCACTCAGGCTATTTATCACTTCAGCACCTCACTTCTGCCTTCAGACAATGAAACTATTTTACCACCAACCCCTCCAAAAAACATAGATCTTTCACTGACATGTAAAATAGAACTTTTGTATTTTTTTCCTAGAAGACCTAGAAGAACAGATGTTTTCTGATGTTCATAGTAAATTGTCAGCAGCTGGCCATTGCTCATGTAGACACAAAACATAGACAAAACTTCAACCGTTTGGGATCAAAGCATGGTTTTCGGTCCATGGGGAAGGAAAATGCTCACATTCGAGACTAGATTTTAAATAATTTACAGTAAATAGAAATTAATAATTGTTGTATGTAAGTACATATTGGTCATATACCCTAAAGGACAGTGACAGGAAATTGACAAGGGACATTTTCTGACAGGAAAGAAGAGCAGAACAAGCACAGAGCAAGCATGGGGCAGGAGTAATCCTGCCCCTGAGGATGTCTATTGTTCTATAACAGTCATGTGATCAAAAAGCTTCCTTAGCAGCCTCTAGAATTAAGTAAAAACAAACTCAAATAAATACAAATAAAGCCAAAATGGTGATGGCGTGTGTGAAAAACTAAGAACATCTGGTTCAGTAGCTTGCAGAACCCTCTTTAGCAGCGGTAACTTGAAGTAATTGTGTTCTGTATGACTTTATCAGGCTCTTTCATCACTGTGGAGGAATTTTGGCTCACCCTTACAGTATTGCTTCAGCTTATTGATATTTGTGAGCAGATCTTTAAAGGATCCACCTCAGCATTTTAGTCTTGTTAAGGTCTGTACATTGACTGGGCCATTGCCACATCTTGAGACTGCTCTTTTCCAGACATTCTGTTGCAGATTTGCTGGTGTGCTTGGGATCATTGTACTCTATAGTTGGCCCAGGTTTAACTGTCAGACCAACGGACTTACATTTGACTCTAGAATACTTTCATGGTTGACTCATTGACTACAAGGTGCTCAGGTCCTGTGGCTGTAAAACAACCCCAAACTGACACCACTCACCTGTTGGGTTTGAGAGTTGGTATGAGGTATTTGTGCTTATATTCTGTTTGGTTATTGCCAAATATGGTGCTTTTTGTGGCCAAACATCTCCACTTTGGTTTCATCTGCCCAAAAGACATTGTTCCAATGATTTGCTGATAATCAGTTACTCAAGGACTCTTGAATAGAAGCACCTGCCTGCTATTTAACTTCTTAATTTCTAATTAATTATTAATTGTTTTTACACATGGTTGCTCCATTTAGATTGTTGTCGTTAATGGCACACACACCATGTCACGTGTCGTTCTTCTGAAGTTGATTTTTTTCATGATTTTTGTCATATCATGATACATAAAATCATAGAATTAGGTGCAGTAATTGTTTATGGGCATTAATAACATCTAGAAATAGCAACAAATCAGCAGAAAATCAGCTGTCAAGCTAAATGGTTGAAATCCTTGTTTGCCCAATTAAAGTCATTAGTATTTCAACTGAAGATGAAGTGCACAGTGTTGTGAAACAGGACTTTAAAGAGTTCTTATTGAGCAGCAGATACAAATGATGTTAGCCTGAAGGAAATCAAGAACACTTGTTAAGGTTTAGAGGTTTGGAATCGTTTTATTAATGTTTGTTATAATTATTATAACGTCAAATTTCACATATAGTATTGCACATGTATCTAAAGAGTTTCAAGGTGTTTTTTGTGTTCAGACAACTGCACAGCAATTCTGTAATCATATACAAATACATATGAAATACACTGACAATTATTTATTATTAAGTCACAACTATTATTTAATTATTAAGTCATAACTATTTTACGCTTTGTCAGTTATTTTAGAAATCATTCGAGGACCTCTTTAATTGATAAACACTTTTTTTATTGTGTTGTGGGTTGATTTTTGCAGTTACCATCATCATCAAACAAAATTGTAACCCCCGGAAAAGCCTTTTCACAAATTCAAAAATGAAAAAGTAGTTTTACCCACAGGCCATTGGGCAAACACTTAATATAATGACATCATAGACTACAGACTACCTGCAAACACAAACACACATATATAACACACATACACACACCTTTTCTAATGCAAATAACATCACTGACCCAATTCAACCTCTGTAGGACATTGCACATACACGTATTTAAGTTTTATAGACGGACGATCCGCTGTGGAGACCCCTAACGGGAGCAGCGGAAAGATTTTCAAGATATATCCAGAAATCGTTTGGAGTCCATTTGAACTTGATTGGATATAGATTAGAAAGAATTTACATTTGTATTTCTTCAGCAGCAGTCTGGCTCCTGTGTGCCCAGTGCTTCTCGATGACTCCATTCATGCCATTCTGCTTAATGCTCTCTACAGCTTCATGGCTTATCGCACCTAAAGGTAGACCATTGCCTGTTGCGTTGTAATATACAGCTCTTTTAGATTTTCTCCGTCTTCCTACCTTACAGCAAAACAAATAGCACACTTCTAGCACGTTTAAAGCCAAGGAAACACATGCAACTACGAGCATGAATATAATGAAGATGGTCTTTTCTGTGGGTCTGGACATAAAACACTGTACTGTCAGTGGACAGGGGGATTTGGAACATAGGAATTGAGGGATCATTACGAAACCATACAGGTAATACTGTCCAACGATGAAAGCAACTTCCAGGATGATTTTGAAAAACAGTTGAGTCAAGTAGCTACACAACAACCTGCCCTTGATTTGAACTTTGCCATGTTCATTGGTGTATTTTGGGGTTATTGCTAACTGGGTTTTTTTGCACATCTCCCTAATCTTGTCCTCCTGATGGATGATGTGGACAGCGTGGCCGAGATACAGCAGGGTGGGAGTGGACACGAAGATGATCTGCATGACCCAAAAGCGGACGTGGGAGATGGGAAACTTCCAGTCGTAGCAAACGTTCTCACAACCCGGTGTCATGGTGTTACAAACCAAATCAGATCGCTCGTCTCCCCACACGTTCTCAACTCCTGCACCCAGAACGAGGATCCTGAAGATGAAGAGGACGCTCATCCAGATCTTGCCAATGACAGTGGAGTGAGCCTGCACTTTATCCAGCAAAGTCGAGAGAAATCCCCAGTCTCCCATAGTGTTCAGGTCTACTCTAAAATATCAAATTGGAAAGATGTATTATAATATATTATATATTTATAATAACAATTTGGTTATTTAAATTTTGCATTGTCTACCAACACATCAAGCAAGACATATATTGTATTGTATGTGCATTATTCATTGCATGTTTTTCTCATGAATATTTACTACCTGTATAGCTTTAATACATTTTCATATAAACATAAACATTAAATTGTACTGTATTCAAATTGTACATTTTCTCTTTATCGGTTGAAATCATTTGAACACTCGCAATAAATTAAGGTACCAAGAAGAACCAAAAAGAGTTTTCCAACACAGTGATGCCATAGAAAAAAATATGGTTATTTTGGGTAAAAATAAAGAATAAATAAAAAATAATTCAATAAATTGGTCTTTATAGAACTTCAACTTTCTGCAGGTTATTTTATTTACATTTACAGCTTCACGTTTCTCACCAAAAGAATAAATAACCAAGCAGTTTTACAGAGGCCATGACCCTGTTCAGAGTTCAAGTTAGAGCTGAAATATAATTAATTTTTGCAATAAATAGTAGAATTCATTTATATATTATAATTTCCTCAATTTCTCACAATGGAAATAATTGTGCGATAAGTAAAATAGAATATTTGTAAATATAGAATATGCTTTCAAAACTGAGGTGTACAAAAAATTCACAGGACCATACACTCTAACAAAGAACCATTTAATATTTATAAAAGTTTCAATTTTGCCATTTTTTGTTTTTTATTTTTCTCGTGTTTCCCTGTTTGCCCGCCAGATGGCGCCATTGTGTCGATTTGTCCTTTATTAGCTATTTATTATTTCCACCTGTGTATAATCACTCCTGTGTGTCTTTAAGTTCCTCCTTTGTCTCGGTTATAGTGTCGCTTTCTTGTGTTTTGTGTCTACGAGCAAAGATACATCAAAATATATTTTTAAATAAAATACCTATAATTTAAATATATAAAAAAACTACTGAATTTTTAAATACTAAAAAAATGTCATTCGTAAGACGACGACTGATGACACCTGCATTTATAGCAACTAGTTTCTAACTAATGAATCATTTTATTGTTGATTATAAATATAATAAAATAATATGTGTTGGACAGATATTCATGCAATGGGATTCAAAATTATGATCCGACTAAACAGCTACCTCAATCAGGGTACAATATTCAGCAATCAAACATTAATTTATTAATCACTGGACACTTGTTTGAAATCTGGCAGCCTGCAAGTTTCTTATCTTCACCACCTTCTTTCATACGGATCAATTTTCTCAACAATCTCAACAAGTCTGGACAAACTACTGAGTAGGAACCAATCAGAGGCTGCATTTTTTATGGTCATCATGTTGATTTCTTACAAAGTATTTTACTGTATTTTAAAACTGCAAAAATATAAAAAGTATTTAAAAAAAATAAGCATTTTTATCAACCCTCTCAAATACAAACTGCAAAATCAAATATATTTGAAATTTATTTATCATAAATACTGATCATCTCTGAGAAGCCTCATGTCAATTTTTGTTCGCTTTCCAGTGAAGGCTTTTTCGGTTTTTACCCAAGTTCCTTAGAAAGTTTTATTTTTTACTTTTTAGTCATGCATTTACTTTTGCCGTTTTCTGGACAAGACTTGGATGGAGTAATTTTTTCCCTTCTTTTCAGGAAGTATCTTGTAGGTTTTTTCTTTTTTGGACCTTATTTTGTTAATTTCTACAATTTTCTCTTATGGATTTTTGTTTTATTACTGTGTTTGTTTTTATTAAGCCTTTTTCTATTTTTGTGTTTGGACTTCTAACAAACAACGTTATTAGAACTTTCAACCTGTTTGTGTCTGCACTTTCACAGCGCCGTCTTGTGGCGAACCGCTAGAACTTCATGCATCTCAGGCTGTCAAACCTGGTTTGAGCTCCAACCCTGAGTGAGTGTAACTGGGCCATATATTTTAAACCAACTTTACTGAATTGTTTTGAATTTTTCTTTTTATTAGACTAGAGCAGTAACAACCAGAAAATTTTGACCAACCTAAATTAATGTAAAATATTGATGGCACTGAAATGAGTTAGGCCTGATTTATTATATTGGAAAAGCTTACATGTATAAATATTCTATCAAAATGATTTTCGATTTTTAAAACCATCCAACCTAATAGTAATTTTCTGTATCATTTCATTAAACAATGCACTAAATTCTAAGCAAAATTTGCTGTCATGTTTGAGAGATTATTAAATAATATAGCATTACAGCAAATTCCGCTGTGTCATCAAATTCCAAAGTGTTTTAATTACATTTAGGTGTCCAGATTATCGCCCTGGATTGTTTTTCATCAGAAATTGCAGCTCCGTGTTCGAAATCACATGCTACCCCCACCCACACACACAAACACACACACACACACACACACACACACACACACACACACACACACACACACACACACACACACACACACACCCCGTTTCCTGCTCATCCGATTAGTCACTTTAAGTTTACTTAAGCTCTTGTGATCCTCATTGTCTTCAATTTGTCATTCAGGGTCGAATTTATTTTTCATGCCCAGTTAAGTTCCCATTTTTAGTTATTCTGTGGTGCCACCGCTTTCATCTCGTTACGTGATGAACATTTTGCTAATTTCTAGCGTGATTTCTTTATCAAAATTGTGGATTCGGATAAAAAGCATGCCTGAAATCAAAGTATTTGATCCCAAAGCTAAAATATTTACACACAACACATTCATACAAGTATTTCATTTAACGCAGACTTTATTCTAGATATCCTCATACAGTGCATCTGGAAAGTTTTCACAGCGCTTCCACATTTTGCTATGTTACAGCCTTATTACAGAATGCATTAAATTCATTAATTTCTTTGGAATTCTACAAACAATACCACATGATGACGACATGAAAGAAGTGTGTTTGAAATCTTTGCAAATGTATAAAAAGTAAAAAACGAAAAATAAAATCAAATTCAGTTGATTGGATATGACTTTAAAAGGCACACACCTGGCCAATACCATCCCTACAGTGAAGCATGGTGGTGGCAACATCATGCGGTGGGGATTTTTTTCAGTGGCAGGAACTGGGAGACGCCTCAGGATTGAGGGAAAGATGAATGCAGCAATGTACAGAGACCTCCTTTATGAAAACCTGAACCAGAGCGATCTGAACCTTAGACTGGGGCAACGGTTCATCTACCAAAAGGACAACGACCCTGAGCACACAGCCAAGATAACAAAGGAGTGACTACTACTTCATTTTGGAATAAGGCTGTAACATAACAAAATGCGAAAAAAATGTGAAGTGCTGTAAATACAGTGGTACCTCTGAATACGAATGACCCCGACATGCACTCTGATGCCTCAGTCACATGTCTTACCTCCATCCTCTACCTTCTTAAAGAGGCTGCTCCGGCCACTAACACATAATACATTACCGCTAAGCTGAAACCCCCAAGCAAGCAAAATGAACAAACAACAACACAGTGGATTCACGTTTATTATTATATTTGGAAAATACCATATGGTTGTATCATTTTATTTTGTTGTATTTATCCGTCACACCTTTAAGGCCGGTCCGTGAAAATATTGTCTGAGATTAAACCGGTCCGTGACGCAAAAACTTTGGGGACCACTGCTTCAGAGGCTTGATGCTAACTATAACCCTTTAATGCTCTGGCAGAGGGAAATCAAGCAGTTGTGATTTATAGATCTCAGGTTAATAACGATGCTAATTATGTTTTTAACTGAGATTTTATGAACCCAGCAATGCAGTAAAATTGCTGTATTGACCCCCTCATTTCTGGAACCTTCTATTAAAACATATGCGACATGGGAAAAAAATTGCATTTCAATTTGCATTTACATTATTTTTTATAATTGTGTCTCCTATAAAACACTTTCCTACACTTTTATATTTTACTTAGTGATTTAGTCACAAACTCTATTGATTTGTATTTATGGACACAAATTTCAGGGTTTTTTTTATATCACTTAGCATGATTGTATCCGTCTGGCTCCGTCTCCATAGCAATGGTGGCAGAGGATCATGAGTAATGCTGGCAGAAACGCCAAAGGTAATCTTTTTTTCCCCATTTTTATCAAAGGCAGAAAATGTATATAATGTTATACTGAAATAAATGTGTGTGTGGGAGGCACCACTGATGATGGTTTATTACAGCAAGTATCTTGTTGTATTGTAAAAAAAAAAAAAAAATACAGCATCTGTGGTATCCAGTGGCAGAAAGAAAAATTTGGCGGAGGCACCAAAAATAATTCCTATTGAAATACATTTCATAGAAAGTCGTCCCTGGTGACATGAAAAAATAAAAAGAGGAAACTCCTGTCTATGAACACAAATTAATAGATTACATTTCGTGACTGTATCACGAAATATGGTCAAACTGGGCTGCACATGTACATATAATTAAAACATAATTCAACAGAATAATCTATACTTATTGCACTTGGTGTACCTTCCTGTGCCTCATTATGTTTCGCTTGTTGTACCCCCTGTCCATTTAGTCACTATGGTCTCTAGAGCATTTACTGTAGCTGGGATTCACCTTATATTTTTAATTTAGTTAAACAGCTGTTTGTCTTGATTTTTATGATTATCACTCAAATGTCCATAATTGTTTTGTTTATCTGGATTTATTGAGTGTGAATGCTCCTACTAGATATTTTCAAATCTAAGCTATATGGTAAAAAGAATTGGGAAACGTTCAAATTTTTAGCACAAAATAGGAGGCACACAATTGTATAAAATGTCTTTGGAAGCAGTAGGCAGTGAAGATCTTCCACTCCAAACCATGTAAAGCATATCTTCATGAAGAAGGCTTTGGGCACTGGGAAATTGTGTAGGTTTGGGTCTACTAGTTCAAGTGAAGGAAAAATTAAATGCCACCGCATCTAAAGACATCCTATACAATTGTGGGCCTCCAACTTTGTGGTAACGCTTCAAGAAAGAGCCACAAATGGCTGGAAAATTCAGGTGCAACAATTCTTTTGTCCATATACTTTAAATGGTGATCTTTTCAATCACACTATCTGGATTTTAAAGCTCTCTTCACATCCATGTAGTTTCTATTCCTCTCAGAGGAAGAGGCACGTCATTCTGTCTCAATTGTAGAAGCTTCATGAAGGTTAATTTTTAATGTGTTCCTTTCATTATTGAATTGGACACAGAACTAACACAAGATCTCAGCACAGAAGGAGTGTAATGCAGCTCTCATTCGCATTATTGGTTCTTGTAAAGCATAAAGGATTTAATTGAAATTGGGAGGGTTCGGTTGTAGTGTTAAAAAACGTATGGGAAAAAAATAATAACCGCAATATTATAATTAATAATAATAATAATAATAATAATATACATAATCGTCATTATCATAATTAGCAAAAGTAGCATACGAACAATCTTAATCAAAATAATAGTAGTAGTAATATTAATATAACTATCACTATGTAACATGTCGTTATTAAAGTTAGCGTCAAGGGATAATAAATAGGATTTGTAAAAGTTAGCACTTTATAATAGGCAGTAACACAAGTGAAAGAAAAAACTCACCAGGAGCAGTGGGTCTGGTCGTAAATTGTAAAAATGTATTAATCAGACGATGGGTCTGTATCTGTAAATACTATGGCTTCTGATCTGTCTCCAAGTGTGTGTCCTTCAAGTGTTTGTTCCTGGTTTATCTAAACCTACAACCACACTTTCATTTCTCTTACGCCTTCATTTCTTAATGTCTTGTACTTCTTCTTAAACACTGACTACGGTTATCTGGACATCTTCACATGGTTTTGACGCATTTTTCAGCCAGCTGTTAATCATTTACTTACAAAACAGCTAAAAATTGCAAAATAAAGATCCTCACCCAAATCATAACAGTTACTGGCACCATCACATTTAAGATTTTTAGCACTGGATGAAAATGAGGATTGACAGTGTTGGAAAAATGGCAACATAGAAAAGACAGCAGTCATCAGATTTCACTTCCATAAAGACATTTTCGTGATTACGCCATGAAGTCCTCTGTGTACTGTTTCTATGGTTTATACTTAACATGGTATATTTTGTCTAACTATTCATTCCTAAACACTTTAGGCAATGTAATAAAAAAAAAGTTTTGTGTTTCTTTAAACATATTTAATACAGTTCAAAGTGCTACTGTAACTAATGGCTGTGGGTCTGTGAGCTCAATTTTTGAGTTCATCTAAATATACTCCAATTCCAAAAAAATTCCAAAAAAAAAGTTAAAACATTAATACAGAATGTAATGAATTGCAAATCTCATTGAAACATATTTTATTAATAATAGAACAGAGAACATTGAAGAATAAGAAAAATGAGAGAGAGAGAAGGTTGGATGATGTGGAGGTGGTGAAGCAGGAAGTGGATAGGATTAGTAAGGAGGAAGTGAAAGCAGCGATTAAGAGGATGAAGAGTGGAAAGTTGGTTGGCCCAGATGACATAACAGTAGAAGCATGGAGAAGTTTAGGAGAGATGGCAGTGGAGTTTTATTTAACCAGATGGTTTAACAGGATGGAAGGTGAGAAGATGTCTGAGGAATGGAGAAGGAGTGTGCTTGTACCGATCTTTGAGAATAAGGAAGATGTGCAGACCTGCAGTAACTACAGAGGAATAAAGCTGAGCAGTCACACAATGAAGTTATAGGAAAGAGTAGTGGAAGCCAGGCTGAGAGAAGAGGTGACCATCTGTGAGCAACAGTTTGGTTCAAGCCGAGGAAGAGCACCACAGATGCATTATTTGCTTTAAGAATGTTGATGGAGAAGTATAGAGAAGGTCAGAAGGAGTTGCATTGTGTGTTTATGGATTTAGAGAAAGCAAACGACAGAATGGAGAGAGAGGAGTTGTGGTATTGTATGAGGAAGTCAGGTGTGTCAGAGAAGTATGTGAGGGTGGTGCAGGACATGTATGAGGACAAGGTACAGGACATGTATGCTTCAAGGATCGGCTCTGAGCCCTTTCCTGTTTGTAAATCAGTGAAAATAATTTGCATCAGTGGTGATGGACAGATTGATGGACGAGGTCAGATAGGAGCAAAGTAATTATATCATTATATAAGAATATCAACACACCCTAATGTGCAGGTTGTGTAAAGATGGCAACGGAAGAGTACAACATGTAGCAGGGTGTAAGATGCAAGCTTGGACTGTATACACATGAGCAGCATAAACAAGTGGTTGGGAAAAGTTATTGAAACATCTATTCTGAATATGGGTTGAAAGACCCTCAAATCCTAATGGGACACTCCAGAGAAAGTGCTAGAGAACATTAGGTAACATCCTGTGGGAATTCAAGTTCCATACTTAAGAACAGCAGTTGACAAGGAGCAGAAAGGCAGCAGTAATGATAGATGTGGATGACAATAACATCAGGAAGAAGAAGCAGGTAAATGATCCCTCACGCCTACAGGCTATTTGTCGGTAGCTCAAATAATGAAGACTACAGCAGGGGGAAGATCTTTCTTTTATAAACCCCCACAGTTATGGAACAGCCTTTCAATTAGTGTTCGGGACTCAGACACAGTCTCAGTGTTCAAGTCAAGGTTAAAACAAATTTTTTTTTAGCCAAGCATTTTATCGGTAGGTGTTTCTTAGGTAAGGGCGCAGATCTGGAAGGATCATGCATATAGAGTGTTTGGTGAACTGGGATATTTGTATGCTGTCGTCCCCTCACTCTCACTCGTGGTGTGGTGGGTCGTCTCTTATCCCTGAGATTCCTCATGTCTGTGTTACCTTCTGGCTCTTCCTTTTAGTTATGCTGCTATAGCGAGTCTTACCGGAGTCCAAACTGCACAATGACATTAACTTTCATACAACAACAAGGACAGATAGTAATCCATATCCTTCACTTCCTATCACCCCTCTTCTCTCTCTCTCTCTCTCTCTCTCTCTCTCTCTTTTGGTTGAGTTAAACATGCTCCTGAGTTTCCAGTGACCACTGTTCCTGCCCCTCTCCTCACCTCTGATCTACCTGCTTCGTCCCGGCCTGCCTCTGGATGGTGTTCTGTTCAATTGGAGGCCAATCTGTGCAGATGGTGATATTTCACATCTACAGCCTGGGGATCCATGAAATACGGAGTAACACAGGAGCTTTTGACTTGGATTTGGAATATTCTTAATGTCAACAGTCACACTGACTCTGGACTACAGTTTGCATTTGATCACCATCACTGCACACCTCAGCATCGTTTAGCTAAAACTAAAGCTAAAAATGAATTGAAATCTCCTATACAGTTCTATCTATCTATCTATCTATCTATCTATCTATCTATCTATCTATCTATCTATCTATCTATCTATCTATCTATCTATCTACAGTAAATGATCATTAGAAAATTAAAGCAGTAATGAAAGAAACATTTATTATTGGAAAAGAAAATAAATTCTAAATTCCATGGATTAATATTAATAAGAAGAAGAAGAAGAAAAAGAAGACTTGTAATATTGTTTCATTTTTATTATTATTGCTATTGTTTCATTCAAATTGTCATGAATTAATGAAATTGCATTCCCAAATACTTTTATCAATTGACTGTCAAGTAATAAAACCAAATATACAACTCAAAAAGCATGAAGGCTTGTTTTTCCTGTTTTACTTTGTCCATAAGCAATTCATTCTTTTGGTTAAACCTGAAACCAGGTTAAAACCTGAAGTTGCACTCAGTCTGAAAAACATTCAACCTTTTGCATGAACTGAAGTGACGGATTATCTGTATGATTAAGGTCAAACCTCACTCCTACACCTCTTATTCATTTCTCGATAATTGCCAGACATGATTGCACAGTTTACTGACACTAACCCTAAATATGTACAACACATATTAATACTAATACCATTTTAGACATTTCTAAAGAAATAGGGAAGCACCTTTGTCCACATTTCACAAGATTACAGCATTTCTTGCTTTGACCGGCTCGCCATTTGGACGTGGTGTACGTGAGCTTGCTGTTTAGTTGAAAAGTTGAAATGTCTGTAGAAAGTTAAGGATTGTCAGCGTTTGCGGTATAGTGTGTGTGTGTGTGTGTGTGTGATTGTGTGTGTATGTGTGTGTGTGTGTGTGTGTGTGTGTGTGTTGACGTGTGTATGTTTCTGATGACACTCATACACTATAAATTGTATAGCATGCTGTATTCTCATGTGGTGATCACTTACTTCACAGTGGTTTTGTTTTGTAGTACCGATTGCCCTCAAGTCTAAAATGCCACATGAACATCACCACTATGGACACAGGCATGTAACCTCCAACAGACAATAACAATGGGATATCATTGGGATATGTGAAAAAAGAATTTCACTGTGCTTTAATGTACATGTGACAAGTAAAAAGCACCTTTTCTTTATTTTATGTTTTCATTCTCTCTCTCTCACACACACACACACACACACACACACAAACAACCCTCTTGACATTACCTAAAGGACATTAATTCACTGCAAATTATCAGTATATATAAAGTATATAAAGTATATATAAAGTATATATATATATATATATATATATATATATATATATATATATATATATATATATATATATACTATTTTTGCACATTTTTATAAAGAAAAATTAATAAGTATTATTGCAGACAAAATAACTCTGGATTAGTACCAAGGATTGTTATTGTGTTTGCTTCTCTGGTTTAGATATTTTTTTTTTAGTTTATGTTTTCTTGTCTCTAGATTACTCTATATATTGTGTTTCCTGATTAGAGAATAGCCTTTATTTGTCACATATACATTACAGCAAATTGAAATTTGCTCTTCACGTATCCCAGCTTGCTCAGAAGCTGGGGTCGGCCATGATACGGCGCCCCTGGAGCACAGAAGCCTTGCTCAAGGGCCCAAGAGTGGTAGCTTGGTGATAGCGGGGCTTGAACCCCCAACCTTCTGATCAGTAACCCAGCACCTTAACCACTGAGCTACCACTCACCCATCAGTAGCAGTATCAGATTATCTGACTCTTTGCCTGACTTGGACTTTGACATTTGGATTACATTTCAATAAAACCTGCTTCCACTGCAGTTGCATATGTCTACATCTGTCTTCATTTAAATGAAAAGACAAAATTTGAGACATGTCTAAGGCAGGAGTGAAAAAATTGAGAATTTATTGATTTTGTAAGAAGAAGAAGAAAGACACAAACAACAGACACAATTAAGCAAAGTGAGGAAATGGCTGTTATAGCTTTTTTTTTTTTTTATCACACATCCTGGATGGAATACCAAATCTTACGATTTATCTCAGACAGTCCACTTCTTGCCCTGATTAGGAGGAAACTAAAGAACCCAGAAGGAACCAATGGACCATGATAAAAATATGATTTGCTTTCAACTGCACATTCAATCACAAAGCATAAAAACTTGGTTATCCAAAACTTTATTCAAGTTATTGTTTAAGGTAAAAAAAAACTGTTCAACTTGTCCTGTGCAGATTACACATTTCTGTGGAATAGATGGACTCTCAGAACAATCCCAGAGTTTTGCAACCTTAAAATAATTTGCAATTGATTGCGATGATGACCTTTAAACTCAATCATCATTAAGCATGAATGTGCTGACACAGCATGTTTAGCATGGAAAGCATGCTGACTATCATTTTAACTATGAAGGGGTCAACAAAGAGAAATCTAGTGCTGATGAAAAGAATTGGGATTGTCATTTATAAGTTTATATATTTACTTACATTTAATCTCTGTCCAAGGCCCACCAATGAATATATTAATGTTGAGAACTACAGAACCACAGTGTCTGGTGAATAATAGGGATGATTGCATGCATCTGCACATATACAATGTTTGAATATGACATTCCAGATTGAGTTCCAGAACCTTTATTACCATTCAGCAACAAGAGGATTGGTGAGATCATGCCCTGATGTTGGATGAGGAGGTCTGGAGTTCAGTCAGTTTGACCAAAACATATTCCAAGTCTATAATACCAGACTTGGTTGATGCAAACATGCCCAACTTGTCCAAAATACTCCCAAATATGTTGTTTTTGTCTGTATTATCCCATGAATCATATACTGTACAGACCTCAAACAGTCACCTCATGCACCTGTTTCACATTTTCTGATAATTAGCACAAGAATATTTACCTCACCAATCACGAAAAGTGAAGGAGGGAAAACTCGTTTTTTGCTACTCTCTCTATCACTACTGTACACTACGTATCCCTAAACTTTTATTTTTTACTTTTTCTTCTTTGCTTATCTTAAATTTCGTCACAATCTTCACTTTCTGGCTTCGCTTCGCCATCTAGCAGCGGCGTCTCGAGCTCGTACCTCAATTCTTTTGCTCGCGTAACAGAGCAAAAAATCTACGGAGTGACCGCTCGTTCCTCGGAAAACTCGTACATTAATGCATTTGTAGGTCAAGGTACCACTGTATATTCAAGAACGATGAAGGTGAGCGTGAGGAGGCCTGGTGTGCAGTTCACATTCATCTCAAAGGTGTTAACTAGGGTTGAAGCCAGAGCTCTATAGCAGGCCACTCAAGATCTTCCACACCAACCCTTTGTGCATAGCTGCACTGTCGTGCTGGAACAAGTTTGGCTCTCCTACTTCAAGAGAATGCCTGAGGAAGTCAGAATTTTGTTTATACACCATACATATATTTTCTCCTCCTATGGAAAAGTATCTCTGTGATGTTTAATAAATCCTCAACTGTATTTTAAACACATTCTCTCAAACACTTGTTCTTATGAACGTGTAAAAGACTTATGTTTTATGAGCAGCAACACTGAAGACATGAAGACATTTGTTTAAAGTAAAGAAATGTATATGGGTGCCACCTATAGAACATTATAATGGTTTCCTGTTATTTATCCCATTCACACCAGCTGAATTTGATGCTGTTCACTCTGGGGTTATTAATTTTTTTTTCCACGTCATAGAAGCGCTGACTGAATGGGTCAAATTTTTAAGCGAAATCTGCTTCCATTTTGTAGTTTCAGTGGTCTTTTAAAGTGATTACATGTCACACTGTATGAGAACTATGATGAAATAGAGCCATGAGACATGGCTCATGAGACTGAGACAGAGAGTGTGACAGTGTTCTATAGATCTGAATGAAAATGTCAGTTAAAGGCAAAAAAATTCAACAATCTGAGAAGCCTTGCTTATGTGGAAAAAAGCACATGGAAAATCAGTGCACCTTATTTGTGAGTGAGAACTTGTGTTAAAATGTGTGTGTGTGTGTGTGTGTGTGTGTGTGTGTGTGTGTGTGTGTGTGTGTGTGTGTGTCTGTGTGTGTGCATTGTGAAATAATGTTCCTTCATGACATGATGCTTGTGGGTGGAAACGTATTGTGGTTAAACCCTGATTAAAAGGAAATGTCTGTCAGATTGTCTTCATACTTGGATTTGGAATTGGTTTTTGCATTTTGAAAAATTTGGAGGTAAGAAAAATGTCTTTCTGAAATTTACCTTACCAGCGACAGCTGAATTAGGTTTACTCATTAATATATTAGTTATAAAAAAAGAAATGGTACTAAATATAATGTAATTTAAGTTGATTCTACAGATCAGTTGTGTATCTGTGGACATGAGGTGTTGTTTAGACAGCTATATATTAGTTGCAATATCTTTTACATTTGTAGTATATTATACTATAATACTCATGCTTATTTTAAACACAAGCAATAATTATATTTTTCTGTGTTTGTATAATTTTTGTTGTACATTTTAACACTAGAAATGTTGAATTTTTTTCATTTCCCTTTTCAGTGCTAAACGCTTCCTTCCTTTGTCTTTAGTCAAACTTAAGCCATGGGAGACTGGGGTTTCCTCTCCAAGTTGCTCGACAAAGTGCAATCGCACTCCACGAACATCGGTAAGGTTTGGCTGACGGTGCTTTTAATCTTCCGCATCATGGTTCTCGGTGGAATCGATAAAGTCTGGGGTGACGAACAGTCCAACATGGTGTGCAACATAAATACGCCTGGCTGCAGAAACGTGTGCTACGATCACCTTTTTCCCATCTCTCACAGCCGCTTCTGGGTGCTGCAGATCATCTTCGTGAGCCTACCGACGATCGTGTACCTCGGCTACGCCCTGCACGTGATCCACGCGGAGGACAAACTGAGGCAAAAGTATGCCGAGAAGCGAGGAAACAAACTCCCCAAATACACCGACGACAACGGAAAGCTTCAGTACAAAGGGAGTCTCCTGCGCATCTACGTCTCTTGCATCCTAATGACCATTTTGTTCGAAGCAGGCTTCATCGTTGGCCAGTACTACCTGTATGGATTCATGATGGAACCGAAACTTTTCTGTAAAGAACTTCCATGTCCTCATGTCATCGAGTGCTTCATGTCACGTCCGACTGAGAAGACCATCTTCATCTTATTCATGCTGGTAGTTGCATGTGTCTCGTTGCTACTTAATGTTGCAGAGATCGTTTATCTGATCTGTCGGGCTTCCAAGGGAAAAAAGCATCAACAGGAATATCTTACTGAGGAAACGCATTGCTGAAAATCGGATGAAATCCAGTCTGGGTTTGTTTTTGTTTGTTTTTAACTGAAAAAATTTATTTACCATTGCACAATGTGGAGAATAAGGGGTGTAACACTACACCAAGACAATAATAATAAAAAGTCCTAATAAGTAATAATATCTATATAATAAACTATAATATATATATTATATCAATGAAGTCAAGCCAAGTTTATTTCTATAGAGCTTTTCTCAAAGCAGCTTTACAGAATTTAAGAATTAAAGTGAATTATGTGTTTATCCATGATGTTTGTCCCTATATATATACACTATAATTAAAAAAACATGATACTACACTGCATTTAAAAAAAAAATTCAACTCGCAACAACATAAAAATATTTTGCAACACCAGAAAAAAAATCTGATTTTCTTCCTGTCTTGTTCTTAGTAGTATGAAGGCTTGATTTCTTTCAGTCTGTCACATCATTTGTATCATATCAGCAATAAAAATTGTCTTCCAGGAAGTTTTTGTTCAAAATAGAATGATATAAAGCATATTTAATTACGTTACACAGCTCTGAAAGTCGAACACAAGGCTTGTTACATACTGATGAATTCGGATTCTGAAAAACAAGTTACTTTTCTTTCATTCATTCACTTTAATATAATTAAATTTTATTATGTAGAACACTTTTTAACAATAGACATTGTCTCAAAGAAGATTTACAGAGAGAAACAGGTCATAAAGTTTGCAGAAGTTTAGTGTCTATAAGTTTGTTACATATAATTGTTAAATGTTGATCTCTAATGAGTGAACCAATGGCCACTGTGGCAAAGAAAAACTCCCTGAGATGACATGTGGAGAAAACCTTGAGAGGAACCAGACTCAAAAGGAAACCCATCCTTAATGGGGTGCGACTGAACGTTCATTCATTACAGTTCCATCATTGTTGAGGTGTATTGTTCAGTGATGGATGCTTAAATGAAGAAATGTTCATGCAAACTGCAGCTCTAAGCCATTGTCGCAGACTTTTGATATTAATTACATTCCAAATCCATCCTCATAGCTCCTGAAATTCGTGTTCACTCCATTAAATCCACTATTTATATCCTTCAAATAATTCTTTCTAAATTTTACTTAATTTTTATTCTTAGAGTTTTATATTGATTTTATAATGCATTTATTATTATTAAAAATATCTGGGGGAAAGACTGCATTATTACTGTACATATACACGTCATAGAATCCTACAATGCACTGTATTGAGATTTCCTGTCCTTTGTCAAAATCCTACTTCATTTGTTTTCCTTTTATTAAAAAATCAGTGCTGGTGTACCTCAATCCATTTGGCGAAAAACAGACACGATTACGCAAATACAAGTCGTTTCATTTTCGTTTAAATTAATATCATCGTAGCATACAAACAAATTAAGAACACTGTCTTTTGTGAGCTTAATCTTCTGAGTTTAAGTCTGGTTTGAAAGAGGCAGATGTAAAGGACAGGGGGTTGTATGGAGACGGACGATCCGCTGTGGTGACCCCTAATGGGTAAAGCCAAAAGAAGAAGAATTTTCTTTTTGTGTACGGTTTAAGTGTATTACATCATTGACATGGGCATTAACACTAGGAGGTGCCAGATAGGTGCTAAATCCGTACACAATATGCTGGAGAATAAACTGGGGCCAGACAACACACACTCCCATTCTATGATCTAACATCTAGCATATACCTTTGTGTTATCTAGTGTTAAATTGTGATTTTTTTTTTTGTGCATTTTGGTCCTGGAGGAATGTTGTTTTCTGTATTACTGTGTACTGTATATGGCAAAAATGACAATAAAGGCCACTTGATTTGACTTAATACACTTTATGGTCATGGATTGGTGGACAGATGACTGTTATACTAATGCATAGACATTAAAGCTATGTATACTTTGCACAAACGTACCTGTACATGCTTTGCATTGTGTCTCAAACTAAAATATATTAGCATTGGAAAAATGCAGTGGTATTAAATGAGAAAACACATGCAGGTTGCTATAGGAAATAAAATGAAAACAAATAATCACGTCATTCCGGTATTTCTCATTTCGCCTAGACCGCCATGACGCAAATCATTTACTGCTTACATACTCCGTATAAATGCACATCTGTCTGTATGTCTGTCTGTCTGTCTGTCTGTCTGTCTGTCTGTCTGTCTGTCTGTCTGTCTGTCGTTTTGTCACTCACTAAGCAATTGGAAATCCAAAGAAAACTTGTGCACTGATGTTGAACCGTTACTAATTCAAGCTTCTAGACGTCCGTCACTTGCCATTTTAGGAGTTTAGTTCCACATCCTGTGCTGCAAAATCTCATTATTTCCTCCTTTCTTGACGTAAGCTGGTTAAACTTCCCTCACAAAATATGAGAGCAAAGTATGTTCCTCTTCCGGGAAGGTGTTCCACTAGATTTTAAGAGTGTGTTTGTAGAGATTTGTGCTCATTCAAGGCACTAATAAAGACAGGTTCATTTACATTTAAGGCATTTAGCAGACGCCATTGTTCAGAGCGACGTACAAACGTGTTCTTTATCAATGAATAAATCTACACTGGAACGCTAGATTACAAAATTTACATAAATTATAGCCTACAAGTTTTTTTTTTTTTTTTGACAAAGCAAACCTGGAAAAGTGTTAGTGTTTTAGGAAGAGGTGGGTCTTCACCTGACACTTGAAGATTGCCAGAGAGTCCGCTTTCACTTCAGCCATCTAGGGGAAGTTCATTCCACCAGTATACTTACCTCTTACCCTGAGAGAAGGAACAAGTCAAGCAGTGCTGGAGGATCTCAGGCAACATGGTGCAGTTTGAGGAGTGATAAGGTCTTTGAGGTACTGATGTAGGGGAGGTGAGGAGGCCTGGGATGCAGGAGGTGTTCAATAGGTTTGGAGCTCTATGGCAGGAGATCTTCCACTTTAACCCATGTAAAGAATATATTCAATTTTTATTCAATTTTTTACATATTTTCACATTTCTTTTTCTTTGCTGCTGTAACAGAGACATTTCCGCACTGTGGGACGAATAAAGGTAAATCTTATCTCTTCATGAAGCGTACTTTATGCACAGGAGTATTGTCATGTGCAGGTTTGGGTCTCCTAGTTCAAGGGAAGGGAAAATACAATTGTTCTACATCCAAAGACTTTCTATACAATTGTGTGCTCCAAACTTTGACGTAACAGTTTAAAGAAGAATGAATTATAGCTGAAAATGTCAGGCATCCAGATACTTTTGTTTATCTTGTATATGCAATGAGGAAGAAGTCAGGAAACTCCAGCACTTCTCCTAGAATCAAAAACTTTTTCTACTCATTTCCTTTCTTAATGGCTCACCACAATGAAACACAAAACATGATTTTCAATAACAGCACATGGATTATTTTATTACTCCCTTTTATAAAAGAAACATCACATGCATTATTAATTTATTGTCATATTTAATATACATAGAAAAACACATTAGCTATTGTCATGTTAACGAGAAATCAAAAATCCCTCCATCTCTTAAATCTTCTACAGATTTATATTAGATTTTTCCAAATCCTTAGTTACAAAATGTTCTGTTCATGTTACAGGTTTAAACTGCAGCACAATAATGAAATAAGATCTATGCTATAGTTCATAAAACAGTCTCTTAAAGGTTTTGTTAAAGGAATACATATACACAGAGGATAACAGATACCCACCTATGATAAATATGGAATAAATGATATAAATATGGAACTAATTTTATTCAAACAATCCCTTAAGAAGACGATAAAATGTTTAATATATTTATATTTGGTAAAAAAAAAAAATTTGTTTCAAATCCGAGGAAACAATGACACAATGAACGAACAGTTTAATATGAAACAAACGCCTGTATGTGCCCGTGAAATAATACAAAAAAATCGAAAATAAAAAACTTAAAGATGCACATTGAAGTAAACAAGGTCTTAAACCAAAACCTGATTTATCTAAAAATATAAGGTTGTATCAAAAAAGTTGACAAGAAAGTACTTTGGGACGATGTCTTTTGGCGCAATGACTAATGAAAGTTGTGCTCCTTGTGACTGCGCAAGCAGTCTTGTGCTGCCCTCTGTTGGTGTGTTACAAACCTAGTCACGAATCTTTTTTGAACTACCTCGTATTATATACATAGAATTAACTCGTAAAAAGCCATGCTGAAAATAATGTAATGTTGTTGTCTCCAGATTTGCAACTCTGTCCATTTTAGAAAAAGAAAATACTCTTAAGGAACTAAGAGCTTGATCTCAGTTTATTACGTCTTTGGGATCTTCGGCAGATCAGATAGAACATCTCAATAACGTTCAGGAGTAAAGACACACAGGAGACCACCAGCATAAAGATGATGAAGACGGTCTTCTCGGTGGGACGAGACATGAAGCACTCGACGGTGTAGGGACACGGGTAACGAGTGCAGACGATTTTCGGGACCATCACAAAGCCGTACAGATAGTACTGGCCTACTATAAATGCTGTCTCGAGACAGATTTTAACGATCACGCTGATCAGGTAACTAGCCAACAAGTCGCCTTTGATTTGCACGTTGCCCTTCTCGTCAGAGTATTTGGGCAGCTTGCCGCCATTCACTTGGTTTAGGAGATACTGCCTGAGTTTATTTTCCTTGTGAAGGATGTGCATAACGTGCCCAAGGTACATGAGCGTCGGTGTGGACACGAAGATGATCTGCAAGGTCCAGAAGCGGATGTGGGAAATGGGGAACGCTTGGTCGTAGCACACGTTGGTGCAACCTGGCTGCTTGGTGTTGCACACCATTTTACTTTGCTCATCACCCCACACTTTCTCAGCCCCAGCGCCGATGACCATGATCCTGAAGACGAAAAGTACAGTCATCCATACCTTCCCGATGACAGTGGAATGAGACTGAACTTTATCCAGCAGCTTGGACAGAAATCCCCATTCACCCATTTTGCCTGGATTTCAAAATAAAATTTCACTCAAACACTGGTCTGATTTACAGTATATACAGTATAAAATGTAAATATTGTTAAGGAAAAGTACCTAAGGTGGCTTTGTGGATTAGGTCTGAGAGCTGAACTCAAAAATAGAAGAGTCCAAGGTCTAGATTCAACCTGGAAAAAGTAGAGTACGGGCAAACATTGCTGCTGTTATGAGCTGGAATATCACACATCAGTGTAAAAATATACATTAAATAGTCATTTGTAAAAAATAAAGACATACAAGTTATATTATGGTATAGTTTTGAACTATTTCTGAAAGTAAAAAATGCTAAAAAAAAAAGCAAAAAAAAAAGCAAAAAAAAAAAAAGCAAAAATATACAATCATAAATATCTTTTGTGACTAAATAAAATATCATTATTGTAATTAAACAAAAAAAATAGCTCTTTGACAGGAGAATAAGACTATTTCTTATTATAAATAAATAAATAAATAATGAATTAATACCACAGAACTTTGAAATACTCGCAATCTAACAACAATAATTTCTCCAAATTGGCCTGTAGTGTTTAACAAGTAGAGATACAAGGATCTACTATAATCTTTTTACAAAAATGTCCATATGGCTTAAACCAGTAAATATTTAATAAAAATATAAAATACAGCTATTTACTCACCTTGGATTCAGACACAGCCGAAGTTCAAAAACGAATGAATAAAGAAAAAAAAACACAACAGGCTTTTACACCTGACCTTTAATTCATGTTCGGTTTCGCAATATTGTTGGACGTTGAGTCACGTCGCTCCTCAGCTCTATAAGTGATAATTTACCAGCATGCTCAGGACTGGAAGAGTCATTTGGAGTGGTGACGGATCAATCATTAAACCTAGGACGTGCTGTTTGGTGGGACGTCCAAAATTCCAAAATGTTCCGAAATAAGGATAATATAAGAATAATAATTAAATTATTACGAATTCGACTTCTTTTTTAGTTTTGTCTAACAAGTCACGAGTTCCATTATTTTAAAAAGTTTGTCAAACCTTTGGAAAAAATACACCATAAATGTGGTTATACGTGAAATATGTGTCTTTTTTTCCTGTTTAAAGATTCCTGACTGTAGATTCACTGCAGAGAGAAGGAAGGATAATCTGCTATACTTTTGATTTGGCTTTCATTAACTAACATTATTTACATCATTTAATAATATAAAGGTAATAAACAAGTGTTTACATTTGGCTGATGCTGTTATCCAGAGCGACGTTTAGCAGTTAAGGGTTAAGGGCCTTGCTCAGGGGCCCAGCAGTAGCAGATCGGCATTGCTGGGATTTGAATTTGAGATCTTCCAATCCAAAGTCCAATGCCTTATCAACTGAGCTCCCACCTGCCCTGCACACTCACCCACGAGTAAGTGTTCTTCCTCAGAATTCCAAGCATTACCAAAGAGTTACTAATGTCAGCCTTTTATCAATTTCTCAGGTGATGGTTTACCTTTACTTCTACATTTATGGCATTTGCCAGACACCCTCATCCATTACATCAATGTCATTTTATACATAACTGAGCATTTGAGGGTTCAGGGTTTTCTCAAAGACCCAAACATCCTAACCACAGAACTACCACTTATCATTAATTAGCTTGCTAGTTTTGGCTTAAGTATCAGTTAGACATTGCCGATGATCTTTTTCTACCTGTGCTAATCAGCAGAAAACTTGGCTGAAATGTGTTGATTGTTTTTTCCTAAAGCCTTTTATGTTATCACACATAGTCACATGATACTGCAGTTCACTGCAAATAAATCCTACAACAACAGCAATAACAGACAATAAAACAATACATTAAAGTACAATCAAAGGTTTTCTGTAGAAGATTTGTTGTGGTTTTCAAATGATTGCAAGCAGCCATAGCAGTTTAGCTGATGCTGTCTGGTGTTAAGTTCAGAATTCAAACAAATACAGCGTTTCCCTTTAAACCCACACGACTATGCTGTCAGGGTCAAAGCACAAGGCTAGGGCAAGAGATATGGCCACTTTTCCTGACTGGTTGGAGACAGATGACTGAATTAAATAGTGGTATCTCTCAAGTAACTTGCTAGCTAGCTAGTTAGTTATTTTTTATCCAGATGGATGGATGGATGGATGGATGGATGGATGGATGGATGGATGGATGGATAGATAGATAGATAGATAGATAGATAGATAGATAGATAGATAGATAGATAGATAGATAGATAGATAGATAGATAGATAGATAGATAGATAGATAGATAGATATGTTTAGAGTTCTGAGAAACACCAGTAAAAGTGAATGACACTGATGTGATCTACATTTTTAATTCGCAGTGTATAATGTTAAATTACATTCACATCATAATACTTTGAGTACTTTTTAAAATGTCAGCTTTTTTTCTTATCATTTGAGTAGTATTTCCACTACATTTTTAGGAAGTAAAAAATAGCTTTACTCTTGTAAAGGGGCAATTGAGTCACATGTTATCACCAGTACAGATCATGTGAATTATAGAGATTAAATTCGGCAAGACATTGGAAGTGGAGTTTTCATTTTACCTTTAATTCCATTAATACCATTTTTTTAACTCATAATACTATTCACAATATGTATTTGGCAACTTATTCACTACAGAATATGACAGCATGTTTATATTCATCTTTTTATGCATATTTAACCTGTGAATTTTGTATAATACCAATATTACCAAATATATGAAGTTCCATAGGTTATAAGGTATATTACTTATCTGATGTTTTTATGTGCAGGTGTTGCTGTAAGTGCATAAAGGCACAGTATTTAATGAGATGAATGAAATGTTTCAATGAAAATATTTTATTGTAGATAAAATAGAAAAAAAATGTAGCATTCATATTGAATAAAACTTAAATATTGAACAACAAGAAGGTATTTGTTTTATCAAGGACCAAAAACGATATTTCTAGCTTGTAGGAAAAGAAAACATTATTTAAACAATAAAAACAAAATAAAAACAAAATAACAGAATGATTTATGCAGAACAGTGTATTGTTGAAATGACCAGAAAATGTATATAAAGTTTTTGAAACGATCTACTAAATCGAATGGTCCTCTAACAGCTGTTTGTCCTCTTTGGCCCCACTCCTGCTCCTAGTGTGACTCTCAAACTCCATGTTCAGCTTGTTTTGCTTTAGAGGATCTTCAGCTCCCAGTTTAGGCTGCCAGGATGGAGACAAGCTGGCAGGATTTTCAGCCGAAGTGTTGTTCCTCGTGCGCCTCTTCCCCGAGCGACATCCCACTCGACTGCACAGCAGGTAAAACACCTCGATCACAGTGAGCAGCAGGGACACGCACGACATCACTAACATGAAGATGATGAAGATGGTCTTCTCAGTCGGATGCGACATAAAGCACTCGACCGTGTGAGGACACGGATATTTCGAGCAGGCGAACTGGGGGATCATGACGAAGCCGTACAGGTAGTACTGTCCGACGATGAACGCAAGCTCGAAGATGATCTTGAAGAACAGCTGGGTGAAGTAGCTTCCCAGCAAGTTGCCCTTGATCTTCACATGACCTTGCTCATCTGTATATTTGGGTGATTTTAGCATTCCCTTGCTGTGCTGCTGTTTGATTTTCTCTCGCAGTTTGTTTTCGCGGTGGATCACGTGGATGGCGTGGCCCAGGTACAGTAACGTTGGCGTGGACACGAAGATGATCTGCATGACCCAGAAGCGAATGTGAGACATGGGGAACTTCCAGTCATAGCAGACGTTTTCACAACCAGGTTGTAACGTATTACACACAAGATTGGACTGTTCATCTCCCCATACGCTCTCAGCTCCTGCTCCCAGAACAAGGATCCTGAATATAAACAGGACACTCATCCAGATCTTTCCGATAACTGTCGAATGCGACTGCACCTTGTCCAGTAACACGGAGAGAAATCCCCAATCTCCCATTTCCTTTGCTGATCAGAATTGTCTACAGAGCAGGAAATGGAAAAAATAAGAATCTCTTTACACACCTGCCCACATTTATTAACCTGTTTCAGAAAAAACATTTCTCTAAAAAATAGCCTTTTTGTACTTTCTCATCAGCTTTTGTGCATTTTTACACTGGCCAGAGCCTTTATATTTTTTTGTTGTTTATATATTTTAATATATGCACTTTAATATATGCATATTTAAACTATTTGCACTTCTGGTAGAGGTTAACTCCCTTTTGTTGCTGTTATCTATCTATCTCTATCTCTATCTATCTATCTATCTATCTATCTATCTATCTATCTGTCTGTTTGTCTGTCTGTCTGTCTGTCTGTCTGTCTGTCTGTCTGTCTATGATGGCCATATACAGTAAAAGGAAAAGACTATGTATAATGTATCTAAAATTGTTCACATGCTGCATCATTAACAGCATTTATAAAACATGATATACAGCCATTACCAAAAGTAGTAATAAACATTTAAATTTTAACAGTCAATGTCTAAGTGATAACATGACACCATTTTATTATCATTGCTGTGATATACAAAGAAAGTGATATTAAAATTACAATAAAATCATCAGGCTGAAATTTAAATCCAAATTCAAAACATCAATATATCGGAATGTAATTTGTTTTATTATTCCCTAATAAAACTTTCGTTATTATTTAAAAATGATCTTTATGGAAATTTTTACTTAACAAACACATTTTAAAAAATCAAACTTAAATTGGCTGATATTTAAATTTTTATTTAAGAACTGTTAAAAAGAATTACAAAATTATTCTGTTTAATTAATAGACATAAAGCTGAGAATATTTTTTTCCCTTACTTTAAGACAAAATTATGAATTATTTAATAAATTGGAATCTTTTTAGGTAGATAAAATACACTGCAACAAACTCAAGCAGAATAAATGGACATTATATTAAATAAGCACAAAATCAAAACACACGAAAAATTTATTATTGAATTAAATCATTGTTTAGAATCTCTAATTATAGATTTCTATTCTGGTAATAGTGCAACAGTTTCAGCAGCAGGTGTATAATATAATATATATCATGTTTCTCACTCACCTTCTCAGATGATACTAAGGGATAACAATTCGTGAGCAAATAATCGCTCACTGTGGTTGATCCTTGAGTTTTTTCTTGCAGTGGTTAGTAATTGTTGTGTAATATATAGATAGATATTTTTTAAGTCAGTCACGTAGACTTCAGATCAGCCCAACTCATGGTTAGAGTATTAATGATTGACAGATCATGGACCATGCTCTTTACACTGACCTGTTCTCCACTCCCTCTCAACGTCAAACATTTTGGGTGGAAATTTAAAAGGAAAATAGAAAAAAGAAATCTGCTTTTAGCCTTTTATTGCAAGTTTACAGATTTCAGAATGATATCTTATATCAAGTCACATCTGATTTCCAAAAACATTACAGAAAATGACATTTTGTAATTAAAGTATAAAGGAAACTGCCTAAGGGTATGTGCTTATAGAAAATAATAAGTCATTTGATTGGGTGATGCAGCCTGATGTCAGACACAGTTACTCTTACCGTCAAGAGGATTTCATTTTTACTGATACAACTTTATACTTTTTATACACTTATGGCATTTGGCAGATGCCCTTATCCAGAGCAACTGAAGGGTTAGGGGCCTTGCTCAAGGGCCCAGCAGTGGCAGTAAAGTGGTGTTGGGATTTGAACTTGTAAGCTTCTGAGCCAAAGTCCAAATAGCTTAACCACTGAGCTACAACCTCTCGAGTTACTTTTCACGTTCTGAAACATCCATGAGGCGAGTTAGTTCGTTATCCATTATGTTATAGCAACTACACCATATAAACAATGTTTTTTAAACCATCCTCACTTTTCTCTCTCTCTCTCTCTCTCTCTCTATCCTGGAGATAATGAAGTAAGAACACTGAAGATGCTGACACTGGAGACTCATTCCATAAATGTCTGGTAAATGTCTTATTTTAATAAGAACAAATTATAGTTTTTTTTTAAGTTCCATTTATTATTAAGCATAGATTATATAGCAGGTTAATTTTAAATCATTGGTGTCGACTGTGTAAAGTACTGGAGGGTGTGTATGGAAGAAATTGTGAGAAGTGAAGAGAAGAGTGGCAGGAGTGATTTGTGATAGGAGGTCTTGCGATGTTGCATGGTTTGGAGACTTTGTTTATTAATGAAAAGACAGAAGGCGGAGCTGGGAGTTTAAGGTCCTGAGATTTTCATTGGGAGTGAAGATGATGGACAGGATTAGAAATGAGTTTATTAGAGGAACAGCATGTAGGAAGGTGAGAGACTAGATTGAGATGGTTTGGTCATGTGCTGATGAGGGGTATGGGGAATTTCAGTAGAAGAATCTGAGGATGGAGCCACCAAGCACAAGGATAAAAGCAAGGACAAGCAGGAGGTTTATGGATGTGGTGAAGTAAGACATGCAGGTGGTTAGTTTGAAAGAAGCAAACAGTAGAGGACAGGGTAAAATGGAGACGAACTTAACGGAAGCAGCTGAAAGAAGAAGAAAACGAAGAAGATCATGCAGCCGGTCCTCCATACAATTTCTGGTTAAATGTGCTACTTTAGAAACCATAATATATAAGAACAAATGCATTAATACATTAATGAGACATCAATGTGTCATTCAAATTATTTGAGTTATTTTGAAGGACAAAAAAAAAGAAATCTGAGAATTCAGCAGTGCTTTGAAATAATAATTAAAGAAACTCTATAACCAAAACTATGCAAGCACTTGACCATCTAAAAGATGATTGAAAAGAGGACACATTTAGGAAACTCACAGCCATTCTGGACATTGTAGAGCATTGCCTCCATGACCTACTGGTGCATCAGTGGAGCTTCTTTAGTAGGAAAATCTTTCTTCTTTAGAATGTCTTTGCATTCTGCAGTATTACAACCTTCACTGGAACTAGCAGGCCGAAACCTGTTCCAGCATGACAATGCACCAGTGCACAAAGCAAATTCCATAGTGACATGGTTTTTCTAGATTAGTATGGAAGTGGCTTGTATAGAAGGTACCCTGACCTTAAACACACTGAACACCTTTGGAATGAATTCAAACAGTGATGGTGTTAAACATCTGTGTTCAACCTAATTCTCTGACTGACTCCATAAACCTAGTGGAAAGCTCTTTCCAGAGGTGTGAAGGCTGTTATAGCAGTAAAGGAGCAACTTGATTATGAAATAGAATGTTCAAAAATCAGCATTCAATCAAGATGTATACTGTACATACTTTTGGCCAAAAAGTGTATAATCTAACAAAAAAACCCCCCAAAAAAAACAACAGCTGCTCAGTCTCACTGATATTTGCCTCAACCGGCCTTGAGAAAGGTTCTGTTTACGAAGCTCAGATATGAACTTCTTCCACGTCATTGGTGTTGTGGTCTTCCAAAATCGCTCGCTTGCCCACTTCATTGGCAGCTTCCTTTTTCTGAAGATGTAGTTCACGCTTCATCCAGTTCTGAATCATGTGGTCCTTGTTTTCAAAAGTTTTTTTGGTCAAAACCGGGGTTACGCCGGTTACGTTGTAGTCGCGTTTGCGATTCAGGCACTTGTGGATCTTCTTGATAAACAGGTAGAAGACCTCAATAAGGTTTAGCAGCAATGACACGCAGGACATCACGAGCATAAACCAAATGAAGATGTTTTTCTCTGTGGGTCTGGACAGAAAACAGTCGACTTTGTGTGGACACGGGAAGCGACTGCATACATACTGAGGCTTGAGCTCAAAGCCGTAAAGGTAATACTGTCCTAAAATAAATCCCACTTCCAGCAAAATCTTGCAGAGCAAATTTATAATGTAGCTTCTCAGCAGGCGACCATGGATGCTGACTTTCCCTTTATCGTTGCTATATTTGGGAAGTTTGAGGCCTTTCCTTGTGAAAATGTTAGCTTGATCATTTTGGGCCTTCTTCATAGCTTCTCTCATGACTTTCTCCTCATTTATGATGTGCAAAACATGACCTAGGTAAACCAGCGTAGGAGCTGAGACTGAGATGATCTGCAGCACCCAGAAACGGACGTGGGAAATTGGGAACGCGTGGTCGTAGCAGACGTTTTCGCAGCCGGGTTGCTGGGTGTTGCAGATGAAATCGGACTGCTCGTCACCCCACACTCTCTCAGCACCGACTCCAAGCACGAGTATCCTGAAGACAAACAGTACAGTCAGCCAGATCTTCCCAACCATAGTCGAGTGTTTCTGCACCTTGTCCAGGAGCCGACCGAGGAGGTCCCAGTCACCCATCTTCAGTTATATGGGTCACCTGAAGAAGAAAATATCTAAAATACCAACATGAAAATAAATAAATAGGTATAACAGGGTGATGTTTAGCTTATTATGTGTACTACTGGAAGCTTGCTGATCTACACAAACAGATAGATACCTAGCTTGATTAATAGCTAGCAAGCTAGCACAGACAGACAGACAGACAGACAGACAGACAGACTAAAAATTCTACAAACAAAACCCCATAAATAAATTAATTATGTGCATAAATATTTACAGCCTTTGCTAAATCCGTTCAGACAGACAGACAGACAGACAGACAGACAGACAGACAGACAGACAGACAGACAGATAGATAGATAGATAGATAGATAGATAGATGCTACATGCTACAGACAAACAAATAGCTATTTATTTATTAGTTATTTGAATAGCTAGCTACAGATTAACATGTCATTTGCATTTTTCTTTTAACTACACTATATAAAAGAAGATGAAATGAATCCATAGTACTACTGCGTTACTATAAACACATAGGATCATGGGACATGCCACTATCGAAGCAAATGAGATGTTGTGCTTATGGATAAGAACCAAGCAAGGTCTTTGATGATAGCTTTTTGAGTCTGGTGGGAACCAAGGCTTTGACCTTGTTTAAATACCCAAAACCGATCAGGATCTCAAAGGATTGGTGCAATACTATTGAAATGTACTTCATTTAGCCAATAATTACAGTTTGTTTTTTAGAGAAAATGAGAAACTGCTGCTATCTTATTTATTAATTTTCAACCAGACTATCATAAGCAACATTCACATATTTCTTTTAAATATTTTCAAATCAGAAATTTTAAATATACTTTATAGTGACAGTTTTGGCACATAGTAAAACCAGACAAATACATAAGTAGCAATATGGATGCGATAAAAAGACAGTAAATTAAAGAAAAACTTGCATGCATCATTTTTATTTTTATTATTATTATTATTTTTATTATTATTATTATTATTATTATTATTATTATTATTATTATTATTATTATTAGCAGTAGTAGTAGTAGTAGTAGCATTTATGAATAAAATGGTTCTATAACCTTCTATGCACCTCTTGTACAAGTTTGTAACAGGGTTTTAGCTTACAAAATTTCCTCATTTCTACTAGCATAAGACAATAGCTAGACACTACAAGTGTTTGTTAAATGCTGCAAATATCATGTAATGTATGTCACTAATATAAAAAGCCAAAAATAATTAATCCAACAAACCATTTATAAGCATAAAAATAAAGATATCCAATGTCAAATCCTATAACATCTCTGCCACATCTGTTTTTACTGCTATTGTTTTGTGCTAATTAATTACTCTTATTAATGTTATGCTAAAATGTGAATTAGTTTTTGCCCCACTTACCGAGAGAGTAAGGGATGACAGAAGAAGGTGTCTTGAAGTCTAGACCAAGGCAGAAACCCAAGCAATGGCTGTTAGTGTTTTTTTCACCGAGGCGGATCTAGCTGAACTCAAAGCATTATACGACACTCGGGTTATGCCAGAGATAGCATCCAGATGGAAAGTGTAAATGCATTTGGGAATTTCTTTTTATGCAGATTTTATAGTGAAGTGTCCTTCATAAATATATATATGCACACAAACCCATAACTATAACTAACTAATCCACTAATTTTAGAGTATGCTTGTGGAGATTTGTGCTCATTCGGCCACGAATGTGTTAGTAAAGTCAGGTACTGATGAAGGTGAGATGAGGAGGCCTGGGGTGCAGTCAGCATTCCAATTTACCCCAAAAAATTTTAATAGGGTTGATGTCAGGACCATATTTTCATGAAGCTGGCTTTGTGCACAGGGGCATTGTCATGCTGGAACTGGTTTGGGAAAATTTCATGAAACTGCATCCATTATATACAAGAAGAACCACGTTTGGTTGGAAAAGTCGCATGTCCCAATCTTTTTGTCCATATTGTATATATATATATATATATATATATATATATATATATATATATATATATATACACATTTAAGTCCAAGTCAATAATTCTACAGTGAGGAATATTATTCTCAAATGGAAAACAATTCAAAACAGTTGCCAATCTTTTCAAAATTCACCCAAGAGTGGACTGAGCAATGAAATGTATTTTTACAATTGAAAAAAAAAGCTAATGAAAGGTATGTTTGGAAGGGTTGCCAGGAAAAATCTTCTTTCTAAAAAGAACACTGCATCACATCTTAGGTTTCAAAGTTGCAGCTGAACAAACCACAAACCTTCTGGATCAGTGTCCTTTGGACAGAAGAGACCAAAGTAGAGATGTTTGGCCATAATTCACAGCACCACTTTTGGCAAAAACCAAACGCAGCATTTCAATACAAACATCTCATACCAAATGTCAAACACTGTGGTGGAGGTGTGTTGACCTGGGCAACCTGCAGTCATTGAACCATCCATGAACTCCTCTGTATACCAAAATATTCTAGAGCCATAAATGATGCCTTCTATTTGAGAGTTAAAGCTTAGCTAAATTGCACCAGGCAACAGACAATGATACCAGGCACACCAGCAAACAGAATGGCAGAAAAAGAGCAGAATCAAGATGTTGCAATGATCCAGTCAAAGTCCAAAGTCCACAGCCCAATTATGAGAGCTGTGCCCAAACAATGCTTCCAATCCTCAATGATCTAAGGAAACACTGCAAGCAGACTAAGCCAAAATTCCTTGAAAGTGATGCGAGAGACTGATAAAGTTATATAGAACATGATAACTTTGCTTTACTGCTGCTAAAAGTGTGACACAGTGTAATTTGTCATGTTGTTTATATGACGTTTTATTGACCCAGTTGTAAGATTTTGATTAGATTTTGATTTTATCATGTCCTGCTAGGTAAAAACTCAGAGGGTCAGCTTTTATTTTCATCAGTTTGTTTGTCATTTATCGGGTTTGTTACGTTTCTGTTTGTGTGCAGCACCTAATAAACAGGCACCACTGTAACATCACCCTGTTATGCCCAGACATTTATTTCCACATTGATCTTTTTGACAGTGAACTTGACATGAATTTACTGGGAAGTCCACTCCTGAGACGAACAGCAGCTGTCTTGAATGTACTTTCTTAAAGAAATTGTTAGGAAACGGCCTTATAACCCTTCCAAGATTCATAAGCACCAACAATTGATTCTGTAAGATCATTGCTGTTGTCTTTCCTCCTTGACCTTTGGTTAACACTTTCAAACTGCTAAAGGCTTTTATTGAGGTGGTTATGATTGCTGAACTTGTTTCTACATACTATCACAATAAATGTAACTAAAAACGGATAGAAATGAAATAACACATCAATTGCTCACAGAAAATCGGCAGACAGAAACAGCATGTTTTATTCTTTTATGTAGTAAACAAGATACAATATGTAATCTGACATGATTATAAAATAAATATCATCAAAGCAGCATTTTCAAACCAAGCATGAATAATGTTCCATCAATAAATACATTGCTGTTTTATATCACTAATATACACGTGATGTACATAGAATACCGGTTGCTCTTTGAGTTGTTAATAACACAACCATAATAACGCAGAACACGATGAGGGAATTATTTCTACACACACGACGTCATTTCCTGTGTTTTTCTTTTCGCTGTAAAACACACATGATGATAGACATTGCAGTGAGATATTTTAGGTCATCCTACAGGTTACTCGTGCCCCCAGTAGCCATACCCACTCTGGCACACAGCACACAAGCCCAAGCTGGAAGAAACAACGACAAAACACGTAGCAACACAATTCACTATTTTAGTGTAGGATCAGTGTAAATAAAATCGAATCATGGCTCTGAATCGTACCTGTAGTGTGTGAGGCCAGTATCCTGTCGTTCTATGCGAGACGCCCAGGGTGGACAGAGCGTGTTTGGCGTAAACATTTGCCCGAGGAACCAACCAACTAGCATCATCTCCCTCGGAGGCCACCTTGCCAGGAAGCAAGCTCTGCACGAACACTCTACGATGGCCGTATTCATAATGCAGGGCACGACTGAAGTGGTCATAGAAAGCCTGGGAAAATATCGAACATAAATCTCAACATTTATAGATGATACAGTGGTTCATTTGTGTCACCGTGTGACATGATGATCTGATCTCTGACCGTGGATGCAGAGAGCGCAGCTTTCCGAGCACAGGGCCTGGAGCAGCGTCCTGATGAAATATTAACGACTGCGCCTCTCCTCCTCTCAGCCATGCCGGTCAGAGCCAGGCGAGTGATCAGTAAAGCCGAGGATATGCCAGTGTTTAGAACGTGCCATAGCTCACTCTCGGGTATTTCGTGGAAGTCTCGGGGGGGTTCCAGCGAACAATTCAGGCAGTTTACGACAAACCCGATGTCTTTTCCCTCGATCGCATCTTTGATGGACTTGCAGGCCAATGCACCGTCACGGAAATCGGCCTCCACTCGGATAACCTCGACTCCATGAGCGTCGGAGATGATCCTGGAAGCGTCTTTTAGACAGTCAGTGGTAATGAGGATGATGCATACACCATGCCTGGCTAGTTCCTCAGCGTATGCTTTAGCTAGCGCCTCTGATGCACCTGTATTTAAAAAAGAAGATAATCAGTTCAAATCATCGAGAATAAGTTCTAGTTTATTTCTATAGCGCCTTTTCACAATGGACAATGTCTCAAAGCAGCTTTATAGAACCTAAGAATAAAAGTGAATGATGTATGTTTATGTCTGATGAGCAGCCTGGGGCGACTGTGGAAAGGAAAAACTCCCTTAAATGAAAGAGGAAGAAACCTTGAGAGGAACCAGACTCAAATCGGGAACCCATCCTCATTTGGAATGAGAACCACCATGAGGACCGAAGTGCATGTGGTAAAGGAAAGTCCTTTCGACAGTCTCATTAACATCAACAGTAGATGCCTTTATCCAGAGTGACTTACATTTTTCTCATTTTTATACAACTTTAAACTCCAACTCGAACTGTTTCCCCACGGACCATTATTACTGACGCACCACCTGCTAAATTCTGGGGCGCTCTGGACAGGTCAACACTATGGAAGCTATCTACGTTTTTTTCTCAATTCCGACTTTTTCTTTGCAAATACGACTTTTTTCTCGCTCTTCCGACTTTTTTTTAGCCAATCGGGCAGCGTCACGCCCTCTGTAGTGCCAGAAAGCTTCACACATTTCAAATGAAATGGGCTACAATCACATGGTACCAAACTGATCCTTCGATACCTGCATCAGCTCTGGAGGAGACGGAACAAGACAGATGAAGCAGAGGAGCCTCGTTCATACACCAACAGCTTTAAACTTCAGGCTAACAAAATGTGAGGAAGTGAAGTCGCAATTGCGAGAAAAAAGTTGGAATTAAGCAATTTCTTTTGAATGAGACAGAAGCGGACTTTCATACAACACAAGAGATGTTGCAGAATGAAAAATAGAGGGGCGAGGAGAAGATTCAGGCCAAAGAAAATAACAAAGTTTCCAAAAAAAACACAGTACAGTGTGGCTGTAATTGGTGCCAAAGGTGCTTCAACAAAGTATTGAGCAAAGACTGTGAATACTTACAGTATGTACGTGTGATTTTTTTCCGTTTGTTTGTTTTTTATTTTAAATAAATTTGCGAAGATTTCAAACAAACTTACTTGATGTTGTCATTATGGCGTATTGTTTGCAGAATTTTTGGAAAGATAATTTATTTAATCTATTTTGGAATAAGACTGTATATATGTACTATAGACAAAAGTATGGTTCGACAGCTCAGATTCATGAATATGAGAATATTGTAAATCGGTCTGGATTAAGGCGTCCTTCAAATATCATTAATGACACATATATATACACTCGCCCCCGGCCACTTTATTGGGTACACCTGTCCAACTGCTCGTTAACGCAAATTTCTAATCAGCCAATCACATGGCAGCAACTCAATGCATTTAGGCATGTAGACATGGTCAAGATGATCTGCTGCAGTTCAAAAAGGACGTCAGAATGGGGAAGAAAGGTGGTTTAAGTGACTTTGAACGTGGCATGGTTGTTGGTGCCAGACGGGCTGGTCTGAATATTTCAGAAACTGCTGATCTACTGGGATTGTCACGCACAACCATCTCTAGGGTTTACAGAGAATGGTCCTGAAGAGAAAATATCCAGTGAGCGGCAGTTCTGTGGGCGCAAATGCCTTGTTGATGCCAGAGGTCAGATGAGAATGGCCAGACTGGTTCGAGCTGATAGAAAGGCAACAGTAACTCAAATAACCACTCGTTACAACCGAGGTATGCAGAAGAGCATCTCTGAACACTCAACACGTCGAACCTTGAGGCGGATGGGCTACAGCAGCAGAAGACCACACCGGGTGCCACTCCTGACAGCTAAGAACAGGAAACTGAGGCTACAATTCGCACAGGCTCACCAAAATCGGACAATAGAAGATTGGAAAAACGTTGCCTGGTCTGATGAGTCTCGATTTCTGATGCGACATTTGGATAGTAGGGTCAGAATTCGGCATCAACAACATGAAAGCATGGATCCATCCTGCCTTGTATCAACGGTTCAGGCTGGTGGTGGTGGTGTAATGGTGTGGGGGATATTTTATTGGCACACTTTGGGCCCATTAGTATCAATTAAGCATCGTGTCAACGCCACAGCCTACCTGAGTATTGTTGCTGACCATGTCCATCCCTTTATGACCACAGTGTACCCATCTTCTGATGGCTACTTTCAGCAGGATAACGCGCCATGTCATAAAGCGCGAATCATCTCAGACTGGTTTCTTGAACATTACAATGAGTTCACTGTACTCGAATGGCCTCCACAGTCACCAGATCTCAATCTAATAGAGCACCTTTGGGATGTGGTGGAACGGGAGATTCGCATCATGGATGTGCAGCCAACAAATCTGCAGCAACTGTGTGATGCTATCATGTCAATATGGACCAAAATCTCTGAGGAATGTTTCCAGTACCTTGTTGAATCTATGCCACGAAGGATTAAGGCAGTTCTGAAGGCAAAAGGGGGTCCAAAGCGGTACTAGTAAGGTGTACCTAATAAAGTGGCCGAGATATATATATATATATATATATATATATATATATATATATATATATATGTCATTAATGGTCATTAATGACATTTGACAGACGCCTTTATCCAGACCGACTTACAATATTCTCATATTCATGAATCTGAGCTGTTGAGGGTTAGGGGCCTTGCTCAAGGGCCCAGCAGTGGTAGCTTAGTGGTGATGGGATTTGAACTCATGACCTTCTGATCAGAAGTCTAACCACCTTAACCATTGAAACCGACTCACCATTAATGATGGCCCATTTTCCATATCTATGCACAAGATCTGTGGAGTCAGCCAGACGAGGGATGAAGTGAAGCCTTACTAGACTATAGCAGTCCATCATCAGTCTTACAGCTTTGCTTGCTGTATAAAGTGCACCCACTAAAGCAAGCGTTTCTACATAGCAGCTGCAAGATCGGGATATTTCTCTATACAATAACGGGAAACTATCCACCGCAGCCATTATTTTTTGCCAAATGCAGCAAATCTGAACGTATTCTTATTTATTTTTCTCTTTCTGATGCCTTCAAAATGATCCAAAAACTAAAACCCGGAAGTAAAATCTTCACTCAAAAAAACAAAACAAAAAACACGTGACCGCCTTAAAGGGCTAGTCCTCATATTCTGAGATGATCCTCATCGCTTTGTTTTAGTGACTTATTTCAAACACAGACACCTAAATCTATATTGTTTTTATCATAAGATAATCACTTTTCAGCATGGTTTTCCGTCAATGAAATCTGCTTCCTGGATTCATTCATTCTTCCTGTCTAGCTTGCTGTCTCCATAGAAACGCCTTATATAAAGAAAACCAGGCTTTGGCGTGCTGTGTTCTAAATCCATTTCTATTTTTTAGACAAGTGCCCTACATTGGGGTGAAGTACAGGGATTTATGCGCACTACATAGTGCACTAGATGCGTATTTGGGATTGAGCCGCGAATCCTAGTACAGCCTCGGTGTGTTCTTGTTTGAGCCAGGAATGCGTTTTTCCACTGGTCACTAACAGAATATTCTGGAATAAAATGAAATTTTATTTTTATTTTTATGAAACAGGTAAACGCTGTGCTTATGCATGAACCGCTATGTTTTAGCAAGCTGGCAAGTTATATAAGCATTTAAGTGTGATTTGGGTTTAGCTAGCTGGCTGATTTAGCTAAAAATGCAGCTAAAATATTATTATTCATTTAATTTTTTAATGTATTTGTTTGTATTATTTAATATGCAATCCTTTTATTTAGTGCAAAAAAAGATACACTGCTGAATAATCAGGTATTGCACTGGGTCTAGAAGTAGTTCCGGCTACTAGGCAAATCACAGGTGTGTATTAATGCGTGTGTAGCGTTTCTAAGGCATATCTCGAATTTGATTGGTCAGAAAGTGCGCATTCTTATTGTATAACAACAAAGTAGTTCCAAAGTGATTGGTTTTTCAAAATGAATGGATCTTTTTCTTACATTTTTAATAAGCAGATCCCCCTACACGTCTAACATTAACTATAGTTCCAATAATGAAAATATGACAATGTAGCTAGGGACCAATTATGATAAACAGAATGCCCGTCACCTTTCACATCTTCTGGTTAGTTCACTTGTCACATGACTTCCATAATTATTGTAACAATAATGTTGAGATTTAGAAAAAAAAAACCCTATCTATTGCTTTGTGTCGTGTCTATGGGAGTCACGTAATAAAAGACTGAACGACTCGGACCAGAAATGAACTACTCAAAATCTGTTTCCTGTGTAATGCACTGCATAGCGTCTATAGGAGTAACGTGATAAAATAACGAAAGACTCGGACTAGAAGAGTCGAGAGATGAACTACTCGAACCTACAGAGATTTTTGCGATGTCCAGTAGAAAATGAACGAATCACTTTTTGAGATGACTCGTTCTTCTGAGTCACATTAAAGACTCGTTAAAAAAGAATGAATCGTTCGGGAAGGACACCTCACTATTCCTCAGAGATGTCCGGTCAGCAAAGGCAGTGATGAAGCAGTGACGAGTCAGTGATGAGGCAGTAATGAGGTAGTGATGAGACAGTGATGAAGCAGTAATGAGGCAGTGACAAGGCAGTGATGACACAGTGATGAAGCAGTGACGAGTCAGTGATGATGCCGTGATGAGGCAGTGACGAGTCAGTGATGAGACAGTGATGAAGCAGTGACGAGTCAGTAATATGGCAGTGACGAGGCAGTGATGAGTCGGTGACGAAAAGTTTTCAGTTTTAAAAAATTTTAGTTACAATGAGTATTTTTGTGTGTTTTTTTTTCATGTAGCTGTGTTTATCTGAAAAATAAAAGAAATACTTCAGCTCATATGTGTAAAAGACCCTCGATATTGTTTCCCTGCACATCATAGGCAGCAAATTTCCCAATTCTGATTACAGATATTTTCACAGGAAGCTCTTGAAGAGGAGTGAATCGCACCTCCTGCTGAAGCCATGTCGCAGTTTTTCTCCTCAGAGGATGAGGCCGAGCTCCAGTCCCTGCTCAGACAGCTTTTGAAAAGCGTGCGAGAGCGAATCGCCAACGCGCCGTCGGTGGAAAGCGTCGAGGAGTTCCTGCTTCACCTGGAGGAGACCGACAAGAACTTCCACAAGTATGGTGAATTTTTCTTTGTAGTCTTTCTGTGACCCTCTTGAAAGCCAATCAAAATCCGAACGATGCTTCTTTTGGATATGTTGCAGTTATGAGTTTGTGAAGTATCTGCGTCAGTACGTGGAGAGCAGCCTGGGGGCCGTTATCGAGGAGGAAACGGAGAGCTGTTCCAAGGGCGAAGGGCACGGCGCCGGGTCCGGGTCCGGGTCTGGGTCTGGCCAGGACACGCTGGTCCATGCCGTGACTAGAAGAACCAGAGAATCTGCACAGTACGTTGCTCTTATACGTCTACTTTGGGTGTTTGATCATTATAAACGGGTGACGTAGTGACGATGATGTGCGATAGATATAAGCAGATGATGCAGACCTTAAAGCAGGCCATGACGGCGATCGTGGAGTCGCTGCTCAACAAATTCGAGGAGGATCAGCTAAAGAACGAGGAGACCTGTGTCACCAATCCACGCGAGCCCTCGAGCAGCCATTACACGGACAACTGCTCTGACAGCGACTCCTCTTTAAACCAGGTGATACAGATCGCATCATTCATTCGTGCGTGGAGGGAAAATATAAAACATTTTCTCTTCTTTATCGAACTGTAGCCTTCATACCAGCGTTGAGTCGTTTACAAACGATTCAAACGAATCTTTAATGCGACTCAAAGAGCGATTGAATCATTTTTTTACCAGACGCACACGAGCAAAGCATCTCAAAGATCCCCATATGTCATGTGCATAAGCATACTTTCTTTCTTTCTTTCTTTCTTTCTTTCTTTCTTTCTTTCTTTCTTTCTCTTTCTTTCTTTCTTTCTCTTTCTTTCTTTCTTCTTTCTTTCTTCTTTCTTTCTTTCTTTCTTTCTTTCTTTCTTTCTTTCTTTCTTTCTTTCTTTCTTTCTTTCTTTCTTTCTTTCTTTTGTCTGATTGTCATTCTTTTGGTTTCTTTCTTTCTTTCTTTCTTTCTTTCTTTCTTTCTTTCTTTCTTTCTTCTTTCTTTCTTTCTTTCTTTCTTTCTTTTGTCTGATTGTCATTCTTTTGGTTTCTTTCTTTCTTTCTTTCTTTCTTTCTTTCTTTCTTTCTTTCTTTCTTTCTTTCTTTCTTTCTTTCTTTCTTTCTTTCTTTCTTTTGTCTGATTGTCATTCTTTCTTTCTTTCTTTCTTTCTTTCTTTCTTTCTTTCTTTCTTTCTTTCTTTCTTTCTTTCTTTCTTTCTTTTGTCTGATTGTCATTCTTTTGGTTTCTTTCTTTCTTTCTTTCTTTCTTTCTTTCTTTCTTTCTTTCTTTCTTTCTTTCTTTTGTCTGATTGTCATTCTTTTGGTTTCTTTCTTTCTTTCTTTCTTTCTTTCTTTCTTTCTTTCTTTCTTTCTTTCTTTCTTTCTTTCTTTCTTTCTTTCTTTCTTTCTTTCTTTCTTTTGTCTGATTGTCATTCTTTTGGTTTCTTTCTTTCTTTCTTTCTTTCTTTCTTTCTTTCTTTCTTTCTTTCTTTCTTTCTTTCTTTCTTTCTTTCTTTCTAGTTTAAGTATATATAAGTGAATATGTCCATGCTGTGTTTCCTGAGTGCTCCATAACATGAGCTGTAACTATACACAGATAAAAAGTACATGCTTAAAAACTGCTGTATTTATAAGAATTGACATATTATGAGACATTCTGGGAAAACAATCTCAATGTTTTGAATGTTATGTTGCAGAGCTACGGCTTCATCAAACAGGAGCAGCTCCAGGTGATTTCGGAGAAGCTCGACCCGAGCAGGTCGAGAGAGGTGCGTATATACACGTCTCTCTCCATCACTCGCAATCTCAATGAGCTCTTTGTGTGTAACTGACACTGAGAGAGGACTTGAACTTGACTCATTTTCTATTTGTGTGTGTGTGTTTGTGTGTGTGTGTGTATGTAGGTACGCTGGGAAGCCCTGCAGCTGCTGTGCTGTGCTCCTCCTTCTGATGTTCTGAGCTGCGAGAGCTGGACAGGTCTACGGCGAAACCTCACAGCTGCCCTCGCAGACCCTGATCCCGACCTCAGCGTGAGAACCATCAATCTGTTCAATTCTTTTCTTTCTTTCTTTCTTTCTTTCTTTCTTTCTTTCTTTCTTTCTTTCTTTCTTTCTTTCTTTCTTTCTTTCTTCTCTTTCGTCTCTTCATAAGAATCCAAATATAAATTTTACATGTTCATTAAGCAGATCCCCCAACACAAGTACACCAACTTTTACAGTTCCAATAATTGATTTCCTGTACCAAACCTACGGAGACGTTTGCGATGCTTTTCTCAGGCGTGTCCAGTAGAAAAATGATCACATTCAAAATAAACGAACCGCCACTAGTAACCACAGCAACGATCTGAGAGGATTATCCCATGGCCTACTTTGAGCAGCTCTTGTTCATGACCTTCGTGGTTTACTTTACTGTATACACAAGAGTGCCATTTCATGGTCAGGGGAAGAGTCGATGGTCCTCAGGTGTTGTTTTCCCACCTAACCATTTTTCAGACCTTGCTGAACGAATGCAACACGGGCAAAAAAATGTCACAGGAACCATAGGAACCATAGGAGTCATAGGGAGTCATAGGGAGCCATAGGGAGTCATAGGGAGTCATAGGGAGACATAGGGAGCCATAGAAATCTTAGAAGTCATAGGGAGTCATAGAAGGTCATAGGGAGTCATAGGGAGCCCTGTCCTCAACACACAACTTCAGTTTCCCCGAAATGACACACACATGTTGTAATCACACGAGCAGATGGGACACGATCCCATTCCACTCCCATTTCCCTACGCCACCCTGTATATCACCCCCTAATCTCATAAACATTTCATGCAATAGACTTTTTTTTTTTGTAGTTTTTTTCATAAAAATTCACAGTTTCCATGATTGTAATTTAAGTGCTAATGTCAGCACATTTCACAGCCTCATCAGGTTTGTCTGAAATCATGTGTGTGTGGAGATTTTTTCTTTCTCTGAGACCCAAACACTTTTTGTCTACTAGTTCTAACAGGATTTGTTTTTGCATTCATTTCGAATTACAGTGCTGTATTTTATTTGTTGTTTTTTTCCTAAAGGACAAAGTATTGCGCTTCTTTGCAAAGACATTTTCTACCTCCCCTCTGAATGTGACGAGGGAAATCTACACCAGCTTGGGTAATAAACGTGTTATTTGTTTATTTATTTAGTTTAAAGAACATCCATGCATATGCGCATGCTGTTCTGTTTCACAGTGAAAAGTCTGGAAAGCGACTTCCTGTATCACAAGCTGAGTTTCCCCTCTGAGTCTGCACACGTGGATGCAAACCGATCCGACATCACACGGCTCCTCAAACAAGTGCGTGACTTCGTCCGTCCCGTTCATACCACAGTTTTAGTGCCGTGTTAAAAAACGTAAAAAAACAAACAAACTAATAAAGTCGAAAATACTAGAATAAAGTCGTAGCAGTACAATAATCAAGTTAAAATATTTTCAGAATAAAGTCGAAATATGCGAGTATAATGTCGAAATTACTAGAATAAAGTCAAACATTTTGAGAATTAAGTCGAAATTAGGAGAATAAAGTCAAACTTTTTGAGAATAAATTAGAAATTACAAGAATAAAGTCAAAATATTTTGAGAATAAATTAGAAATTATGAGAATAAAGTCGAAATATTTTGAGAATAAAGTAGAAATTATGAGAATAAAGTCGAACTATTTTGAGAATGAAGTCGAAATTACGAGAATAAAGTCAAACATTTTGAGAATAAAGTCGAAATTACAAGAATAAAGTCGAAATATTTTGAGAATAAAGTCGAAATTACAAGAATAAAGTCGTAGCAGTACAAGAACAAAGTCGAAATATTTTTTTTAAATAAAGTCGAAATTGCAAGAATAAAGTCAAACATTTTAAGAACAAAGTCAAAATAACAAGAATAAAGACGAAATTACGAGAATAAAGACGAAATTACGAGAATAAAGAAGAAATTACAACAATAAAGTCGAAATTACTAAAATAAAGAGTCGAAGTAATGAGAATATAATAAAAATATTTTGAGAATAAAGTTGTAGCAATATGAGTTTAAAGTGGTAATATTTTAAGAAACATCACAGAATTGCGAGAAACATTTTGCTGTTTTGCAAATGGATGTGGTGGATTTGGTTAAATCGTACTTTAGGGTTAGAAAATAGCTGTAAGGAAATTCTTTGTCTTGCGGCGCATACGGACGCTACAGCGGAAAAATACACGCAGACGCTGAGTAAATCGCATTTTTTCATCTCGTAATAATTAATTTTGTATTATTATTTTTAACGCGACACTAAAACGGCGTCGTACATTTTGGTGTAAATTTTTGGATGGCAGCATTTGTTTAACACCTCCTCCGTTGTTTACCCAGACACGCCTAATGAACGACTTTCAGAAAGAAGTGACCACATTCTGGATCCGGCATCCCGAGAAGTGAGCTGTAGCTTTTCACACACACGTACACATTCCTGTTGTGATTTCTACAGCAGATTTCTATAATAATATCTATATTTTCCATCTTCTTCCTGTCCTGCAGGTACATGGAGGAAATAATCGAGAGCACACTCGCTCTTCTGTCTCTACACGACATGTCTGCTCACGGCTCGGACAAAGTTCTAGAGCCGGTCCACTTCCTGGCTCTGTTGGACATCAAAGCCAGTTGGTTCAAGAGGTGGATGGTGAGCCATGTGCTTTAGTCGACTTAAAAAACCAACAAAAAACAAAGCAAAATTCTCACTATAACTGATGCATTATTTTTATTGTACATGGAAAATCATTTCTTGTTCACACCAAGTTTTGAAAGTATTTCAAATCATTTTTTTTTAATTAGTTTAGTTTTATAGTTATATACTTTGGATTGGAAGGACACAGGTTTAAATCTCACCGACACTGAGCTGCCACTGCTCGGCACTTAAACAAGACCCTTAACCCTTAACCCTTAAAACTCCTCCAGACAGTACCCTGAACTCTTACATTGATGGCTTTCGGCAGACGCCATTATCCAGACCCACTTACATCTGAGCAGGGGAGGGTTAAAACCCTTGCTTAAGGGTCCAGCAGTGGCAGCTCGGTGTTGGTGGGATTTGAACCTGTGACCTTCTGATCCAAAGTCCAATGCCTTACCACCTCCCACACTCTTGATGGTAAGCCGTGTGCATTAGGCGACCCACAACTGAGCCTAAAAGAATTCTCAATATAACTGAATATCGAATGACTAGATATTCATTCATTCATTCATTCATTCATTCATTCACTTCCTTCTGATCACCCCAGTCCATCACTATATATATATATATATACTAGAGGGGGAAATTAATTATAGGTGAAAAGCCTATAATTAATTTCCCCCTCTAGTATATATATATATATATATATATATATATATATATATATATATATATATATATCACTCTGGATAAGGGCGCCTGCCAAATGCCATAGATATGGTAGGAACCTGGAGAACATGCAAACCCTTACAGACCCTGAACTCTTGATCAAATCAGGAACCCTGGAGCTCTAAGTAGACAATGCTGTTGCATGTAACCAGGCCAGTTATGTATTAATTGCAAGATTACTCCTATTCAACCAAAGTCCAGGCCAAAGCAATGTTAACCACTGAGTGAAGAACCGAACAGAACGATTAATACGATATCTCAAAAACTGATCTTTGACTCCCCTTTCTGAGAACTGACATACTGCTGGAACTAATTACCTTTTCCTGTTTACTGTTGACCTCCAGCATGGCTACTACAGCAGGACAGTGGTCTTAAAGCTTCTCGAGCGGAAATACAAGGCAGTGGTGAGTTGGAGAGAGAGGGTCAGTGCTATTAAAAAGTCCAGAGCAGTTTATATTCACATTTATCTATTTAACTGTTTTTATCACACATTTTATATACACAATAAAAAAAAAATTATTCTCGTTTTATTTACGCCAACTATTTTTTTTTTAGAAATTATATCTGTGATTGGGGTTGCAAAAGATTCCAGTAGTATTCAAGACTGGAAACTTTTCATTGGAATTATTGGGAGTATATGTTAATAAACTGGGAATTTGCAATAGTGCAGGTTTGCCTATATCAGGGAACTGAAATGTAGTTAAAAAAAAAGGATAATTTTGTTTAAAACAGGCAGATTTAATGCAGTTTTAGTTGAATTTCTCTCGCTCATCAATCACATGCACACAGCACACTTACTGCAGGGCTGCTGAGGCCACGCCCCCTACACGCACTGTGCATTTTACCACAAAACACACAGCGTTTCTCGAATCTCGCACACAAAAAATGTCAACAATTTTTTATCTAGCCCAGTTTTTACGTTAATTACATAAATATTACATGAATATGTTTTTAAAACTCCCTCGTGCTGTGTGTAAGCTATCTGAAAGGAAAACAGAGCATTCATGAACTCAATTTCAGAATTTAGAATTCAAATTGAACTTGAATTTTCCTCTGTTTTTCTTTCAGATAGCTTCAGCTCTTCAGCAGTGCATTTATTACTTGGAGTCCTGTGATGCAGTTAGAGAGGGAACATTGGATGTCGGTCATGCCAAGGATCCTCAGCAGATAGGTATGTGTGTATGAGTAACTGTTGTGCAAGTAACTGTGTGAACTTAAGTGAAATATTTTACTAACTTCTTTATTGTCAGGAGATTCAGATTCTTATAACCTGTAGCACTTTGTGACAGCTCGTAGCTACGAGGCGGTATCGAAAAATTTCGAGACTAATGGTGCTAACCGGTGCTATTCCAACCACGTCTGCGATTTCATCACAGACAAAGGGTTAGAACAAAGAGCAAACGTGAAATTCTGCAGGAACCCGGTGCAAAATCTGCCAAAGACACGTTCGACACGATCCGGAAAGTTTACGTCGATGCTGCAACGAGTCGTTTGCGGTGTTTTGAGTAACATGCACACTTCAAGAGCGGAAGAACCTCACTGGAAGGTGGCGAGAGATCGAGAAGACCTTCAGCGAGCTCAAATGCCGAAACCATCCGACAACTTGTGCATGATGATCGTCGAACAATCCATGCGATCTCAGTTCTGCACCCACCCTTCTTCTTCTGCTTTCGGCTTGTCCCATTAGGGGTCGCCACAGCGTATTTTTCACACCAACTACCTGCATGTCTTCCCTCACTACATTCATAAACCTCCTCCTTTGTCTTCCTCTTTTCCTCCTTCCTGGCAGCTCCATCCTCAGCATTCTTCTACCGATATACCCCATGTCCCTCCTCTGAACATGTCCAAACCATCTCAATCTTGTCTTCCTCTCTTTGTCTTCAAAATGTCCTACATGCGCTGTCCCTCTAATAAACTCGTTTCTAATGCTCTCCATCCTCGTCACTCCCAACGAAAACCTAAACATCTTCAGCTCTGCTACCTCCAGCTCCACCTTCTGTCTTTTACTCAATGCCACTGTCTCTAAACCATACAACATCGCAGGTCTCATTTCTGCACCCACCCTACTCACCAGATTTGGACTTCGCTCTCTTTACCGAAAAAAATGAAGATTCGACTCAAAGGTCGGCGTTTTGACACCATTGCAGAAATCCTGCGTGAATCGTAGAAGGGAAATGTGACAGGACACATTCCATAAGTATTGGGAGCGCTGTATCGCTCTGCAAGGGGACTAGCATAGCTAACATAACTGAAATTAGGTCATTGAAGAGGTAGCGTACTGGTAATGATTTTTGGATTTCTGATCAGAAGATCGTGAGTTCAACTCTCAGATGCCAACTGTTCGGGTCCTCGGGCAGGGTCCATAACCTGTAGAATTGATAATATTTAAAATAAATAAGGTTATTGTAAGTCACTGTAGATGAGACCTGCCAGAAAACAAAACTAAACCTTACAACTTAAATAACTGGGGACGGAGTGGCAGCTCATTGGTAAAAGTGAAGGTCTGGCAGATTTTCCTAATCTTCTCATCATAGAAGGAGGCAAAGTCATTAGCAGTCAGGGAGGATGGAGCAGGTGCAGCAGGGGGGTTTAGTAGAGAAGAGAAGATGTTGTGAAGCTTACGAGGATCTTGTGCAGAGGCCTCAAGCTTTTCCTTGTAGAAGGCAGTTTTGGCAGAAGTCACCTCAAAGAAAATTTGGTCAGGAGTGCACGGTAAGATGAGAGGTCTACATCAAGCTGTGATTTTTTCCACTTCCTCTCTGCAGATCGGAGTTCTCGTCGATTACTGCGCAAAACTTCTGACAGCCACGGTGTGGGACAAGAAGTCTTCTTGGGTCTTGTAGTCAAGGGACAAAGGAGGTCCATGGTTGAGGAAAGAGATGAGAGGAAGTAGTCCGTAGCAACGTCTAAGGGTAGAGAGGAAAAGGAGACGGGGTCAGGAAGAGATGAAAGAGTACATGAAGTTACAGAGGAGGGGGAGATAGAGTGAAGGTTAGGACGGATAAGAGAGACATGTAAATTATTTTTAGGTTGAATAGGAAGGGTGATTAAAAAGGAAACCAGGTGATGATCAGAGATTGGAAGTGGAGTGGCAGTCATGTCTGTAGCTGGAGTAGGACGGGTGAAAACCAGGTCCAGGACATTTCCTCCCTTGTGTGTTGGAGGGCAGCTGTTAAATGTCAAGGAGAAGGTATTCAGAAAAGGCAAGAGGCAAGATGACTGAAGTTTGTCGGATGGGAGGTTGAATTCCATAATTCCATAAGTATTGGGAGCGCTGTATCGCTCTGCAAGGGGACTAGCATAGGTTTGAAGGTGATGGTGTGTAAACTTGAAGAAGAAAGTACTTTCTTGTAAACCGAGCTAGTCTCGAAATTTTTTTGATACCACCTCGTATCTAGAGCCTGGAAGATCTGGAGGCTCTGGAGGGGAACAGCTGGAATGTTTCACCCAGTTATGGACCTTTATCCCAGAAGAGAGACATGCAAGAGAACATAACTGAAATTAGGTCATTGAAGAGGTAGCGCACTGGTAATGATTTTTGGATTTCTGAACAGAAGATCGTGAGTTCAACTCTCAGATGCCAACTGTTCGGGTCCTCGGGCAGGGTCCATAACCTGTAGAATTTATAATATTTAAAATAAATAAGGTTATTGTAAGTCACTGTAGATGAGACCTGCCAGAAAACAAAACTAAACCTTACAACTTAAATAACTGGGGGACGGAGTGGCAGCTCATTGGTAAAACGCTTTTGTTGCCTCCCAATCAGTAGGCCATGAGTTCAAATCCCAGCTTCCACTGTTGGCTCCCTGAACTAAGACAACTGAGACCTATAAATTAGACAATTGCAAGTCATTGTTAAGACTTTCTTATCAATCCCATGTAGATCCATGTGAAGATAGTGGTAGCTTAGTGGTTTAGATATTTGACATGAGTTCAAATCCCAGCTAAGATGCCACTCCTGCGCCCTTGAGCAAGGCCCGTAATTCTCAACTGCTAGGAAAAGTGTAAGTCCCTTTGGATAAGATTTTCTGCCAACTATAAAGACTAGCATACAGCGGAACGCCTCTTTTTCCTTTTTAGCATTTAATACAGTGATTGCTGATTTTTTCAAAATAGCATCAGATTCATGTTTTTTCTTAAAGCAACCCTGAAATATTGTGCATAATACAATTCGGTTTAAATGGAGGCGATCCTTCGTGAAAACCCACTGGAAAATAAGGACAATAAACATAAACTAGCTAAATAACTAGCTAAATAACTAGCTAAATAACTCTTTATATATAAGCGTTTTAGTGAGAAAACCAGTGTGATAAAAACGCCACAGACAAATATTCAATTTGACTTTTGTGTGATTTCTGTCTGACTTCCAGAACCAGGTGTAAATTAGCACACTTTTTTTTTTTTTTTTAATTGCTAATTCACCAGGTTCTTCCAGTCTAGATTCATGCAGAAACTGAACACACATTAAATGTTTTCTTATCTCCTTTTCTTGTACATCACTATCTTTATCTGCTTTCTGCCTTGTGCTGAGTAAGCAGACTGACTCTAAACTCTCGGCTAACAGGCAGCTTTGCTTTTGTTTCCCTGTAGAGTACGTGCAGTTCCTGAGTGTTCTTCCAAAGCTCAGAGCCACTTTATCATGTTCCCTTAGATAACACCGAAGCCTCGGACGTTCCACAGCCTGCACTCAGACTGTAGTTTGTATAGTTTATATTTAAACCAGACTCTAATTTCTCTAACGCACAAAATGCTAACTAATACAAGCATTGGAATATCCGTCTTGCAGCTCTTTTGTCAAGCCAAAATTTTGACAAAAAGTGTGTCTACTAATTCCGTGCTTTTATTTGGTGACAGTTGTGCTGATTGTGGATACGCTGATTATGTGGATTCTGCAGCTGCTGTGTGAAGAAACCTCGGTCTTGACCTTGGTTCAGAACCGCATGTCCCAGGAATGAAAGTGCTTCGTAGCCCCAAAGTGTATCCACAAGCTAAACACGTGACAAACATTTGTATTGTTTGCTGTGACGCAATGTGTGTTTACTATACGCTGTCGAATTCTCAATTCTGATTGGTCGATTCATTTTCTATAATAGCTGTAATGACAAATCACAGGTTTATATTGATGGGCTTGATCTAATACAAAATATAGCCAAAAGTATGTGAACACCTGACCGATCACACATAAATAAGCTTGTTGAAGATCTAATTTCAGATTTGTCTCCTTTGCTGTAATAATTAACCCCCACATCTGGCTTTCTGCTAGATTTTAGAGTATGACTTTGGGGATTTGTGATAATTCAGGTATAAGAACATTAGAGAGGACAGGCACTAATGATGGAATGAGGAAGTCTGGGGACTCTCAGTTTGGCTGAGGTCAAGGGTTGGTACAGGAAGTTTTTCCAGTCTTTTACTCCAAAGAATCCTCTCAGTTTTTATCCTTCCCAGTAGCACAACATTGCAAATGACAAGTGTTGAGTTGCAAAAAAAAAAAAACAAGCCGAATGAATTCCTCATGGAGTTGCTGGTTATTTCCCATTAACTTTAACCTAAAAAGTTGGAACCACATCAAATTGTATAGAATTTCTTTCTATATCATTACAAATTCGCTTTACTGGAACTAAGAGGCACAAATCTGTTCCAGCATGGCAACGTCCCTTTGCTCCATGAAGACAAAGTGTGTAGAGGTGTGAAGTGAAAGAACTCAAGTGTCCTGCACACTGAACTCAACATCAGTGAACAGCTTTGGGATGAGCAACAGCGCTGATTAAACATCAGCATCTGATTTCACCGATGCTCTTATGCTCTCTAGCTGAAACAAGGTTTTTGTTTCCATCATACTTTCTTGTGTGCCAAATCGAGTTTGTGATGCCGATCATGAAAGTAAATCATCAAAACAGCTAATTCTCTAATATAAATGACAAAATGTTTCAATCGGTGCGTTTCGTATAGTAGGTAAACGTTTCAACAGGAAAGACAGTGAATAAAATCTGGAATTGGAAGTACAATGAGCAAATATGGAGGCAATTGGTCAAGTGCCCACGTCCTTTCGGCCATGTGGAAGCCAAAAAAGATCAAAAGTGAGCCACTTTTTGTCTGTTGTGTGAACATAAAACTAAATGTAACTATAAATTGATTAAACAAGCATGGATTTGAACCATTTACCACAAATATATATATATATATATATATATATATATATATATATATATATATATATATATATATATATATATTTTTTTCATTTTATTAAAATTGCTGTGAAATAAGAGGAATAAAGCACCCCATGATGCACCTTCATTGGAGCAGATTTGCATGACACTTTGAAAGTGTGTGATTTATTGTTGCAGACGGAGCTCCTCTCACAGCTGCAGGAATTGACTAGAAAGACAGAAGATCTTGTAATGGCTGTACTGCTCTGTGTGCTGTGTCTTCAGGCTCCGCTCAGAGGAGCTGTTATAGCGCGAAGGAGCTGGAGTACGCTCACTTCGTTCACTCGCTCTGTGTTCTCGGGAGGCTTCTGATGTACACAAACGGCAGAAAGCTCTTCCCCATTAAAGTGAGGAAGAGAAGAGGTCAGTAATGGCTGAAATGGTGGTTGAAGGTTACAGTATTTACGGGCTAGTGATCAGAATTTCCTCATACCTATCTTTAAATCCATTCATGCTGTTTATTTTGCCATCTCTTCCAGATCCTGTGACATTGAGTGACTTGGTGGTGATACTGATTAACATCTTGTATCAGCACCCCAACACACATCACTCCGACTTGAATCACGCAGGTGTGTCTTATCCGATTCACATCTCGCCACCAGTGTAAATGAACTCAAGGGTGTGTGTGTTGAGGAGATAAGTCTATCAGTTTGAGTTTATCTCCAAGCTCTGTGGAATTAATAGTTCCACTGAAAGTATTTTATGGTCCATTGTGATTACCAATAATAATGATGACTCGCCTTTCCTTCGTCGTCTGACGCCGCACCTTCTTCTGTTTGAGCCAGTTCTGTTTAATCGGTCGCTGCTCGTCGTCTTCCTCCGAATCAATCGATGCTAGTAGTTAAACAATGATTCATTACCCCTACCTTTTTTTGCTAAACTTTAATGAGCTGAATCAATAACACCTTTGCTAGCTCGAGTAAAGCTGTATCGATGTGTAAAGTCTTCCTGGGTGTCTTAGCCTGTTTTCCGTTTTCACCCTGCATGATGGCCCATGTTGGAAATTAACTCAGAGCCTGTGGATTATCAGATCCTGAGGTCAAGTGCACATGTTGGTTTGCATTACATCAAGCAAAAAGCAGTTTGTTTGGCGATTTCAATCCTGGTGAAGGACGAGTCAGACAAGGGTGCCAATACTTTAATACTTCCAGAACACACAATAGTGCCATGACTGAGTGCAGCCTTTGTTAGAGTTTAGTTAGATTTCAGGGCTGAATTGCAATTCGAGTCCTTTAGTGCAAGAAGAGCTCTCAGTAGAGTTCATTATCTTTGATACTAGAATCGTGTAGGTCCACCTTGTGCCATCAAAAATATTTTGCCCATTTTTCCCACTTCCAACACTTCAAGATCTGACTTAGGGGGTTCACAGTACTTTATTAAGTTACTGCTCACATTCCACTGAATAAGGTGACAAAATGTGTAATTAGTATACAGTAGCTGTGCAGTATGTACAATGGGGTATGTGATGTGTCGTGTAGACTCCTTCTCCCCCACTGCTCTGGTGATGGAGGTACTGAGGACTCTGTGTGAGCGCACTGAATGCGCTGTGGAGTGTATCTACCAGATCCCCGTCATCGAAACCCTGCTGATTCCTATCCTTGCTCTGCTCAAAGGAAAACAGGTCAGCGAACAGTATTTCTTATCTTGTCTCATTTTGACAAATAATGAAGATCCCAGAGTGATATAATACACAAAGCCAATTGGTTACAGCATATACCTTTTTTTTTTATGTCACTTCTTATAGTAGTTCACAATACAGTATGTATTTCTAATATAATATCCCAGATAATTCACATAATCTAAACCAAGTAAAAATATGTATAGTTAAATGTATAAAATAATCAAATGTGATAACTGTGATAACGTTAACTAGAAATAGATAAAATGTTGATCTTTAATTAATAAAAAATAACCATTCACAAAAGACTTCATCTACAGGGTTGTATATGTAGTGTTTCCTCAAGGGAATTAGCCATTTTACTCTTAACCAATAGTTATAATAGTTATAACAGCCACACTGTTTTAGTCTCACATTGTCTCACAGTAATTTACAATCTCAGTGTCTCACATTAATTTACAGTCTCACATTGTCTCACAGTAATGTACAATCTCAGTGTCTCAAATTAATTTACAGTCTCACAGTGTCTCACAGTAATTTACAATCTCACTGTCTCACATTAACTTACAATCTCACAGTTTCTCACAGTAATTTACAATCTCAGTGTCTCACATTAATTTACAATCTCACAGTGTTTCACAGTAATTTACAATCTCAGTGTCTCACATTAATTTACAATCTCACAGTGTTTCGCAGTAACTTACAGTATCACAAGGTCTCACAGTAATTTACAATCTCACTGTTTCACAGTAAATTACAAACTCACAGAGTCTCATGGTAATTTACAATCTCAGAAGGCTCTTTCAGAAAAGAATTGCAATTATAACAGTGTGAAACATTTGTTTAAACATTTAAGTATAGATCAATCGATTTCTGAACTTGCATATAAATCTGTGAGTAGAAATTGAAAATAGAGGTCAATGAGGTTTGGATCAATCAGTATCTCAGTGTTTCACAGTAAATTACAAACTCACAGTGTCTCACATTAACTTACAGTCTCACAGCAACTTCCAGTCTCACAGTGTCTCACAGTAATTTACAATCTCACAGTGTCTCACAGTAATTTACAGTCTCACATTGTCTCACATTAACTTATAATCTTACAGTGTCTCATATTGACTTACAGTCTCACATTGTCTTACAGTTACTTACAATCTCATAGTGTCTCACATTAAATTACAATCTCACATTGTCTCACAGTAACTTACAATCTAAGTGTCTCGCATTAACTTGCAATCTCATTGTTTTACAGTAATTTACAATCTTATTGTCTCGCATTAACTTACAATCTCAGTGTCTCACAGTAATTTACAATCTTAGTGTCTCAGTAACTTACAATCTCACAGTGTTTCACAGTAACTTCCAGTCTAAACGTGTACAGTCTCACAGTGTCTCGCAGAAAGTTAGTCTCACAGTCTCAGTAAGATTAATTTTGCAGTAACTTCAATCTTACAGTAACTTTTACTTTATCACTGAAACCCCTTTGTAACTTCAGTTATTCCTGCTGGATTCAACATTAGGACTATTATAAATATTAAAGCCGAGATGCAGCGCAACACAGCAAATCGATTTTTGCTTCCAGCCCCAAACTGTCATTCCGCATGCATTTCACAATTTGCCAAAAGCCTTTTCTTAAGTTGTTTTTCACTTCACAGGCCAAATTGCACTCTCCAGAAAGCAGCCTGACCCACATAGCAGACACGCTCGCGAGAATCGCAACGACCGAACGCGGGTTAGCTCTTTTCCTGTATGAGAGGAAGATCGTGAAGGGTGAAGAAAACAAGGGTGAAGGGTAAGAAAACATCATTTAGCTCACGGCGGCTTTCATCGCAGTACTCGTTCTGCTCAGAGACTGCAGTAACGAAATAGACGTTTGGCCTACTCTATTGAGTAGGTGACACCTAATGACTTTGTGGTTGGTTGCAGTATTCCGGCAGCTCACGTGATCGTGCAGTTCACTCAGGCGCTGCTGGCGAAAGAGCTGCCTGCATGCGAGGAGCTGCAGAACTCCGCCGCTGTGAAGGGGGCGTTCATTTTTGTGTGCCGTCAGATGTACAACACATGTGAGGGGCTGCAGGTGCTCAGACCCTACAGCTTGCATGAGTGCATAGCCCAGGCATGGAGAAAGGTAACCTCGCTAGTAATAGTAATATGTTGATAGGATTTTGACGCGTAGACACGTACACCGACCCGAAACACCCCTAGTGGAGAGAGATAAATGAGGCATTGAAAAGACACAGATAAGGAGGAGGTTTATGGACGTGGTGAGGGAAGACATGCAGGTAGTTGGTTTGATAGAGGCAGATGTAGAGGACAGGGGGGTATGGAGACGCATGATACGCTGTGGCGACTTCTAACAGGAGCAGCCAAGGGAAGAAGAAGAAGAAGAAAAGTAAATAATAAAGATAAGATCTAGCAGGAATGTACAGTATAGATGTGTCCTTATGTTAAAACGAAATTCCCTCCATTCTCAGTAAGATCTAGCGAGACTTTAATAGACTGTGGAAGTACTTCTATTTTCTGAGAAAGATCAAGTGTTCAGGTGTCTAATGGTGTTTCATTCTCCCTACAGGCAAGTTCGCTTTCAGAACGAATTCCCACTCCTGTTCCTGGAGCTCCCGTACCATCGTCCTCCCAGGACCTTCAAAGCATGTAAGATCTTTCTGTCTTTCTGATGTTTCTATCCAAGTTTTTTTTTTGTACTCAGATCTCTTAAAAGTGGGCAGATCAAAATATGAATCGGTGCGTGTTGTTGTAGAAAAATATTCAGAGACACACACAGAGTTTTGGAATTGACTTCCAAACCTGCATTACGCTGCACTTAATATAATAAAAAGATGTGGAAGTAAAACTTACATGAGGTTCCTCCTAGGGTGTAGGTTAAGGAATAGTTTTGTATATTTTTTTCTAATGTAATTTTATTATTAGCAAAGTGCCACTTGTTTTGTGCTCATTCAGCTCTAATGGTGTTGGTAAAGTCAGGTACTGATTTAGGTGAGATGAGGAGGCCTGCTTTTCAAGTCATCTCAAATGTACAGTATTCTATAGCAGGAGATCTTTCACTCCAACCCATACAAAGCGTATCTTCATGGAGTTGGCCTTGTGCACGTAAACATTGTCATGCTGGAACAGGTTCGGGTCTCCTTGTTCAAGTGAAGGGAAACTTTAATGCAATCGCATCCAAAGACTTCCTAAACAACTGTGTGCCTCCAACTTTTTGGTCCCACTTTGGTGAAGAACCACATTTCCCTGGTGGTCTAGTGGTTAGGATGCGGCGCTCTCACCGCTGCGGCTCGGGTTCGATCCCCGGTCAGGGAACCGACCCCAGCCATTAGGGTTGCACAAGCCTTAGTGCCGGTCCCAAGCCCGGATAAATGGGGAGGGTTGCGTTAGGAAGGGCATCCAGCGTAAAAACATGTGCTGAATCAAACATGCGGATGGTCCGCTGTGGCGACCCCTAACGGGAGAAGCCGAAAGAAAGTTTTTTTTGGCGAGGAACCACATATGGCTGAAAATGTCAGGTGTCCCAATACTTTTTGTCTACACACAGGGGGGACAGGTTTGGATATCCTTTGACATTGCGTTTGAATCATAATTATCTTGTTTTCTCAACTGAGCAGGTGAGCAGGTTTAAGGTTCTTGCTCAAGGGCCCAATCATTATGGCTTGATGGAGGTGGTGGGATTTAAACTCTTGACCTACTCTAATGCCTTATCTTATTAAGCTACTACTTTCTTATCCTACTTGAAGTGAAGTTTTCAAAAACACATAGTCAGGTGTCCATATAGTGTACGTTTGGATATATATGTATTGTGTAGGGTATTATTTCTACAGCTAAAAAAATGTAGAGATCTGTCTGGAAGCTCAGCTTGAACGGATTTTCTTTTTAATTAGGGTTCCCCAAAACGACTACCGAATACGGACACACATTTGAAACGGCACACTAAAGAAGGCCAGAGACATATTTTGAAAATGTTATATTAAACATATGTTTTGCTCGTATCATATCTGTATTTAATAACAAAGGTCGTCTTTCAAACTCAAATTTCCCTTAGTTATTAACGTAGCCTTACGTAGCATTAGGAATGGTAACTCAATGGTTAAGGCGTTAAACTTCTGATCGAAAGGTCATGAGTTCAAATCCCAGCACCAAGTTGCCACTTAACCCACAAGTGCTCAGTATAAACAAAACAAATTGTAAGTCACTGTGGATAAGGATGTCTGCCAAATGCCATAAAAGTAAAAGAATGGTACATTCAACATAAGGAGTCTTCAGTGTCAGTGATTTCTCACATTAGGACGTAAAAGTGTAACTTGACATTTTATAACATGGGAAGATCTTAGAAGGTGAAATAAAACACTACTGAATGAGATGTTTTTTTTGTTAAATGTATGCATAAAAAAAACGCCACTTCAATACAGGTCTCTTGTTCATTGTGAAACTGCAGAATGGCTTGGGATGAGATGCTCCTGGACAATCTGCTGAACTTTGCAGCCACTCCCAAAGGCCTGATGCTTCTTCAGCAAACGGGAGCCATTCACGAGTGTGTTGCCTACATGTTCACCAGGTTTACCAAAAAGCTCCAGGTACGAATTGAACAGTATTTAATCTTACAGTGCCCCCCACTAACTGTAGCACCACTGGTCTTTTTTTCCATGTCTTATTCTTATCACCATCACATCTGTAAATCACATACACAGAGTTCAAACTTTCTCAAGCTTCATATTCTTTCACCGCAGTGTGAAACAGTAATGTAATATATGAATAGTTTCCTGGAGACAAACTCTCCCAAGAGTCCCGGAGATTTCTTTTTCTCAGGTTGCTCAGCGTTTATGTATCCTCCCGCAGTGCCGCTTTGCTCACGGTGTTCACATTAGGAAAAGCGGTAGCCTACAGCCCTACGATCCCTCACGCCTTTCATTCCTTATATATGTCCTGTGCTTTTCTCCATCAGGTGAGCAGGTGTGAGAAGTTTGGCTATGGGGTGATGGTGACCCAGGTGGCAGCTACAGCCCCAGGCATTGTTGCTCTACGCAGCTCCGGTAAGTTACTGAATGTCCACGAAAAAGAGTGCAGATTAAATATATGAAGCTGAATAAAAAATTAAAAAACAGTAGAAATAATACTTGAAATAAAAATTATATTTTGAGGAATAAAAAACAGGATATGATTCTGGTGAATTATCCAATTTTGTGAAACCTTTATTTAAATTGTATTATACTACAGTAGCAATTCTATAAATATTCCTCACAGGTTTTATTCAGGCCATAGTGGTGGAGCTGTGGTCAGCGCTCGAGTGTGGCAGAGAGGACGTGAGAGTCGTCCATCCTAAATCCATTCCAATGGAGCCTATCGACTGGAGCTGCCTCAAAGTACGATGTGTTACTGTATATTAGATAGACATTGTTTCCAGATGTGGAAACCTGACCAGCTCAAACACATGAACTGTCCAGATTTAGTTCCCATTTGCTGGTTTATTAAGCTCCGCTCTCCTGGGAAGGCTTTTTACTAGAGTGTGGCCAGAGGATTTGTGGTTCATTTAGGGCACAAGGGCATTCCTGGTCCTCACCCCCTCCTCTCGAGTTTTTTGATTCCAGCACCTTCTTTAACACACCATGTGTTCATAGAGATTGATTTGTACACATGGTAATTTTATTTATTTTTTTTCAAGATCCTGTTAAGGGAAATTGTTACGCTCCAGCTTAGAAAGACGTGCTTCTAGATTTGGTGGCAGTAGTCTGGGGACGAACTACATACGAGAGTGATAGTCCGGTGTCCACATACTTTTGGCCTTGGAGTGTTGTGTGGAAAATACAGTCTGTTTGTTTGTGTTTTACCAAAGCAGCCATGATTGAGACTCATTTCTGATTCATTGCTTGTATCTTTAAAAAAAAAAAAAAAGCAACTTTGTTGTGTGTGCGAAACAGAGAGAAAGATATATTTTAAACATGCACAGTTCAAAGACCTTCACCGCTCTTATTCATTAGTGGGAAATATTAACGATCCATCACAGCAGTGCATCCGGACGTAAGCAGCATGAGTTGAATGGTTCTAGCTGGTTTTTTCTTTCCTTCTCTTCTCTATAAGCTTGAACTGACCTGTATGTGAACTGTGTGTTTGTGTCTCTGTGTGTTGCAGTCTTTCCTAACACTGGTGAACCTGCTGTCCTCTCCACATGCTGTGCTGGAGCTGCTGGGACATCAGGTGCTGCCCAACAAGACAGAGTACAGCCTGAGAGAAATGCCCACCTGTATTCTTGTGAGTGTCTCAGGGTCACATGCTCTCATTCTGACAGACATGTCTGCATCAGGGCTTTAGATCTGGCAAGAAGTATGATTTTGAACGAGTCTTTAATGTGACTCAGAAGAACGAGTCGTCTCAAAGAGTGATTCGTTAATTTTTTAAAGGACGCATATGAGCATCGTGAAAATCTCTGTAGGTCAGGAAACATTTACATTTGTAGCATTCAGCAGACGCCCTTGTCCTGAGCGACGTACAAAAGTGCCAGGATTGAGTAATTCATCTCTCAGCTCTTCTAGTCCGAGTCGTTTGTTCTTTTGTCGTATGCGCTTTTTATTTAATTTAATATATAATTTTAATTATATAGATTTAATTATATAGAGATTTAATTATATAGATATATATAAATGATTGGAACTATAGTCAAAATTAAATTTTATTTCTGATCAAAGGAACTAAATGACTATTGGGAATAATTTAATACGAAGTGAGAGAAGACAGAGAAGGAGAGAAGAGAGAGAAGGAAGAGAAGACAGAAGGAAGAGAAGACAGAATAAAAGGAGAAGACAGAGAAGGAAGAGAAGAGAGAGAAGGAAGAGGAGGAGAGAAAATAGAGAAGGAAGAAGACAGAAGGAAGAGAAGAGAGAGAAGGAAGAGGAGGGAGAGAAAATAGAGAAGGAAGAGAAGACAGAAAAGACAAAGAAGGAAGAGAGAGAGAAGATAGAGAAGGAAGAGAAGAGAGAGAAGGAAGAAGACAGAGAAGAAGGAGAAGACAGATGGAAGAGAAGACAAGGAAGAGAAGCGAGAGAAGGAAGAAGAGAGAGAAAGAAGAGAAGAGTGAGAAGGAAGAGAAGACAGAAAAGACAGAGAAGGAAGAGAAGAGAGAAGAAGAGAAGGAAGAGAAGACAGAAGGAAGAGAAGAAGGAATAGAAGAAGGAGAAGACGGAGAAGTAAGAGAAGGAGAGAAGGAAAAGAAGGAAGAGAAGAGAGAGAAGAAGAGAAGAGAGAGAAGGAAGAGAAGAGAGAGAAGGAAGAGAAGGAAGAGAAGAGAGAGAAGGAAGAGAAAAGACAGAAGGAAGAGAAGAGAGAGAAGAAAAGAAGGAAGAGAAAAGACAGAGAAGGAACAGAAGAGAGAAGGAAGAGAAGGAAGAGAAGACACAAGGAAGAGAAGAGAGAGAAGGAAGAGAAAAGACAGAAGGAAGAGAAGAGAGAGAAGAAAAGAAGGAAGAGAAAGACAGAGAAGGAACAGAAGAGAGAGAAGAAAGAGAAGGAAGAGAAAAGACAGAGAAGAGAGAGAAGATAGAGAAGGAAGAGAAGAGAGAGAAGGAAGAGAAGAAGGAGAAGACAGAGAAGGAAGAGAGAGAGAAAGAAGAGAAGAGTGAGAAGGAAGAGAAGACAGAAAAGACAGAGAAGGAAGAGAAGAGAGAAGTAAGAGAAGGAAGAGAAGACAGAAGGAAGAGAAGAAGGAATAGAAGAAGGAGAAGACGGAGAAGTAAGAGAAGGAGAGAAGGAAAAGAAGGAAGAGAAGAGAGAGAAGGAAGAGAAAAGACAGAAGGAAGAGAAGAGAGAGAAGAAAAGAAGGAAGAGAAAAGACAGAGAAGGAACAGAAGAGAGAGAAGGAAGAGAAGGAAGAGAAGACACAAGGAAGAGAAGAGAGAGAAGGAAGAGAAAAGACAGAAGGAAGAGAAGAGAGAGAAGAAAAGAAGGAAGAGAAAGACAGAGAAGGAACAGAAGAGAGAGAAGAAAAGAAGGAAGAGAAAAGACAGAGAAGAGAGAAGATAGAGAAGGAAGAGAAGAGAGAGAAGGAAGAGAAGAAGGAGAAGACAGAGAAGGAAGAGAAGAGAGAAAGTTTAATGGCTATTAGTTCAGAAACTAAAAAATAAAATGATATTGGGAAAATTCCAATGAGTATAGAGTAAAAAATAAGTCTGTATATTAAATTATAATTCTCCTCTTCAAGCCAATTGGAAGTGTGAAAATGATTAACCCATGATATACAAGTTGCGATCACGGTGCAGGTCCCCACCGAATGGATTCCGCTAACCTTCTGAACGATCTACTCCACGATCGCGTCAATAGCTTGTAGTCGCGAATGAATCAACATACTGTACAGGCCTGGTGCTTGACATCTTGCCATAAGAGGGCAGACTTTGCCCAGAGATGACTTGTGCACCCCTGAATTCCAGCATCATCACCATCATCATCAGGCTTACCAGGCTTACGTGTCTCTTCTCTCCCCTCAGGACGTGATGGACCGCCTCGTCGTTATCAACTCCGACGCCAAAATCCACTCCCTGTTCAACTACGAGCAGTCGCACACATTTGGCCTGAGGTACGATCGATAATTCTCTCTCTCGGCTTCTTGGCCATGGCCCTTTCGCTCTCTCTCTCTCTCTCTCTCTCTCTCTCTCTCTCTCTCTCTCTCTATCTATCTATCTCTCCAAATGAAATAGTACAAAGGGACGGCTGTACCATTTAGCGCGCCCATTATCTGATTAGCCCTTTTTTTTTCCCGCTCCATTTGTTCTCTCGTGCTTCAGATCGATGAGCGCCTGATTTGCCTCTGTGTGTGTTTGCTCTGCTATGATTCAGTCAGATAAAGAGATTTTCATATTAGGAAGATCGGTGTTTGAAAGGATGTCAAACGAACCGATGATCGTTTAAAGGAAAGTTAGAGAAACCCTTTTCCTCAGAGTGTCGGCTGGAAGGTGAAGCTCATCGATCTTTGACCTGCGGCTGTAATTAGAGCTGGAGCAGAACTTATTTATATCAATAAAGGCCGTATTTAATTTTTTTTACTACGATGATGATAAACAACACCACGTTTATTGCAGCATAAAACATACCTATGGGTGTCTACAGACGCAAATAACTCGGAGGTACCAGCGGGTGGTGTCATGGACCAGATCCACCTGAGGCGGTAGGAATCCTCCTGGCCCTTTCCCCCCCTAACCGCCTCCTACAGGGAGGCGCATGGCACTTCGGCAGAGTGTTTATTTGACAGCGAGGGTGTTATGTTCTTAAATCGAAGTTCCTCCGCTGGGCGAGATGTTTAACCAACGGTGTGCGTGCGCGACACGACGTGCTATTGTTTCCTTTTGGAAAACATTTTTGCTTTTCTTGCAGTTTACCAAACCTTTGCCAAGTCCCGTTGTTCACGCGAAACTCATTAAAGGCTCATGCGATTCCACTCGCATCTTTTCGCGCTTCCAATCGTGGCACAGGATAGCACCCCTATGAGGTGCTATCTCCTCCCAGAAGGACTGTTATGACTCCTATTATTACTCTTCCAAATGGTGGGGCAGCTTTCCAGAAGGAGTTTCTTAGCCTCATTGCAATCCTCAGAGTTCTTCCTATCTGCCAAATTCATCCATCCTGAATGGAATTTTAAACCTGAGTGGGAATTCTGAGACAGAAGTAGAGACTTTAGAGCTAGCCAACACAGTTTTCGCTGGGGTCTCAAATAAAAAGTCTCAAATTTTAACTCTTAAATTCGCTGGTTTTACATCATTTCAAACTGATGTCCACGTAACGCTCTAACGCTCATTCAAATGCTCATGTAGCCCTTTGGAATGTTTTTGTTTTAGTTTTCAGTGATGATGTAGTCCTTTCATTGCTAGTCCAAATATTATTCGCTGTGTTACAACTACAAGCGAGACCAACACGCAACAGCCAATCGGCTTTCTGTTATGCGGATGATTCGCTGTGGCGACCCCTAATGGGAGAAGCTGAAAGAAAGTTTAATTTAGGGCTCGGTTAAGGTCAAGTCAAGTCAAGTTTATTTCTATTGCGCTTTTCACAACAGACATTGTCTCAAAGCAGCTTTACAGAAATCAGTCAAGGTGAAAGGTGTACATTTATCTGTGGCAAGGAAAAACTCCCTTAGATGTTATGAGGAAGAAACCTTGAGAGGAACCAGATTTAAAATGGGAACCCATCCTCATTTGGGTGATATCAAGAGTTTGATCATAAATCTTTCAACAATACAGAACACTGGAGAGAGAGAACTAACATTAGCACTGGAGTATAAGATTATAAGTAAATGTTCTTTCTACAGTCATTATGGTTATAAAACTAGGAGCTACTGAGCATCAACATTTGTGATCATCACAGATCCAGCACCAGCTTCTCAATGCCAGAGCCTTTAAACACTTCAGGAGGTCCAATGTCAAAACTCCACACATGTAGTGGGATCCAATTGGCACTGGTACGTCTCTAGATGGTTCGGGATGTTTGCGAGTGTGGCATCTACTTCTTCAACGGTCCATAATCTTCATAAGGTGGGACGTGACTGGAGCTGGCCAAACCTCAGGAAGCCTCGGGATTGGGAGAGAAAGAGAAGCAGTGGAGAGAAATTAGCGTAGCTGCTGTTCATGATATTAACAGCACAAGTTGATAATGTGCATGTGATCAGATGTTCTGGAGCACAAGGTTATGATATGAGACGTATATTATGTGTAGGCTTTGCTAAAAAGATACGTTTTTAATCTACACTTAAACTGGGAGATTGCTAACACCGTATTTGGGTGTGTGTTTTTTATGTCGTGATATAGGTCTCAAATTTCATCCTTAATAGTCTTAAATTTAACTTGGAACCCTGCCAACAGAAGAGCCTCTTAAGAGGAACTGTTCACCATCCGAAACTGATTAATGAGGTTCTAAGAAGTCTTTTTTCCCCTGCCTGAACAGAAGCATTAGCCTCTCTTAAAAGAGATTTTAGTCTTGAGTTGTTGGACACATATGAAGAGGTTTTTTACCGTCACAGAACAAGTGCTCAGCCGCCCAGTTTTTCTTAGATGGAGCGTTTATCAGGACGTAGTAGGGCTGGACCATATGGCAAAAACATGGCGGGTTTTTTTTTTTTGATTGATTCACTTTCATTGGCTCATTCAATTAATTTTAATTTTTTATGTATAACTAGTCAACTTAAAACATTGCAACAACAACATGACTGAATAAACATTCTCTTTTAGCAATGTGAAAAACCATCTGGTTAAGGAACGTTGTATTTCCGTGGGCATGCCATAAAAAAAGGCGGCTAACATGCTGTAAATAAATATCAAACAATTTCTCTAGTGAAATATCTCTGCCGAAGCGATTCCTGGCAAATATTCTTCAGTGGTGGACAATAACAAAGTAAATGCAATTTGTTACTGTACTTAAGCAGCTTTTCCGCATATCTGTACTTTTTACTAAAGTATTTCCATTGAGGGAGATTTTTATTTGAACTTTTCTACAAGCCAAATATGTTTCTTTTTTCTCAACTACATCAGTTGTTCCTTTTTGTTTATAAGCAGAAAAACTTAACTGGCCAAACACGCAGCAATCCACCAATCAGGGTCGAGCAAGCTCTCCGTTGATGGACAATACTTCTTTTAAGAAAAGTTTCTATTTCTACACTACATTCCTTCATAGAATGCAATGTAGAAACGTGAGTGGGTAATCAGACGTGCCATCATGTGGTCGGACAATAATGTCTCGTAATTATTATGCCACTGGTGCAATGACAATCTGATTGGATGCGTGCGTCCATATTTTTTTATTCAAATTTGATTTGTCACATACACGATCATACAGAGTACGACATGTAATAAAATGCTTTTTCACGACTGCCCAACATGTAAACGTGAAAAACTAGTAGTACAACATAAAAACGTAACGAAAAAGTAACAAAAAAAAAGAATAAAATAAATACAAAAGTTTATTAAAGTAGAGTCTAACTATAAGGTATGAAAAAAGGATAAGAATAATATAATATAATATGATATAAAATAAAATATATATACACACGAACACACACTTCTTCTTTTGGCTTCTCCCATTAGGGGGCGCCACAGATCATTCGTCTCCATACTCCCCCTTCCTCTACATCTGCCTTTTTCAGCCCAACTACCTGCATGTCTTCTCTCACCACATCCATAAACCTCCTCCTTGGTCTTCCTCTTTTCTTCCTTCCTGGTGGCTCTATCCTCAGCATTTTCCTACTGATATACCCCATGTCCCTCCTCTGCACGTCCAAACCATCTCAATCTCGCCTCCCTCGCCTTGTCCCCAAAACATCCCACATGTGCTGTCCTCCTAATAAACTTGTTTCTAATCCTGTCCATTATCATCACTCTCAATGAAAACCTCAACCTCTTCAGCTCTGCTTCCTCGAGCTCCGCCTTCTATTTATATATCGCCACATATACCCACACATACATGAATGAACAAAAAGAGATGGATATGTCTATGATGGATATTGACATAAGTGTCAAAATGTGATTGTCATTAAAGTGTCTGTGCGCTGGTATAAAAAGAAAGTGTAAAGTCACACTGTGCCAGTCCAGAGTTAAAGGGACATTTTAGTGCAAATAATGCAAATTATTGTGAAGCGAAGGAAAGTGAGACAGAAAGAGAGAGAGAGAGAGAGAGAGAGAGAGAGAGAGAGGTCCCAGTCCGAGTACTAGGTGCTAGCTTGTAGCATTTTTATTAAACAAAATTGCAATTTAATAAAAAATGTTAATCATCTTAAAACGTAAATTTGATGTGGTATTTGACCAACCCAGAAAGAGGGCAGGTCTTTTCAGAAGTGTCGTTCTGGATGGTGAGTTTGACCCAGAAATCCGTCTTTTAGGTGGACTGTTTAGCTTCGCCAAGAAAAGCACTACCACTCCAGAAGGACTGTTGGCCACCTGAGAATTCTAAATGAATAAATGTTACACCAGGAGGGCTTTGCATTCCTAAGAAGAAGGGTTTAACATTATCTGAATGAGTTACCGAAAAGCAAATTACACTCGGGGCTCATAATATTTCCCACTCTCTGGTGTTTGTAATGTTTTAATGATTTATAATCACAGGTGTCAATCAAATGAGGATGGGTTCCCCTTTTGAGTCTGGTTCCTTTCAAGTTTTTATCGGGGATAAATACACATAGACTTAAATATGAACTTTCTACTATATTTCTTGCTTTAAGACAATGTCCATTCTTAAAAGTGCTAAAACTTGAATTAAATGGAGTGGAGTTGAGTGGAATAAAATTTAATGTTGGGTAACCTTGTTAGGGGCTTAAGCTTTCTCAAAACAAGGGTTCAACTTTCCCTGTATGGTTGTTGAGTAACCCTTAATATGAAAGTCTAACAGCAACATTAAAAGAGTAAAACCCTTGAGAATGAGTGCTAGCATGACAGAATGAGTGTTCAGCCTTCTAGGTGTGTTTGGTGCAAGAATTAGGCTTTACCTGATGGAGTGTTTGGCATCTTGAAAATAAAAGTTGTCAGCCACCTAAGACCAAGTGTACAACACACCAGAATCATAGCAAAGTATCCCAGGTACATTTACATTGACATTTCCAGCATTCGGCAGACGCCGTATCCAGTGACTCATTCTTCTGCCTCATTCATATAATTGAGCAGTTAGGGGGCTTTGCTCAGTGGGTTAGGCATGGCAGTTTAGTGTGGTTGGGATTTAAACTCACGACCTTCTAATCCTAAATCGAATGTCTTAATCACGAAGCTGTATCAATGTCAGAATGAGAATCATGTCAGAATGTGTCCCAAAAGTGTTGGGAAAGGGGTAGCTCCGTCGTTGAGCTGTTTGACTTCTGATCAGAAAGTCATGAGCTCAAATCCCACTACAATTAAGCTGCCACTGCTGGACCCTTGAGCAAGGCCCTTAACCCTGAACTGCTCAGTTGTATAAAAGAGAGGATTATAAGTCGCTCTGGATAAGAGCATCTTCCAAATACCATTAATGTAAAAAATAAATATTTAGTTTTCTCCAAAAAAATAAGTATAATGTAAATGTTATTGCTTTGTCTTGTCAGATAATGAATATCAAGTCAAGTCAAGTTTATTTCTATAGCGATTTTCACAACAGACATTGTCTCAAAGCAGCTTTACAGAATTTAACAGTTAAGGTGAATGGTGTGTATTTATCCCTGATAAGCAGCCATGGTGACTGTGGCAAGGAAAAACTCCCTTAGAAGAAACCTTGAGAGGAACCAGACTCAAAAGGGAAACCCATCCTCATTTGGGTGACATCAAAAGTGTGATTATAGTCTTTAACCAATACAGAACACTGGAGAGTGAGAACTAACATGAGCACTGGAATGTAAGATTATAAGTAATGATTTTTCTACAGTCTTTTACAGTCAGTTGAGATTATGGAACCAGGAGCTACTGAGCAACTCATTAAAAAGCTCACCATTTGTGAATATACTCTTACTTTATAATAATCTGAATGATTATAACAGGAAAGATAACAACAGTAAGGAAGCTGTAGGCTGGTAAAGGGCTTGCAAGGTTGGATCCCACCCATCACGTCTGACTCAGTAACTGAATGTGTTGTTACACTGGAGGTGTCGGGTCTAAATCCGCCTCTCAGATATTCATCACCTCACACCGATATACTTTCCCTCCCACACATCGACATAGCATTCCTCTGAAAGGAGTGAATATATAAAAAACCCCCAGAAAACAGGTTGTTGTCTGCTGAGTTTCTTATCTTCAGCTCCAGTGAGAGTCAGAGGAAGTTTCCGATATTAAGGACGACGACTATGTAATAAACCAGTCAAATAAATGGCGCGATTATGCAGGTTACGCGATTGCCTGCAAAGAGCTCTCAGTTTCGCATTAAAAATACATTTATGCGCTGTTCGCTTCAAGGAGCGGTGCTTTATTCACTTTTGACGCATTTTATCAATCGAAATATGCCGAATATACAACTTTGCGACTTAGATACGTAGATTTGAAAAGATAGATAGCTCAAAGCAAATGAAAAGAAAAGTTGAATCAATACAAAGTAGGGAAGGGTTTGGATTGAGCAACCAAAGAACCCAAAAAACGAATGAAGAAGCTTTTCAAAGATCAACAGCATCGAATACAGAGCAGAGTAAAAAATATTCCTAATCGCCTCCGTAAACATCATTTGCCAGCTTTTATTAGTAGCATTAATTCCACGCTGCTTGAAGCTGTTGCTTTAAGCAAATGCTGATTACGAAGGCCTCACGACAAATTCCTTTAAACCCTCGGCAACACTTGACGTGATGGCTAAAATCTGATTGGATAGAAACTCTGACGTATACAGACACTAGTAGAAACGCTATATAATAAAGAGATTACATATTCATGTACAAAAAAAACCTTACGTATCATATATCTTCTAACTCTGCTCTGTGTTCGATGCTGTTGATCTTTGAAAAGCATCATCATTTGATCATTTTTTGCTATTTATTTAATTTGTACATGCAAATGAGGGAGTTTTTTGGTTACTTTGGTTGCTTAATCCAAACCCTTCCCTAATTTGTATTGATTGAACTTTTTTCTTATCATTTGCTTGCAACTATATCATTTCAAATCAACGTATCTAAGACGCAAAGTTGTATATTCAGCATATTTCGATCGATAAAATGCGCCAAAAGTGAATAAAGCATCTTCAAGCGGAAAACGCATAAATGCGTTGAAGCAGTTGCTTTCAAGTAGATCGCGATTTGATCGCTCCAAGGCCCTCTAGAAGGCATCTAATCACTTCGGCATGTTCAGGTTTTTTTGATAGGATGGTCAGAGAGCACATTAGTCAGAGCTCACAAACGGCATAACAAACCACAGAAGTTAAAATATATTTGTGTGTTTCTATAGATAGATTTCAATAGATTTCGCAAATACACTTACAAGGCCATTAACAAGACGGACTATTCGAGAAAAGCTGGACATCCTGAAGAAAGTTTGGCCTGAACAGTTCAAAACAGTTGTTCAGCTTTTTAATGAACTATTTATACTTTTTTCATTTTATTGAAATTTGCACAAAAACACACAATTTGCCTTCATTTCAAATCCCCAGGAAAACGTACGAAAATGCATGAAAAAAAACAAACCCGGGGTCATTTTATGAGGTTAATATCGATGCTTCTGCTAGAGACAATGTATGCCGGGTGGTGCAGTTGTGGCTCCAGTGAAAGGAGACTTGTTGAATTGTATCATTGGGTTTCTTGCTTCAGTAATGACATTCATTCTTACTGTAGGACATTCCTATTTTTTAATGCAGTGCTCTGTTATACTGTGATTCTCTTGGTTTCTATTTATAGGTTTTAACAGGTGAATTGACTCAGGTAGGCCACTGAATGCCTTGGTGTGAAATGCACGGCCCCACCATTGGTGTGTATGCTAATAGTTCTTGATGGCCAGGCTAAGTCTGAATCTCTGAAAGACTACTACAAAAATGTAAAACTGAAATAAATCAGTTTCACACACTCAGTATATCTAATGCTGATTACAGGCTGTAGAATAAGTCAGAAAATGACAAAATGCTAAATAAAAGAACATAAATTCTGTTATGCTAGGCTCACAATCTGTTTAAATGCTGTTGGCTTCATAGCTGCAAAATTGTGGATCATATCTGATATAAAGCCAATTTTCCCAGGGTAACATTCAGTCATTTGAAAGAATATGTACCAAATTTTTTCTTTCTATCGCGGAAAGGTGGCTCGACGTCTGCAAATTTAATTCATGCTCTTCAGGCTTATCAGCATATCATTTCCAAAATGTCTTTCAAGCTGCAGTAAATCATTATCGGTAATAAAGCAACCATTTTGCATTGACTTTGCGGTGGGGTTGTTTTTTTGGGTCAAAATGCGGCAAATTGCATATTCATTAAGGCAAATATGCAAACAAAAAACCACCAGCACATGCTGATTTTCTTAAATGAAAGAGCAAGTCCTGTGTGAACTTTATTAGTTAATCAACATGCACCATTTAAAAAATGTTTTTACACATTGAGCTATAGTAAATCAGGACCTTGTGATATACGAGGCTGTATTAAATAGTTTCAGGACTTGCTCTGTTTACAATATTTATTATTACATTATCACCTTCTGAATAGTCCCCTCGCACAGCAATACAGCTCTCCCAGCCACTGTTCCTGCCACATCTGGAAGTCTTCTTTTTTCGAAGCGGGCAAGCACCTTCTGCGATTCACGCCGGATCTCGGCAGTAGTCAAGTCAAGTCAAGTTTATTTCTATAGAGCTTTTCACAACAGACATTGTCTCAAAGCAGCTTTACAGAATTTAAGAGTTAAGGTGAATGGTGTGTATTTATCCCTGATAAGCAGCCATGGCGACTGTGGCAAGTAGTGTCAAAACGACGGCCTTTGAGCCGTATCTTCAGAGGTCGAAGTCCGCAAGAGACCAGAATCATGTTGTTTCCGGCAACAGGGGGCGCATGTTGCCGAAATAGCTGACTTTTGAAGTTTGGTTCTCTCTGTGACTGTGCGTGCCGCCTTGTACTGCCATCTGCTGGCATGATACAAAACTAGTTTCGCATACATGTTTGCTAGGTGTCGGATGAAGACCTCATGCTGACAAGATTACAAGAAAATTTTTTATTTTTTTTGTTTATGTTGGATTACATTTATTTACCTTTACAGCTATTAATTTATTTATTTAGAGAAGCTGAAAACACCAATTTGTTATGACGATTGCTCGGTTTAAGGGAGCGTTTCAAAACAAAGCCAACTTGCAAAATCGTCTGGTGCGATTGCCAGGATGCTGATTTAGCCCTGCGAAAAGAGATGGATTACTCTGGAGACGCCTCTCAAATCAAGCTTCAGTACTATAGTTAGAATCCATTAGAGAGAGAAATCAGTGTCTCATCACAACCACACCAGCACCCCAAAACACACACACACACACACACACACACACACACACACACACACACACACACACTCCTCCGTACCCTCTACCCGCCTACACACACTTACTCAGAGCCACTCGAATGCTCTCCACTCATATAAAACAACCTCAAAGCCAAAAGTTCTGGGCTTTTATCATTTCACTGACAGACCACTTTACTTCTGGGTTTGCGTTTGATGAACAAAGGGCACCTGTAAGTAGTACACGTCGAACCAAATCGAAGGAGGCTTTGATTTGGATTTCTGGAACAGCACAATAGCCTTATACACTTTTTTATTTTAACAGCGACATGATGTTTTTGACAAGCAGATGTTTTTTTAATGTCAAATTTCACTTAATGAAACCCCCTTTTTGTTTTCTCCTTCAGACTCCTGAGTGCCATGTGCTGTAACCTGGACTCGCTTCTGCTCCTGGAGTCTCAGTACAAACTCTCGGAAATTCTGCTTCAGAATCAGAAGGACAACGTTGTCGAGACCTCAACTGGAGAAGAGTATGTGAACTTACACCTCTTCATTCTCCAGCCCAGGCAGTTTCAGGGATAGATTTAAACGAGGCATGTGGTTATAGGAAAATGATCTGAATGGGGCGATGCAGTCTGACACAAAACAGCTGGAGTCGAATTTACCACCCTGAAGATGATCATTTTCCTGTTAGTTCACATGCTGAAGTTTTTGAAATGTACATCGATCCAGGTATGACGTTATGAGTGGTTAATAAGTGAATATCATTGATGATCTCTTCATCATGGCACCTGTTTGTGGGTGGGATACATTAGTCATCAAGTGAACATTTTGTACTCAAAGGGCGATTTGAAAAAGGGATTTGAGTGAGCTTCACAAATTGTGACGGCTAGACGACGGGGTCAGAGCATCTCCAAAACTGCAGCTCTTGTGTGGTGTTCCTGGTCTGCAGCGGTCAGTTTTTAACACAAGTGGTATACTGTAGCTCAAACAGTTGAAGAAGTTAATGCTGTCAATGCTCGACAGGTCTGGACTGTTTTAGCAGCAAAAGGGGGACCAACAAAATATTACGCAGGTGGTCTTAACGTTATGCCCGATTACTGTATTACAGTCTGTCATCAACTTGAGTTATTTACCCAATAATTTTCAAGCTATACATGGGTGAAGTAAAAAAAAAAAAGAAAGAAAGAAACGATTTCTGTGCCAAATACACGCTATGAAATTCCTGTATGAGCACTTCTCCCGGAAAAGCACACCCACCACCATGCTTCATTCGGTTACAAACGTCTGCAGCACTGCACAGGACTCACTGGAGAACAATTATCCAAAAAGTGTGGTTTTGGATGTGAGGGAAGAAGAACCTTTTTAGATTCCCAAAGAACTTAGTGTTAAGTGTCCAATGGATGCAGTTGATTTTTAACAATGGCATCACCATAGTTTCTCAAGCTTGTTCCTTTTGTTCCCACCATTTCCGTCATTAGCTCCACCCACAACCTGCCTGCAGAAGTTTTTTTTTTTTTTTTCGGAAAGAAGCGTAAAGCTCTATTTTTTTATGAATCTGATAAGACTCTTCGGAGATTTCAAAGATGCAATTCCACTCTCTACAGTAGGTACTCAAATTTAGCATGAGATTGGCCAAAGTGTGTGTGTTATGCCCCCTTTAAAAAACACAAATTATTATTTTTTTTATCAGTTTATGGCTACATTTAATGTTTTAGAATGTCTTTGTGAAAAGTTAAACCCTGTTATCATTGTTATTGTAGATATTAACCATCATCTGCTCCCAACTATTTAAAAAAGTTGTTTAATAATTGTAATAATATTAAATAAATAAATAAATAAATATATATATATATATATATATATATATATATATATATATATATATATATATATATATATATAAAACAAAATAAAAGCCTGTTAAAGGAGTATAAATTAATCATTCACTGAATTGACAAAAGTATTGGGACACCTGTCCTTTCCAGCCATATATGGTTCTTCCCCAAGTTGGAAAAAGCTTCCCTTCACTTGAGCTAGGCCAGCTCTATGGAGATTTTACAAGGGTTGGAGTGGAAGATCTCCTGCTATAGAGCTCTGATCTCAACCCTATTGAACACCTTTTGGAACTCATTAAAATGCTGACTGGAACCCAGACTTCCACACCTACATCACTACCTGACTTTACTGAGATCCTTGTGGCTAATTAAGCACAAATTTCCACACATTGTTGTGGGAACATCTTCCCAGAGGGGTGGAGGTTATTATAACCGCAAATGGGGACTCAATGTGGAATGGGCTGTGACATAGAATCTTACGGTCTGACGCCCACAAACGTTTCATTCTATAACCATTGGGGAAAAAAAATGTGACATTTTTTTGGTGACAAGTCTCCAAGTGCTTTAATTTTTACTTGAAATGTTTCCCTTTTTTCACAGATGAAGTCAAGACACATCTTTAGACATAATTTTGCTTCTTTGACTATAAGGTCATTGTAGCTAACAAATAAAGGAAGCGTATAACATAATGGAATCCTGATTTATCACACTTACATAAACAAACCATTGGTTAGAGGAGGTTTGTCCAAAAAAGATTTCTTGGCTTTTCAGAAAAAAAACTACACTATGAGTTAGACTATGTTGCCAAAAGTTTACGGACACCTGGTTGTACTGTAAGTTTTCTCATTTAGTCCTAATTTGCTCCTTGCTTATAACTCCATAAGTTGTGGTAACAGTTTGAAAAAGAACCACATATAGCAGAAAGGATTTCAGGATCCTGATTTCAGATCAGGATTTCTTATGTAGTTTGATATCACCCCACACCATCCCCTGATATTCATATTTCTGTAAGCAAGCTTCTGGCAGACATAGAGGAAGTTCCTTACATTTAGTTTATTGTCTGAACTTCTTGCCAAAATAAACATATCGGTGACTGGGTTCAACAGAGCTCAAAATCTACACTATGGCTAAGATAATGTTATGTTGGTGTATCAAGTGCTTTATAACAACCCTTTACTGCTCTCTAGTGAGGTTATCATTGATGGTATTTCTGTGGAGAGGAACCACCTCCTGGTTCGGATGAATGTGGTCGGTGGTCCATCTGAACGGAAACTCCCCGCCAGGGAACTGCAGAAGGTTCGAGTTCCAATTTTTACCTTCATATGAGCGAAACTATACAGTGATACATTTAATCTCAGCTTTACTTCCTGTGAACAGTTTCCTATTCCTATTTTATTACCTATAGCTCTAACATACTCTCCTTCTTGTGTATCTTCCTTCCAGGGAGATAATCCATACCCATGGCTGATATTCTCATCCCTCCCCGGACTCGCATGTTACACCCTCGAAATGCCAAAGACCTCCTGGACTAAACAAGGCAAGAAGCTGCACAAATTTGCTGTTAAAGGAGCTCGATTCAACTTTCATTGATATTTCCAGTCACCTGGACTTTATTTTTAGTCCTAACATTCATTTGTTTGGTCTAGAATTTGTTTTATTTATTGATTTGCGTACTCATGTTCAAAAGATTAAGAGAATCAGTTGAAGATCATGACGAAACATCCGAAAGATGGGAAAATGGGACGACAGACCAACCATAGCACGGTTGTTGCCGCTAGAAGGAATGGGGGTAGTTTAAAGGCTTTTTGGATTTTCATGCACCAGGGATTGGATTAACCTTTCAGTTTAACTCAAATAACCGATCTTTACAATGTGGCACAGTGATGCAACTCAAAAGGCATGGCTTGGAAATCTGAGGAGAATGGGCTCCAACCGCAGATGACAACGTGGGCCCTTGTCACAGCAATCTGAGTCGCCCCACGCTGCTCATCAGGGATAAATAGACATAATTTACTTGAATTCTGAAGTTCTGTAAAGCTGCTGTGAGACAATGTCCATTGTGAACAGCGCTATAGAAATAAACTTAAACTTGAACTTTAAATATTGTATGAACTCTGCGGCTAAATCTATATGAAGGCAAATACGATGTGGTATCAAAAAGTTTTGAGACTCGCCCTGTTTACAAGAAAGTTTTATTAATTTTATTGCTGTATTGATCTGTTTCCACACCATCACCTTCAAAATAGTCTCCTGGCACAGCAATACAGCGCCCCCAGTGTTCCTAGCTGAGAAGTCTTCTTTTCGAAGTGCGTCAAGCACCTTCTGCGATTGGCTCCGGATCTTCGCAGTGGTGTCGAAATGATGACCTTTAAATACCTCAGAATAGCAGACCTGGTAGCACCAGTTGCACAGCTCCCGACGTGCACATAAAACGAGGCTGAAAACGTGTGCGGACGCCACTTTCAAGCGACAAAGGTCGTGATCTTAAAAAAAAATAAATAACTTGATGGGAGAAAGTGCGCACCTGTAAGTAAAATCTGAGCGCTGCGTACACACAAAGGGGAAACAAAGAAGGTGAGAAGGGGAATTAGCGCACAAAATCTTTGTAAATGAGACCCCAGAGCGCTCCAGAGTTTAGCAGGTGGTGCATCATTAATAATGGTCCGTGGGGAAACACAGTGCTCTGTGTGTAGTTAAATGGACTAAATGAAGCATTGAGGCAAAGTATATGTTTATTTTATTTATTATTATTTTATTATAATTCTTTTTGTATTCGAATAACTCAAGTTACACAAGGAATCGTTTCAGCCCTACATATATTTACGCTATTTAAATCACTGAGTCGTAAAATTTACCTCCAGACCGTCCCTCACTTTTTGACTGATGCTTTTACCAGACTCGGTTGGGATGAAGTCAGTAAAGAAGGACATAGGACAGATTTTAGCTTAACATTGTCTGACCCAGAAATGAGCTCCACAAGCAAGACTGCAATGCTACTCAGCTTCACTGCATTGTAAACACCATGCATAATTAATCAAAAGGGGTGGAGTCTGTAAGGAAGGACAGCTTATCTGTTTATTTTTCGTGATTAAAATTCACCTCACATTCGGACGAAGACTAAATTTTCATTCCTGGGATTTAAACGGGGCTTCAACCTCATCACTTGCTCAAATTTATAATTGCTGAGTTGCCAGGCTTTGTTTAATCCTGATGATTGGATAACGCGAGGCGTGTGTTTTTATTCGGATGGATGAGATTACATTTTCGGCTTGTAAAGGAAAACATTACGCATTAATATGAAACATCTCTGAATGGAGATCAGCGAAGCATCTCTGAGTTACAAATCAGTCATTTATACAGTGGTGGTCAAATATCTACGAAAAACATTGTGTTTTTTGACTCCATCATCTCCTATCTGCCGTCATGTAAAGCGCTTCTGTATTTCAAAGTTAAAAACCGTCTCAACATTACATGACCAAAGACCGTTGAAGCAAGTCAGCTCCCTGGCGTAATGACCCCGATTTATTCGGTTTTGCCAGGCGAAACATCTGTAAGCCAAAGAGCATGCCGTTTCTTGTCTCATCAAAGGTCACGCTGAGTTGATCGAGCGTAGCCTCCTTCATAAATCCAGGGTTTTAAAACTCCATAAAGTATCACGAAATCTCAAATTTGTGAAAAGCGTTAGCTTGTCTTTTGTTGTTTGTATGTTTGTACAGACTCTGAGGTCAGCGCTTTCCTGTCTTCCTCTAAGGATGGTGAGAGAGACGAGAACTGGATGGAGAACTGCAGGAGACACTTGTGCAAAGCCATGATCAGCAAATCCAGAGTTCTTACAGGAAGAGGTAAGTGATGATGTATTTGCATGCTGAGGATACACAGTTAATCAGAGTAATATATACTGTATATATACTTGGTCATGCGTTGAGAATTGTGGTATTAGAATTTCTAATATGTCCCCTTGGTGTCACTGTGACAAAGAACATTTCAGAAATATCCTATTTTCCTTGATTCTTTTCATTTAATGGTATCCAATCACATCTTTTTGACTACAGGATCACATTTGAAGCGATATCAGCCCGCTTGCTCATACCCAAACACTTACGATTGGCTCGTCTCACTGTAATTGACAGGAGTGAAAGAAGTCTATCCCTTCCTTATCTTTCTGCAGCTATGTAAGAAATTTCTGTTTAAAATCTTAAGAAATGTTAACATGCTCATTGACAGAAAATTAAACACCACAAATCCAGCGTGACTGTTGCCCACAATGTTCTCCAGGCATATGACCCTCAATCTCCTCTTTTAAATTACATGCTGTGTTTTATTCCCCACATAACTCACCATCATGAGATTTCACCAGCACAGTTAGTCCAATGATGATGCTCGAGTAAGAATTACAACTACAGCTATAATGATGTTTAAATATGGGTTTGCTGTTCCATTTCCACAGTGTTGGCCGATCTTCTAGAGAGGGCCGTGCTGCATCTTTCCTCCTCCCCACCTCACTGCTTTTTCCCACCCGCAGAATACAAAGGTCAGTAATAAAAATGAAATCGCCAGACATTTTTCTTTAGTGCTCTGCTATACATTTTTTAAGAAGTATATAAATGCATTGAAGAATTCTTTTCATAAGAATGGCCTTTGGCTGATTTAACAGACCTGCATAGTGCAATGATCAGTTTATTAGGGACATAAAAAAAACAGCTGCCTTTTAGGCACTTTTCTAATCAGCCAGTCATGTGGCATCAGTGCAGTGCATAAAATCAGGCTGATCAAGAGCGAATCAAGGGTTTAGGGTCTTGCTCAAGGGTCCAGGAATGGCAGCTTGGTGGTGTTGAACTCATTCAACTCAAAACCTTCTGAACAGAAGTCCAGTTATTAGAAATGTTTTATCAAGATGTTTTCATTCATAGACCTGCACTTCCACTGTTTTTTTATTATTTAATTTTTTTACCATTCTTTGTAAACTCTAGAGAGTGTGTTGTGTGAAAATCTCAGCACCAACATCCATGACATGGTCAAAGCCACAGAGATCACACTTTTTCAACTTGCATGAACTTGCATGAAAGTCTGATATGAAGACAAAAGTGGCTCATATGTTACCCACATTCAAAAAAATACATTTTGTATAGGCTTTATTTAAAAGAAGAATAAAAAATTTGACATTTAAAAAAAAATGTCCAATTAATTAGTCACCTGCTCATGGCAATGAGTAATCCATAGGAACGTGTCTGGACGACTTCCTGTTTCCTGTATACAGCTATTGCGTAACACTGTCTACACTTTATGTTTACTACAAACTATGAACACATTTATAAGACACCAATTTTTTGTGCTAAATGAGATACACCAGCATGATTATCAGGTATCATGATTTGTTTTTATCGTTGCAAGAAGAATAGTTGCAAAAGCCATTAAAAACATTATAATCTGTAATGCCTTTTATAGACATATAATCCATTGTATGTAACACTTTAGATAGATAGATAGATAGATAGATAGATAGATAGATAGATAGATAGATAGATAGACAGACAGACAGACAGACAGACAGACAGACAGACAGACAGACAGACACTTAGACAGACACACATTATCATTAGTATAGACAAAAGTTTGTGGACACCTGACCATAAGAATCGCATATGCTTTTTGAACCTTTCAATCCACATTTATTTCCTATTTGCGATTATAATCTCCACTCTTCTGGCAAGATGTTCCTCCACATTTCAGAGTGTGTTTGTGGAGATCTGTGAAGATCATTGAGCCACAATTGTGTTACTCAGAACGTTCCAGTTCAGTGGGGTTCTTTATGGTAAAGCAGGCAAAGCTGGCTTTGTGCACAGGGACATTGTCATGCTGGAAAAGCTTTGAGTCTCTTAGTTCATCATATTTTTTTTTTCCTGTCACTCATCCTTTCATGCCTGCCTTTTTAATTCGCACTTGCTTCGTTATCGGCAATGCATATTAACCAGGCATAACGATGAATATTCACTTACTGTAGTGGCGGTTTAAGTCTTGCTGTGCCATTATCTGGGCCACTGGCTGACTGCACCGAGACAGACACATTGATCTGCATTATGTTATATCATCACACTCCTGCCATTGTTCCAAAATTAATGAGAACAGAGAAGTGGCTTCATAATCACATCAGAAGGCTCGTTTCCCTCTCATTCATAGGCATTTAACCAATTAAGCGCGCTTAGACGTGATGAACTTAGACGTGATGATTAATCCTGTGGCGTATGCTTGGCCAGCATAGAAAGCACCGTAAACGTGCAGTAATTTGTGTTTGCTTTGTACTTTTTTATAGTTGGTGATCATGACATAAAGGCTCGCAATCTGACGCCCGTGGAACAGCTGGGCATCGGCATGGCTCACAGGTCGGTGTTTTCAGCCCCAGGAGAAAATCTTCTGTTATGCATTGATACTAGTAGCTTCTCCAATGAGCAAAGAGATAATCACAGATTCATTACAGCTGCCTTCTCCTACAGTAAATCTTTTCTGTGGAGGTCTGCCAGCACAAATTAAACACACACAGGATTTATTTCATAAAAAGTGTCTGGACGTATATCTACTTAGTGAACAACTAAGTAAATGTAAACAAAGGTTTAGATTATTTTTTATATAAGAGCAGACTGGAAGTAGAGACTGTAGTAAAAGTCAAAACCAGGTTTTCTTTTTGTTGATGCTCCATTTAATAAAGCTATAATAAATTAAAAAACTTGTTTAATGGACATTTGTCCAAGAAAAAAATTCAGGATTGCCTAAACTACTTTTGAGGACATGAAAATGGTTGGAGGGTTTTCTCAGTAGCATGAAAAAGTTTTTTTCAAAAAGATTTATTTAGGCAACATTATAAATGTAACAATAAATAGATAAAAACTATCATCTGTTCCAATTAAACAAAAGGCAATGATGTAATAGCTGAATATGTAGACTTTATATATACTGTATATATAATAGATAGATAGATAGATAGATAGATAGATAGATAGATAGATAGATAGATAGATAGATAGATAGATAGATAGATAGATAGATAGATAGATAGATAGATAGATAGATAGAGATTATATACACAGTATATAAATTATCTGTGTGCATATATATATATATATATTGCCACACATCTTTCAAAGTGTTTGTTATTCCAGAAGCATGACCTATCCTATGACACATTTGTACTCCGAGTGCTATGACAACTCTTTTAATATTTTAACGTTTTAGAGTCACGACACACTTGCTAACTTTTCTGCTCGTGTCACCGCAGGTACGGCTCACTGCTGAAGTTAGTGCGAGAGGATTCAGAGCAGGATCTCTGTCTTCTCATCAAACACTGTCAGGAGTTCCTGTCACAGCAGCGCACCGCAATCCAGTCTGATCTCTGTATCCTTTCTGCTTGCACTTTAGTAGAGAATTTCTCTTATATCTGGTATATGACCTTTCCAAGCTGCGACGTGTGCTGAATATTATTATAAACAACAACAACAGCCTGTGCGCTACTGTAAAAAAAAAAAGTTGCATGAAATGGCGATCCCTAGCGTAAAGATTTTATGTTTAATATTTCCTTGTGTTAGAAGATATTTTTATTGTTATGATATTATTATACTTCCCTGGCATGTCATTAAGAATGCTTAATTCATTATTTAGTAGGACAAGAAGATTTTAAAAAGTTTTTTTTTTAGTCTTACAATAAAAGTTCAGTACTAAAGTCAACTTCAAGTGGTCCCAAGTCACCATTAATACCGAATTCCCAAATGGCTACTGCTGGAGTTTTACTGCACACTTGAGTTTATTTGTTTGAAATACTGAATGGTGGGTGTTTTAAAGTGTATCTACTTTGCTTGTGTGGGTGTTTCAGTGATCGTGGTGTTACAGTTGCAAGACATCGTCTAGCAGAATACCCTTACAGATTAAATGTGAACATCCTCCGAGACTCCCATTAGACATCCACATCAAACAGTACATGCTCTCTCTAATCCACATGTCTGTCTGCTTTTAGATGTTTAGTGAGTCCTATAAGCTTTGAGTCATTCGATGCCATCTACATATTGAAAGATGGCACACTGAAGCAACAGTGGGTTTTAGATGTACACTGTTTTTAGGGAGTCTTGATGTTATCCACATTGGAACATTATAAAAATGTGTGGAAGTATAGAAGTTTGGACGGAACAGGAAGGTTTGGAGGGTGAGAGGCGGCATAGCATTAAAGCACGATAGAATTCACTTCAACATGTTCACTGTGCATTATATTAAGCATGGACCCCTTCAGTACTTTTTGCTGTATTTTCTTTATTGACAGAGTATTACATTGTCTGTCTGTCTGTCTGTCTGTCTGTCTGTCTGTCTGTCTGTCTGTCTGGGCATCTGTCTTCTGTCTGTCTGCACATCCACCTGTCTGTCTGTTGATCTCTATCTATCTATCTATCTATCTATCTATCTATCTATCTATCTATCTATCTATCTATCTATCTATCTGTCTGTCTGTCTGTGCATCCACCTGTCTGTCTGTGCATCCACCTGTCTGTCTGTCTGTCTGTCTATCTATCTATCTATCTATCTGTCTGTCTGTCTGTATGTCTGTCTGTCTGTCTGTCTGTCTATCTATCTATCTATCTGGGCCTCTGTCTGTCTGGGCATCTATCTGTCTGTCTGTGCATCCACCTGTCTGTCTGTCTGTCTGTCTGTCTATCTATCTGTCTGTCTGTCTGTCTATCTATCTATCTATCTATCTATCTATCTATCTATCTATCTATCTATCTATCTATCTATCTATCTATCTGGGCCTCTGTCTGTCTGGGCATCTATCTGTCTGTCTGCACATCCACCTGTCTGTCTATCGATCTGTATCTATCTATCTGTCTGTCTGTCTGTCTGTCTTTTGATGCATCCATCCATCTGCTTGTCTGTCTATCTATCATCTATTTATCCATCCATCTATCCATATGTCTATTGATCTATCTATCTATCTGGGCATCTGTCTGTCTGTCTGCGCATCCACCTGTCTGTCTATTAATCTGTATCTATCTGTCTGTCTGTCTGTTTGTCTTTTTATGCATTTATCCATCTGCCTGTCTGTCTATCTATCATCTATCTATCCATCCATCTATCCATATGTATATTGATCTGTCTGTCTGTGCATCTATCCATCTATCCTTCTGTCCGTCCATCTGTACGTCTGTCTGTCTGTTTTTTTTTGTTGTTGTTAATTTAATTTCTTACCTTTGCAAATTATTAGAAAGAAAAATATAGTACAACCCAGTTGAAAAGCAGATTTCAATATGAGCAGATTTCAATCTGAGTTTTTTTTTTTTTTTATAATTGTGGCTTCCATATTTGTAGTCTGCCCATATGCTTAGCGTCATCCTGTGTTATCGAGGGTTTTTGATTCATTTCAGTAAAAAACGTTGGTCACAATGAAACTAAATGATCTGACAAAATATACATTTTATTTATACATGCAATAGCTTAAAATAACAGCGCAGCTCGCATTGAATAAGCCCTAGCTGTGCTGAGCTCAGCTGTCACTATAGTTACCAGATGAAATATGCTTTTTGCCTGCTGTCTGAAATGCTACGCTGAGTGGGTGATTTCTGACCCACTGTATAGAAACCTGAAGAGAACCCGGCATTCGCTGAAAGTTTTGTCGCCTACAGCGTGGAAATATGCAAAGGTAGGCAATATGGCAGCCTTTTATTTGCCCATCTTTTATCTGTGGAAAGGCAATAGCGGAATTAAAATGTGCCATTCTGTATATATCGTGTTTAGAGTCTATGTATTAGATGCGTGTGTATACACTAGAGCTGAACAGTCTTCAGCTTTAAGACTTTTTTCAATTGGGTACTGGATATTATCTCGCTAAAATTCAATCAATCTTTATTTGTATAGCACTTTTACCAATAGACATTGTCTCAAAGCTATAAAAAATTGGATAGATTTGTTCCTTATAATTGTAAATTTGTCCCTAATGAGCGAGCCAGTGGCGACTGCGGCAAGGAAAAACTCCCTGAGATGGCATGAGGAAGGAACCAGACTTTTAAAGGAAACCCATCCTCATTTGGGTGGCACCGAATGTCCATTTATTACTGTCCCATCATTGTTAAGGTGTCTAGTGATAAGTGCTTGAATGCAACCTGTGGTCCTGAGCCATTGAAGTCGACTTTTAATAATAATTACAGTCTAAATCCATCCTCAAAGTCCTAAAAATGGTCTTGACAGAAAGTAAAGTTTGGGTTCTCTTTACGTTTTACATCAATTCACAAATTCGACAGGAGGAGAATAATAATACTAATAGCTGAGGCAATGCATAAATAAAGTCAATTTGTTGAAGTAAAACCTTGGCATTGGCCTTTGTTTGTTTTGGTTTTTTTAGGTCTTGAGAGGTCTCGAGGTCTTCTTAAATCTTGATCCGTATCATTCTGTGCTTTTTTGTGTGTGGAATTGGTTGCTTAGTGTTGTACTTTGAATCAAAAGGTTGTAAGTTCAAATCCCGGCACTGCCAAGCTGCCACTCCTGGGCCTTAACTTGCAAATGCTCACTGGTCTTGATAACAGTGTCTGCCAAAAGCCAGAAACTTCGATCAGCAGTTTATTCATTCAGAGGGCAGTCTCTTTTTTTTTTTTTTGCATTAACTCTCTGGGATTGGGAGTTCTTAAAGTTGACAACAGGACTTTGTCTTTGTAAATCAGCAAATTCTTTGTCAGATTTAAACTTATTTATGGTCTAATCTGCCCTGTCATTTCATAACTCGGTTCAGCATTAACCCGAGCAGAATTTAGTTTAGATTATATAACAGATGTCAACATTGGGTGGGCTTCATGCATTGGACTTTGGATGAAATCCCAGCATACCAAGCTGTCACTCCTGGGCCCCTGATCAAGGCCCTTATCCCCCATAGCTACTGAGTTGTATGAATGACATAAATGTATGTTCTGGAAAAGTCCTGTTTTGGAGAAGTCTTGGGGAGATTTATGTGGGAACATAAAAAAATAAAGAAAGTGACAGAATTGCAAGAGTATTGAAGTCAAGTATAGATGGGGAGGAAGTAGCTTAGTGGTTAAGGCATTAAATATTTGAATCTGTAGGTTGTGAGTTTAAATCCCAGCCACACCAATATACCACTCTTGGGTACCTAAGCAAGGCCTTTACACCCCATAGCTGCTCACCTGTATAATGTATGAATGTAAGTCGCTCTGGATAAGCATGAATGTAGAGTCAGGCATGTTCGGAATCTGACAGGAGACTCAGAGACTCAGTAACTTTAAAATTTTATGCAGTCTTTTACACAATAATTACAGTATCATATGTCGTATTACAAGTAGTGGAAAGTAGGGAAGTAAATCTAATTTGTTTCTGTACTTTTTCACGTATTCGTACTTTACTGTAATATTTCTATTCAGGGAAACTTTTATTTTAAGTTTACTACATTTCAAAGTCAAATATCTGACTTTTTACTCAACTACATTTTGTGAAATCAGTCGTTCCTTTTTATTTATGAGGATTAAAACTCAACTGATCAAACACAATCAGGTTCTAGCGTGTGTTTTGACTGGCGCTTGGTAGTATCTATTTATCACCAACATACAGTTCAGCATCAGTTCACCAGCAAGTAAAACATTCAGAGAGGAATAAATTCTCCAGACTCAAACTTATCACATCACCCGTGGCTCTAACTGCGATTTTTTAAGTAGTTAAAAAGGAGGTTTTGGGCTCATGATAATTTAAATAGAAATCAGTGTTTGACTTATTATATATCATTCCATTAATTGATTGGTGTGTTAAGAGTAACATTAGAGTCTTTTCACATAAACTGAGTTGATTAATCTTGTGTCAAAAATAATAATAGGAACATTATAGACAGAATAAATCATAGTACTTTGGATGCTTAAGTGCATTTTAAGGCTTTTGTACTTTTACTCAAGTGAAAGTTTAAAGGGAGCACTTTTACTGGAGTCATATTTTACTGTATTTACTGTGCTTTATCTTTGCTTGTTTGGGTTTTTTTAATTCTATTTCTTACTTGTACTAAATGATCTGGAAGGTACTGCATATAGAAAATGACACAAAAAAGAAATGAATAGCCTTTGCAAAAGTGCACCGAGTCAATTTTTCATTTTCTACATGCTACTAATGAACTTGGTGGTGAACTTTGTCACCATAGGCAGGTATTATTAAAATTTGGAACCCATCTAATTGTTAGAGACCAATTTTTGGAACAAGAAAAGTCTTATTTCAGGCTTCTTTAATGATAAAGCAACCCTCATACCCCTGTTAAATCTAGATAAACCGTAATATGAAGAAATATTGTACATTAAAATTCATCCTAAACATTCAGCCAGTGGAGGTCTGGGTACTTTTTAGTGTGTATTGCGCATTTATCGAAGAGATATGTCGTCATACACGAGCAGTGCTGATGCTTCCTTGACCCTTGTTGCGTGAGGTTATTTGCAGGGCGGGTACCCTGGTCACGACTGGCTCTGTTCCACCATTTTCCTCCTGATGGGCGGCGACGTAGGCCGCTCTCTCAACCTGCTGCTGCGTTTCTCCCGGCTGCTGACATCAGCCTTCCTCTGGCCTCCTCGAATCTACCGATCTGTGAGTCCACTCCAAATTCATCCCCATGCCAGCATGAGCAAGAGCAGTCAGGCTGGCTGGTTTCAGTTCTACATTAGTAATGCCTTTCCTCGTTTCACATCCTTTTTTTAGGTATGCACTCTTTCTCAGTCTCTTTTTCAACCCATCCACATGGGGAAATCAGGAATGAAGCAATTGCGCAAAGAACACACTCGAGTGCGAGGTTTTGAAATCGTGAGCCGCTGTGTACCTCTCGTGTCGCGACTTTTAAGGAATGAAACGTGTGTGTTTATAGGAAAGTAATCGACGACGCAGAATGTTATGCTGAAGTGGGTATTTTTACAGTACTCGAGTATTTGACTCATCGATTTATTTTATTTCCTAAAATACAAATCAAATTGTACACCTCGAACACTGCATTAACCAACAACAGCCTTTTCAACATGCCAGGATGAAACAAAGATCAAAAAGATTTGGTCAAATTAGACAAATGCAATTTCAATAGACAAACACAGTTAAAGTACAACCTGAATTCCGGAAATGTTTTTAACATTTGAATAAAATAAAAACCAAAAGACTCTCAAATCACATGAGGCAATATTTTATTCACAATAGAACATAAACATTGTTTACTTTAAGAAATTTTACACTTTTATGCACAAAATGAGCTCATTTCATTAAAAGAATGAATAAATAAACGTCCCAACACTGGAAGACACGCTTTTATCACTAAAATTGGTGTTTGAAACCGAATAAAATACACACTGAGACAACTTTAATTCTTCGACCGCTAGCGAGAGTGAGGCATCTTACAGGACGAGAGATACGCTCATCCCAGCTACGCGTCCAACCTGTATCGTACATCGTACACTGCTGCCTGTCGCGCAAAATCTTCCATATTTTTACAATTTTGTCGTATCGCTATCGTCATCCTAACATCTAAAAATCGTAAGTCGAACCATCGTAACTCGGGGACCATCTGTATAGTGAATCATACATGTAGTACATATAAAGAGTAAAAGTTGCTTATATCTTTGATACTCAGTAAAACTGGAAAGTAGCCAAAATATCAGTTAAGTACAGTAACAAAGTGCATTTAGTCAAACACTTCACACCACTAGTATTTACCACGAAAAGCACATCTAGAAGTGTTTATTTACTTTCTTCCAACACAATTTGCCAACAAATCCAATTTCATTTACGAGAATATTTCATACTTTTTATTATTTTTTAAATAAATTTCTAGTTATGTTTGATGTTGGAAAACATCTTTAGAGTTTCTTAGCACTTATATTATAGTCCTAAGGAAAGTTGCAGCTTTTGCCTCCGACTGTTACACAGGTCTGACACTCGCGACTCTTTCCAACATTAATAAAGTCATAATAAAGTAACGGTACACAAAATTCACGGTTCGGTTCATACCTCTGTTTTTGAGTCACGGTTCGGTTCAATTTCAATACAGTTAGGTTAAAGAAATTGCTTGTTTTTTTTTGTTTTTTTATTATTAACACCCTTTATTATTATTAACATTTGTGAGCATCAAGAGTTTAAAAGAATTTTAAATAAAATCCCTGCTTGGTTAAATAATATATAAAATAATATTTAATCAAAAATTTTATAAATGACATTTGTCAGGCCTCATTTGGGTAATACAGATGTGTATACAAGTGTGTGTGGGTTTGTTTTACATTTAATATGTAATTTTCTAAAGATATGATCTACTTAACTGTTCTACTTCTTTCAGCATACATCAACAGATATCTTCCTTCCCTCCATCCCTCATTTATTTACTCCCTGGATATACGGAATTGTCAGGATTTTCTCTTTTTAATAGAAATTCTTGAAGCTGTACATAAAAGAAAAAAGAATCAATAGCGCGAGAGTTTTTGCAACGTGCAACAAATCGCATTTGGGGGCACTAAATAGTGACACTGCGCTAACTCTAGTTTTTTTTCCATACCCCTGGCTTTGTCGTGTATGTTTTCACGTTTAATAAGAATAAAAAAACAAAACAAACAGTGATGCTGCTCTCCAAGTGCGAGGCAGAGACTTTGCGGCGAAGTTGCGGCGAGCCACTTAATTCGTTGGTGAGGGAAGTTAGATTTTAAACATGTAAACTTTCTTTCTTTCGGCTTCTCCCATTAGGGGTCACCACAGCGGATCATCTGTGTTCATGATCCGCATGTTCGATTTAGCACATGTTTTTACGCTGGATGCCCTTCCTAACGCAACCCTCCCTATTTATCCAGGCTTGGGACCGGCACTAAGAGTGCACTGGCTTGTGCAACCCTAATGGCTGGGGTTGGTTCCCTGACTGGGGATCGAACATGGGGTGCAGCGGTGAGAGCGCCGCATCCTAACCACTAGACCACCAGGGAACCCCTCAGATTTTAAACATGTACCGCACAGAAAAAAGATTGCAGTTGGTACGCGTGTGCACCAAACCGAAAGCCCTGTACCAAAACTGTTCGTTACAGACACGTATTCCTTACACCCCTAATCAATAGTAATAATAATACCTGACATGATAATGATACGTGGAGCACCACAGTACAAGTTACTTTGCAACTTACAACAAAGAGGGCAATGCATTTGAAAGTGCACATTAATAAATTAATACATTTGACTGTCGATTTCACTCTGTTAACCAGCGACGCCCCTCTAAGTGGAGTTATTCTACCTGATTGTAACCCAGAGAACCGCATGCAAATCGCAAAGTCTAAAGCGACGATCGTGGGAACGAGGAGAGAAAGGCACAGAGTTCACACCACGATGCGAATCTCTAAATAGGAACGCGATCCTCCGCACAGTGTGCGCCCCTCGCTCCCTCACTACCCCGGCGTCGCTGTCAGAGGCGACGATAATGAAATGCGTAGGCTTCCCTCTGCATGAAAAATGGTTATTCTCATCTCATACCTCTCTTCTGCACAGGCACAGGCACCCAAGTAATGCTCGGCTTATTAACTCGTATCCAAGCCACAGTAAATCGCTCAAATTAGAAATAAAAGCTAGAGAGAGACGGGTATATAATGCAGTATTAACAGGTATTGGATCTACTCAGCATTCAGATTTGTTTGTATTTTCTGATGTCATTGCGGCACAGCAGTAACAAAGTTATAAATCCGTCTGCTGCAGGAGCACATTCCAGCCGAGATGGCTCAGTCGGGCGTCCCCCCTCTGTACTCGTGCACCGCTCACTACGTTGAGATGCTGCTAAAATCCGAAGTGCCTCTGGTCTCCTCCGCATTCAGGATGTCCGGCTTCACTCCGTCCCAGGTACAGAACGCCTCACACCTCTTATTCTGACCTCTGCAGCCCCATCCGGTGGCTCTCGGTGTTAATGACCAAACAATATCGCTCACTCTTATTTCAGTTTTTCAAGCAGCACATATTTAAACCTTGGGATCACTGAGCTTAATCTGTACAGAATATCAACGTATTTCCTGAAAGTTCAATGAGGGAACATTCGAAATTAGCCACAATATGAACAAACTCACTAGCAGGCTTAGGAACTGTTTAACAAGTTGAAACTGAGCTGATTTCAGTCGAGCAGGATTTCTCACTGCCACCTTCCACACAGCAATTGTGTCACGCTTGGTATTCTGGAGTGTCGACTTCTAGCCGTCGCTCCTCGGATTGGGTGCTTTGTTCATCGCCCTCTGAATTTCTTTCCTCAAAGCAGTGAGAGCATTTAATGCACATGGAAGAGAATGTAGATTTAGACTTTATTTCAAATGGTCAAAAATATTGAAAGCTAACCAAGGAATAGGTATAAATAAAGTAAAATAGTTGATATTATTAACTATTATTATTATTATTTACAAGTAGTAGTATTTAGTAGTAGCAGTAGTAGTATTATTAGTATCATGTTTTATTGGTATTAGTAGTATTTAGCAGTAGTAGAATCAGTAGTAGTAGCAGCATTTACAGTAAGTCTCTATTAATGGATAAATCTTCACTGGTACTCTCGATTACAAACTGAAGATAAATCAGCCTACAACTCTGTTGTTTCTTTTTTTTTTTAAACAACACAAACTTGGGTAGTGTTAGTTTAATTGGTTTAGGAAGAGAACGGCCTTCACTCGTCCCTTCAAGACAGAGAAAAGCCTTGAAGTATACTTACCTTTTATTCTGAGAGAAGGTGGTACCAGTCAAGCAGTGCTGGAGGATCTCAGACAGAGTGGTGCAGTGCGAGGTGTGATGAGGTCATTGAGATAATATGGTGCTGGTCCATTTTTGGCTTTGTAGGCAAGCATCAGTGTTTTAAACTGATACGTGCAGCTGCTAGAATTCAGTGGAGGGAGCAGCAGTGGGGTGGTGTGGGAGAACTTGGGCAGATTGAACACAAGTTGCAGTGGACGTATAGCCTTCAGAGGAAGACCTGCCAGCAGAGAGTTGCAGTAGTCCAGTCTTGAAATGGCAAGAGACTAGTAGTATTTAGTAGTAGTAGTAATATAGTAGTTTTTAGTATTAGTAATAGTATTTAGTGGTAGTAGCAGTAGTATTTAGTAGTAGTATTAGTATTTAGGAGCAGTAGTATTTAGTAGTAGTAATAGTATTTAGTAGTAGTAGTAGCAGTAGTATTTAATAGTAGTAGTATTTAGTAGCAGTATTAGAATTTAGTAGTAGTAGTAGTTTTTAGTAGTAGTAATAGTATTTAGTACTAGTAGTTGTATTTAGTAGTAGTAGTAGTATTTAGTAGTAGTAGCAGTAGTATTTAGTAGTAGTAACAGTATTTAGTAGTAGTAGTTGTTGTATTTAGTATTAGTAATAGTATTAGTATTAGTAGTAGTAGCAGCAGTGGTATTTAGTATTAGTGTTTAGAGCAGTGGTGTTTAGTAGTGGTAGCAGTGGTGTTTAATAGTAGTAGTATTTAGTAGTAGTATTAGTATTTAGTATTAGTAGTAGTTTTTAGTAGTAGTAATAGTATTTAGTAGTAGTAGTAGTGTTGAGTAGTAGTAGTAGTATTTAGTAGTAGTAGCAGTAGTATTTAGTAGTAGTAACAGTATTTAGCAGTAGTAGTTGTATTTAGTAGTAGTAATAGTATTTAGTATTAGTAGTAGTTTTTAGTAGTAGTAATAGTATTTAGTAGTAGTAGTGGTATTTAGTAGTAGTAATAGTATTTAGTATTAGTATTAGTATTGAGTATTAGTAGTAGTTTTTAGTAGTAGTAATAGTGTTTAGTAGTAGTAGTAGTGTTGAGTAGTAGTAGTAGTATTTAGTAGTAGTAGCAGTGGTATTTAGTAGTAGTAATGGTATTTAGTAGTAGTAGTAGTAGTATTTAGTAGTAGTAGTGGTTTTTAGTAGTAGTAATGGTATTTAGTAGTAGTGGTTTTTAGTAGTAGTAATGGTATTTAGTAGTAGTAGTAGTGTTTAGTAGTAGTAACAGTGTTTAGTAGTAGTAATAATATAGTAGTTTTAGTATTAGTAATAGTATTTAGTGGTAGTAGCAGTAGTATTTAGTAGTAGTATTAGTATTGAGTATTAGTAGTAGTTTTAGTATTTAGTAGCAGTAATAGTATTTAGTAGCAGCAGCAGCAGTGGTATTTAATAGTAGTAGTATTTAGTAGCAGTATTAGAATTTAGTAGTAGTAGTGGTTTTTAGTAGTAGTAACAGTATTTAGTAGTAGTAGTTGTTGTATTTAGTAGTAGCAGCAGTAGTATTTAGTAGTAGCAGCAGTATTTAGTAGCAGTAATAGTATTTAGTAGCAGTAGTTGTTGTATTTAGTATTAGTAATAGTATTTAGTAGTAGCAGCAGTGGTATTTAGTAGTAGTAGTGTTTAGTAGCAGTAGTATTTAGCAGCAGTAGCAGTGGTATTTAATAGTAGTAGTATTTAGTAGCAGTATTTAGTAGTAGTGGTATTTAGTATTAGTAGTAGTTTTTAGTAGTAGTATTTAGTAGTAGCAGTAGTAGTATTTAGTAGCAGTAGTAGTATTTAGCAGCAGTAGTAGTAGCAGCAGCAGTAGCAGCAGTATTTAGTAGCAGTAGCAGTGGTGTTTAGTAGTAGTATTTAGCAGCAGTAGTAGTATTTAGTAGTAGCAGTGGTATTTAGTAGTAGTAATGGTATTTAGTAGTAGTAGTGGTGTTGAGTAGTAGTAGTAGTATTTAGTAGTAGCAGTAGTATTTAGTAGTAGTAGTAATAGTGTTTAGTAGTAGTAGTAATAGTATTTAGTAGTAGTAGTTGTTGTTGTATTTTGTAGTAGTAATAGTATTTAGTAGTAGTAGTAGTTTTAGTATTTAGTAGTAGTAGTTTTAGTATTTAGTAGTAGTAATAGTATTTAGTAGTAGTAGTTGTTGTATTTAGTAGGCATATTCAGTAGTAGTTAATAGTAATTATTTGGTAGTAATTAGTAGTATTTACTAGTTGTGGTGGTGTTAATGGTGTCTGCGGTAGTTGTAATAGTAGTGGTAATTTAGTAGTATGTAGTAGTGTCTCACATGATAATAATAAATGTATTAGTCCTTGAAGAAGGCATCTAATAATGAACAATGATGGCATTATTGGCAGTCAGGGAGGACCGATTGCATCATCTCTTTCATGTTTATTGAACGACCTTGAACCTTGTCTTGTGCTTAAAACATCTAAAGAAAGTCATTCCACAGCATGAAGCTTTAAATCAAAAGTAAAAGGTTTGTCATTGATTTTCCTCCTATTCATCTCAGGTCCCTTTTTTTTAAGGCTGACATGATTTCTGCCACCAGAGAGGAAATTCTTGTGCTTTATTCCTCCGGTGTGTCTGGAGTCTGGGTGCTCTTAAGTCAGTCCACGTCCACATCAGGACTTCTGCTACTGCCGGGAATTACATGGAGAAATAAATACGACAAAGTTACATACTGTATGAAGGGCATTTTTAATGTTCGGGCGACTGATTATAAATATTCGAACGCCCTGGGCCAAGTGAAATGCTTTCGAGTGGTGAGGAAGTGAACTTCGAATGCGAATAAAAGCAGCACCAGCGAACGAATCTAGGAAAGAAAGTGAGTCGAAATTGAGTATCACCTCTATCACAGAAGGGCAGCTGGCTCTGCTTGACATTCCCGATTCCACAAAGCTGCAAAACAGCCAGAGGGCGATGTAGATTCAGTCAGTGATGATATTCTGTGTGCTGAAGACAGACAGACAGACAGGCAGACAGACAGACAGGCAGGCAGACAAACCTTTAAACAGACAGACAGACAGACAGACAGACAGACAAACATTTAGACAGACAGACAGACAGACAGACAGACAGATAGACAGATAGATAGATAGATAGATAGATAGATAGATAGATAGATAGATAGATAGATAGATAGTTAGTTTATATAAATAGCAACAGAATGCAGTTTAGCATCTACCAGAAGTGCAAAAAGTAGCAATTGTGCAAATTGACAAGTGCAGATCGATAATAAATATGCAACTATATGTATATAAATGTATATGTGTATAAACATAAACTATATTGTCAAAAGTATTGGGTCACCTGGTCATAAGTATGTTATGTGATTTTTGAGCATTGCTTCCAAATTTAGTCCCAATTTGCTCTTATAATTCCCTCCACTCTTCTGGGAAGATATTCCACTAGGCTTTAAAGTGTGCTTATGGATATTTGTGTTCATCAGCCACAAGGGTGTTATAAAAGGTACAGTGAGGAAAATAAGTATTTGAACACCCTGCTATTTTGCAAGTTCTTCCACTTAGAAATCATGGAGGGGTCTGAAATTGTCATCGTAGGTGCATGTCCACTGTGAGAGACATAATCTTAAAAAAAAAAATCCAGAAATCACAATGTATGATTTTTTAACTATTTATTTGTATGATACAGCTGCAAATAAGTATTTGAACACCTGAGAAAGTCAATGTTAATATTTGGTACAGTAGCCTTTGTTTGCAATTACAGAGGTCAAAGGTTTCTTGTAGTTTTTCACCAGGTTTGCACACACTGCAGGAGGGATTTTGGCCTCCTCCACACAGATCTTCTCTAGATCAGTCAGGTTTCTGGCCTGTCGCTGAGAAACACAGAGTTTGAGCTCCCTCCAAAGATTCTCTATTGGGTTTAGGTCTGAATACTGGCTAGGCCACACCAGAACCTTGATATGCTTCTTACAGAGCCACTCCTTGGTTATCCTGGCTGTGTGCTTGGTCATTGTCATGTTGGAAGACCCAGCCTCGACCCATCTTCAATGCTCTAACTGAGGCAAGGAGGTTGTTCCCCAAAATCTCGCAATACATGGCCCCGGTCATCCTCTCCTTAATACAGTGCAGTCGCCCTGTCCCATGTGCAGAAAAACACCCCAAAGCATGATGCTACCACCCCATGCTTCACAGTAGGGATGGTGTTCTTGGGATGGTACTCATCATTCTTCTTCCTCCAAACACGTTTAGTGGAATTATGACCCAAAAGTTCTATTTTGGTCTCATCTGACCACATGACTTTCTCCCATGACTCCTCTGGATCATCCAAATGGTCATTGGCAAACTTAAGGCGTGCCTGGACATGTGCTGGTTTAAGCAGGGGAACCTTCTGTGCCATGCATGATTTCAAACCATTATGTCTTAGTGTATTACCAACAGTAACCTTGGAAACGGTGGTCCCAGCTCTTTTCAGGTCATTGACCAGCTCCTCCCGTGTAGTTCTGGGCTGATTTCTCACCTTCCTTAGGATCATTGAGACCCCACGGTGAGATCTTGCATGGAGCCCCAGTCCGAGGAGATTGACAGTCATGTTTAGCTTCTTCCATTTTCGAATGATTGCTCCAACAGTGGACCTTTTTTCACCAAGCTGCTTGGCAATTTCCCCGTAGCCCTTTCCAGCCTTGTGGAGGTGTACAATTTTGTCTCTAGTGTCTTTGGACAGCTCTTTGGTCTTGGCCATGTTAGTAGTTGGATTCTTACTGATTGTATGGGGTGGACAGGTGTCTTTATGCAGCTAACGACCTCAAACAGGTGCATCTAATTTAGGATAATAAATGTAGTGGAGGAGGACATTTTAAAGGCAGACTAACAGGTCTTTGAGGGTCAGAATTCTAGCTGATAGACAGGTGTTTAAATACTTTTTTGCAGCTGTATCATACAAATAAATAGTTAAAAAAATCATATATTGTGATTTCTGGATTTCTTTTTTTTAGATTATGTCTCTCACAGTGGACACGCACCTACGATGACAATTTCAGACCCCTCCATGATTTCTAAGTGGGGGAACTTGCAAAATAGCAGGGTGTTCAAATATTTATTTTCCTCACTGTAGGTACTGATGTAGGTGAGGAGACCTGGGGTGCAGTCAGCGTTCACTTTCATCCCAAAGGTGTTCAGTAGGGATGAGATCAGAGCTCTATAGCAGGCCACTTAAGAGCTTCCTCTCCAAAGCATGTCAACCAGATCTTCAAGGAGCTTACTTTGTGCACAGGGGCATCACCATGCAGGAACAGGTTTGGGTTTCCAAGTTCAAGTGAATGCAATGTTTTTATAGCGCCATCTAAAGACGTCCTGTACAATTAAATGCCTCCAGATTTGTGGTAACAGTTGTGGTAACTATTTTTCTCGTATTTTTCCTGGAATCTTGATATACAGCGTCACTCCATTAAACTGATACAATTCTGATTTCAGATTACGCTGACGCCGTTTTTGTATCCTGTTCTTGCGTACTATGTAGAGTGCATGACATTGATATGACCTTGTTTTCTGTTCAGATGAAGAAGAATGTTTAGATGGATGATCTGATTGTTTTTCCTCATTTAGAATGTGCCAAATATCACATTTTATTCCTCTTGCTTTTTCCAAACAATTGCTGTTTTTTTTCTCTCCATTGTATTTTTATTTTTTTAAGCAAATCATAGTTAGCGATTATTTAATGTTTTGGAAACGAATTAGTTTTATTCCCTTAATTCTCACACGCATCTCTTGTGCCCCAAAAAGACCTCTGTCCTGTGGTTTTCCGATGTCCTTTTTGGCTGTAACAAAGTGCTGGCACTTGAGCCTCTTTTTTTTTGTGTGTGTGTTATTTTAATTTGTAACTGAATAAAAGTCAGTAGGAGTAAGACAGAGTACATGTGTGTGAATGAGAGGGAGGGCAGTGGAGGGGTGCGGTTGCAGGGAGAAGAGGTGGAGAAGGTGGAGGAGTTCAGGTACATGGGGTCAACAGTGCAAAGTAATGTAGGGTGTGTTAGAGAAGTGAAGAAAAGAGTGCAGGCAGGGTGGAGTGGGTGGAGAAGAGTGACAGGAGTGATTTGTGATAGAAGAGTATCTGTGACAGTGAAAGGGAAAGTTTATAGGACTGAGGTGAGACCTGCGATGTTGTATAGATTAGAGACAGCGGCATTGACTAAAAGACAGGAGGTGGAGCTGGAGGTAGCAGAGCTGAAGATGTTGAGATTTTCGTTGGGAGTGACGACGATGGACAGGATTAGAAATGAGGTTATTAGAGGGACAGCACATGTAGGACATTTTGGAGACAAGGTGAGGGAGATTAAGATGGTTTGGACATGTGCAGAGGAGGGACATGGGGTATATCGGTAGGAGAATGCTGAGGATGGAGCCACCAGGAAAAAGGAAAAGAGGAAGACCAAGGAGGAGGTTTATGGATGTGGTGAGGGAAGACATGCAGGTAGTTGGTGTGAAAGAGGCAGATGTAGAGGACAGAGGGGTATGGAGACAGATGATCTGCTGTGGCGCTCCTAATGGTAGCAGTCGAAAGAAAAACATTGCAATTTGTAAAGGTGTTTCTTTAATTAAAAACAGCTAATTTAAGATTTATATCCCCTTTATATTCCCCCCCACCACCACTGTTACAAAAAAATATCTACTTTTACTTTCACTTGAGTAGATTTTTAGACCGGTAACTTTACTTGTACTTAAGTAAATTTTTATTTACTTATTCTTGAGTAGAATACTATACTGTGACTATAGAAATCTCGGAATTCTAAACTTTTTTTTTTGTTACCATTTTATATCCTTCAGTATTGTGGATTGTTTTGCTGCTAATTTCCAGCACTGCCCCGTCCTGCACCATGACACAGTTCAGAACTCTTCTTGAACTAACATCTGGCTGCCGTTTGGTATTGATTCTGTTTAATAATTCAGGGTGTTGACATTGTGTGCTCTATTGACTGTTCTCTCTCTTCGTCTCTCTCTCTTTCTTTCTTTCTCTTTTATAAATGAAGATGTGTTTGCAATGGCTCACTCAGTGTTTCTGGAACTACCTGGACTGGCCTGAGATCTGCCACTACGTGACCACGTGCATCATCATGGGCGTCGACTACCAAGTGTACATGTGTGTTGCCGTGCTGAAGCACCTCCAGCAGGACATCCTGCAGCACACACAGACTCAGGACCTGCAGCTCTTCCTTAAGGTGAGGCTTCCATTTCCAATTGCACGGATTGTGGTCATGACTACGGCGCCCTGATTTAACTGAGAAAATTTCAATACCAAAATCAACCACCATAGCAGCATAAAATATTCTAAATCCTGTTTTGCATGTTGTTATAGGTAAATAATCAAATACAGGATGGGGGTTTTGTAAAGACATGGCGTATTTCTATGACCCTGAAGTTGATTATATTCATATAAACGTTTTTTCTTCTATAGCAATTACAGTTTTTAATAATTAAATCCTATTTTTTTTAATAAACAGTAAGCAGGATTTTTTGCATGAACTTGGTTGCATGACTATAAAAACTTTAATATAAGAAATAAAATAATTTTAAATATTACAATTTTAAAGACTTTGAAGTTTGTGGTTTCTGAACATCCAATTCTACATTTAGTCTCAATTTGCTGCTGTGATAACCTTCAATCTTCTGAGATGGTGTTCCTCTAGATTTTGTGGAGATTTGCGCTCATTCTGCTCCAAGGGTGTCAGTAAAGTTGTGAACTGATGTAGATGAGGTGAGGAGGCCTGGGGAGGGTTTAGAATTCCAAGTCATTTCAAAGGTGTTCAGTCAGGTTGAGGTCAGAGCTCTATAGCAGGCCAATCAAGATCTTCTACTCCAACCCATGTTAAGCATATCTCCATGGAGCTGGCTTTGAGTACAGGGCCATTGTCATGCTTGACCTGGATTGGGTCACCCAGTGCATCAAGTAATGTAAAAACTTGATGCTACTGTACCTACTGTGGCCAAAATGAGAAGTACAAAAAATATGAGCAAATCGGAAATACGAAATAAATCCAAAAACAAATAAACAAATTAGAAAATGACAATTCAGACAAATCAGATAAGGTAGGTATAGCTTGTGAATAAAATACTTATCGCTTAATGAACAAGACACCTGTAATTCAAGTTATACAGGAAGTAGGACATTTTTTATCTTATAACTTATAACTAATCTCATGAGTTCTGCGTTTTGCTTTAACACAATTTTTTTTCCACCAGTGCAACTTACATTTCATAAATATGAATAAATATTTTTACACTTTTACACACACGTGCTAACTTTCTCCTGCCGCAGCCTGTTGTACTTCCTGTATATCTTGAATGACAGGTGTCTCGTCCAATGAGCAGTAAGCATTTCATTCGCAAACTATACCTGCCTCTTCTGCTTTGTCTGACTTGTTGTTGTGTTGTTGCTATTTAAAGAAAACATGCTTTTGAATTGAATTTGTTGTTGAATTCATTAATTTGTTTTTCGAATTTGTTAATTTGTTTTTGAAATTGTTTATTTGTTTTGTACTTCTTGGCCATCATAGCTACCATATCCAAAGACTTCCTATACAATCGTGTGCCTCTGTATATTTTTCAAAATTGTCTAGACCACCCCATCATAAGCAAACAAAAGAAAATAGACTAAAAGTTTGGAAGTGGAAGATCTCGAGTGGCCTCCTATAGAAGTGTAACTTCAAGCCTACAGAACATCTCTGGTATGAAATGGAATGCTAGCTGCACCCCAGGTCTCCTCACCTTACCTACATCAGTACCTGACTTTACTAACACCCTTCTGGCTGAATAAATCTTCACAAGCACACTCCAAAATCTAGTGAAACATCTTACCAGAAGAGTGGAGAATACAAGAGCAAATGGAGACTTAATGTAAAATTTGGGGTGCTCCAATAACCGATACCAATCTTATGGTCAGGTTTTCACAAACTTTTGTCTACATAGTGTATATCATTATATGCTAATGTAAAATATATATATATATATATATATATATATATATATATATATATAATATAATTATATGTACATACTATATATATATATATATATATATATATATATATATATATATATATATATATATATATATATATATATATATAGTATGTACATATAATTATATTATATATATATTTTACATTAGCATATGATGATTTTTCTATTTATTTTTTTGCTGAAACTCTCTGAAGCTAGACTCAGAGCAAGGACACAAAATGATTCTGGATAACTCGGCTGAAATGTGAATATAATCCCATCCTTTGTTCTTCTAAATTTAAAAGCAATTCCCTATCTCTGTGTGAAGCTTTCAGCACTCTGAAACCCTGGCACAGTAGAGTGCATGAGAGAAGTTCAGAGCTTTTCCCATGTCGACTGTTTTCAGACTTTTTTTTTTGCTTCTTTATTATTAATAATACCTTTAATGTCTTCGCAAAGTGATTAGGACTGAAATGCTTGATTTCAGTGCAAGCTCTTACTCTGTGAGTTCCCCAGGCCATTTTCTCTGGAGCAGCGGGAGTTTATTCATCAAAAGGCAAAAACATCTGTACAATTTACTTTCAGCGCTAATAACCTTGCTTTTTAATGCTCCGCTCTTTGTTTGTCGTAATGGCTGTTTTTTTAAGCAGTAATCGTTAGAACAAAAGACTTGATTGCCCTTTTTTAAGATTACATGAGAGTCTTAGATGAGTTAGTTTAGTGAAATTGCATTTATGGAACTGTAGGACTTTTAGTTTACCCAGTGTTCTTTACAACATACAGCAATTATTGTCTAAATAACTGGCAGCGGAAATGAGTACACCATCAGTCAGCATGTCAAAACTTTGTCCAAAGTGTCAGTATTGTGTGTGAGCATCATTGTTCTGCACTGCTTTAATCCTCCTGGGCATGAAATTTACCAGAGCTGCACAGGTTGTTGCTGGGATCCTCTTTCACTCCTCCAAATGGCCCTTCTACATCTTCCGCTTGAGGAGGCCCCACAGGTGCTCAATAGGGTTCAGGTGTGGAGACATACTTGACCACTCTCTCACCTTCAGCAAGGCAGTGGTCATCTTTCCGGTGTGTTTGTGGTCGTTGTTATGTTGGAAAACTGCTGTTCAGCCCGGTTTCTAAATAGAGGGCATATTGTTCTGCCTCAGAATGTCATAGTAAATGTTAAAATCCTTGTTTCCCTCAGTGAACCACAGCTTCCCAGTACCAGCAGCACTTGTGCAGCCCCAGACCATGATGCTACCACCACCATGCTTAACTGTAGGCAAAACACAATTTTCTTGGTTCTCTTTACCAGGGCGTCACCACACATGCTGGACACCATCTGAGCCAAACAGGTTTATCTTAGTCTCATCAGACTACAGACAACATGGTTCCAGTAATTCATGCTCTTGGTCTTCAGCAAACTGTTTGAGGGCTTTCTTGTTAGCCAGCTTTAGAAAATACTTTCTTCTGGGACGACGGCCTGCAAACCGACTTGTTGCAGTGTGCGTCGTACCTTCCTCTTCTGCAACCTCTAAAGCAATGCTGCAGCACTCATGCGTCTGTTACTTGAAGCAGCTTCTGCACCTGACACACAGCACAAGGAATCAACTTCTTTGACGGAATCTTGCGAGGCCTGTTCCCAGTGATACCCATCTTGGAAAACCTCTGTATGACCCTGGTCACTTTACTGTAACTCAGTTTCAGGGTGTTAACCATCGACTTACAGCCTCTGCCATTTCTGTGGCGAGCAACAATTCGAATTCTAAAATCCTCAGCGTTCTTTACCATGAGGTGCCATGTTGAAAATTCAGTGGTCAGTATGAGAGATTTGTACTCAAAGCACTAAATTTGAACTGCTCTAATACAAGATACATGAATAGGACATGTGGCTTTGAATGGCTACATGATGTACAGCTGTTTATCACTTAGGGTGTACTCACTTTTGTTGCGAGATATTTAGACAATAATGACTGTATGCTGAGATAATTTTTGAGGGAGAACAAAAAAAATAAGTACGTTTAAATTTGATCGCTGCAACACGTCTCCAAAAAGCTTTTTTGGACAGAGCAAAAAATGACTAAAAGAGGTGGAGGTGTTTTGGTTCTGCAACCAAACAAGGTATTTGGCAACAGGTCAGTAAGGTGTTCGGGTATAAAAAGAGTATCTTAGCGAGGCAGAATTAAGGATTGGCAGAGCTTTACCAATCTGCAAAAAAACGTAATTCCTTTAATATTAAAATGTATTCTTATAATTTTTTTATTGCCTTTTCCTAATTCCAGCATGTCCTGCCATGTTCGAAACAAATATATACAAATATATGTGATAATATTTAAGACAGACAATGTGGACACAGGCTGTGTAGATCCATCCACAGAGCTTTTATTTATTATGTTCAAATCAGGGCTGGATCTAGCCAATTATATTAAGGTGGGCTGGTACAAATAATAGGTGGGCAATCAGTGGTAGTGGCCCCAACACCTTATACAGTTCTCCCCGTAAATAATATTTACAAAGTTATAAAAAAAAATCTGTTTAAAACTGAACAGTAATAACTTAAACCATTAACTGTATGTTAACATAAAATTCAAAAAATCTTGATCCAACAACCAACTTATCAAGTTTAATTTCAAACTTCACTAACAAATTAGATCATTATAAAAAAGTTTCTCTTTTTTTTTTTTTTTACACTTTTATAGAACTTTTTCCTCCAGAAAATGTTTTTTTTTCTAAATCCATAAATTAACCAAAGACAGTAACAAAACATATTCTTTATTACTTTATAACCAACAGCATTCTGAAAACTGTACTGTTGAATAGTAAATGGTTGTTAAATCATGTGAGATAAAGTCAACATCTTTCTTTTGTTGGCACTGGCATATTTCCGACATGGGAAACAGAAGCATGTATCCTCCAGAACAGAGTACTCCAGCCATGATTATGTGCAGAACCTGGGAGGATTAATTGAGTGGGGTACATTACCTAAAGCACGCTTTGAGTAATTAGCTGATATTTGCTGGGATGCCGTATCGTTATTGAAATCGCTAATCGTTTGAACTGGGGCTAAATCAGCCAGGAGATGGGTTTGAAGCAGGGCTTGCCGGAGTAAACTGAAATTAGCCATAGCCTCTGATATGCTAAAGGCAGCATCTCTACAGACGCATGCAGTGCTAGGCTTGCTTAAAACTTTCTTTTGGCTTCTCCCATTAGGGGTCGCCACAGCGGATCATCCGCATGTTTGATTTGGCACGTTTTTACGCTGGATGCCCTTCCTAACGCAAACCTCCCTATTTATCCAAGCTTGGGACCGGCACTTAGAGTGGCTGGGGTTGGTTCCCTGACCGGGGATTGAACTCGGGTCGCAGCGGTGAGAGCGCCGCATCCTAACCACTAGACCACACATCATACATGTCAAGTTGTATCAGCAGCTGAATAAAGTGTGATAAAATTTAATGTCGGTTAAACGAGCAGCTATGATTTATTTTTTTTAGCCAAAGGGGAAAAATAACACAGAAAATCCCAGAATAATTTCTAACTACTGATTGGACAGGCAGCCTACATATGAACAATTATCATTCAGCCCAAAGCCCCACCCCAGCAGAATAGTTTTTTAACCCTACCTTGCATTACTTTTAGTTTGACACACTGACAAGCTTTAGCTCCATACTGACTTTTTAGTATGTGTGTTATTTTTTCCCTTTGGCTAAAAAAATTAAATCAAACTTTGATTGGGTTGGCAAGATGCAAATTTGGATGGGCTAAGCCCACCCCTGCCCATTGTTGCTGCAGGCCCTGGTCCGTTGAGGTCTATGGATTATGGTCAGAAATACAAATTGATCGATCAATTATTGAATGGCAAGACTTTGAAAGGTAACTCTGGCGAGACTGTTGTTTATTAGCACAGTGATTACCGACTGATCATAAATTAAACTTTGTCTGACTTTTGATTTTCTACTTTCTATACCTCTATAAGTATAAGATTTTCTACTTTCTATACGTTATAAAACGTATGTGGATTGTTCTTTTGGTTCTACCTGTAGCTCAGTATGCGAGTTTTATCTGCACCGATTTCTCGTAAGGATGGTTGGATTTGTAGTTGCTGAGTGTTGAAGTCGTAGCTCTGAATTATTTATTGGTAGAACAGAATATAGAGTTTTGAACAGTTTGTATCACAGACTCTTCACAGTAAGGAATAAATCACTTAGGGACATGCTGCTATAGGAACATTACTAGTGACAGGGTGATGGGATGTGACCCCACGAAGCAGATTTGCTGTCGACGACCTCCTTTTCCAATATGAGTGCACCCAACCTGAACTGTGTGTGTACGGAATGAATTAAATTCTTATTCAGAGGTACCACTGCATATATATATATATATATATATATATATATATATATATATATATATATATATATATATATATATATATATATATATACAGTCAGGAAAATAAGTATTTAAACACCCTGCTATTTTGCAAGTTCTCCCACTTAGAAATCATGGAGGGGTCTGAAATTGTCATCGTAGGTGCATGTCCACCGAGAGAGACATAATCTAAAAAAAAAAATCCAGAAATCACAATATATGATTTTTAAACTATTTATTTGTATGATACAGCTGCAAATAAGTATTTGAACACCTGTCTATCAGCTAGAATTCTGACCCTCAAAGACCTGTTAGTCTGCCTTTAAAATGTCCACCTCCACTACATTCATTATCCTAAATTAGATGCACCCGTTTGAGGTCGTTAGCTGCATAAAGACACCTGTCCACCCCATACAATCAGTAAGAATCCAACTACTAACATGGCCAAGACCAAAGAGCTGTCCAAAGACACTAGAGACAAAATTGTACACCTCCACAAGGCTGGAAAGGGCTATGGGGAAATTGCCAAGCAGCTTGGTGAAAAAAGGTCCACTGTTTTTGCAATCATTAGAAAATGGAAGAAGCTAAACATGACTGTCAGTCTCCCTCGGACTGGGGCTCCATGCAAGATCTCACCTCGTGGGGTCTCAATGATCCTAAGGAAGGTAAGGAAATCAGCCCAGAACTACACGGGAGGAGCTGGTCAATGACCTAAAAAGAGCTGGGCCACCGTTTCCAAGGTTACTGTTGGTAATACTGTAGTGGCTCTGTAAGAAGCATTTCAAGGTTCTGGCATGGCCTAGCCAGTCTCCAGACCTAAACCCAATAGAGAATCTTTGGAGGGAGCTCAAACTCTGTGTTTCTCAGCGACAGGCCAGAAACGTGACTGATCTAGGGAAGATCTGTGTGGCGGAGTGGGCCAAAATCCCTCCTGCAGTGTGTGCAAACCTGGTGAAAAACTATAGGAAACGTTTGACTTCTGTAATTGCAAACAAAGGCTACTGTACCAAATATTAACATTGACTTTCTCAGGTGTTCAAATACTTATTTGCAGCTGTATCATACAAATAAATAGTTAAAAAATCATACCTTGTGATTTCTGGATTTTTTTTTTTAGATTATGTCTCTCACAGTGGACATGCACCTACGATGACAATTTCAGACCAACCTAAAATCTGTTTTACCAAAATTTCACCGCAATGTCTCCTGCTCTACCAGAGGGGACAAAACACTGGACCAGGTATACACAAACATACCTGGGGCATAGACAGCCATTCCCCTCCCCCCACTTGGGTCAGTCTGATCACATCTCTTTGTTTATGCTACCCAAATACACACCACTGATCAAACGTGTGAAACCAGCTCTGAGGACAGTAAAGGTATGGCCGTAGGGGGCCATTTCTTCTCTACAGCAACAGTTTCAGGATACTGACTGGAACATGTTCGCCTCACAGGCTACACTGGACTCTCACACAAACATGGACATTTACGCATCATCTGTTTTGGACCATATTAACACGTGCATTGACAATGTCACTACCGTCAAACACGTGAAATGCTTTCCTAACCAGAAGCCGTGAATGAACTCTGAAGTCCGTCTCCTGTTGAAAGCAAGAGATGCTGCCTTTAAATCTGGCAGTGCAGAGGACTACAACAGAGCCAGGGCCAACCTGAAAAGGGGCATCAGGAAAGCAAAACTCACATTCAGACTCCACATAGAAGAGCACTTCCACAACTCTGACCCCAGACGCATGTGGAAAGGCATCCAGTCCATCACAGACTACAAACCTACAGCTCAACCAACCAGCAGTGCCTTCCAACTGAATGAACTTAACCACTTCTTTGCTCTTTTTGACCAAAGCACAGGATATTTTACACCAACCACGGACTCTTCTACTGCTTACAGCCCACTTTCACTCTCAACAACGGACGTCTATACAGTGTTTAGCAGAGTGGATGCACGCAAGGCAGCTGGACCGGATGGCATAAAGGGACGTGTTCTCAGAGCATGCGCTGGACAACTGGCAGAGGTTTTTACTGACATTTTCAACCTGTCACTGGCCCAAGCCACAGTTCCTACATGCCTGAAGACCACTACCATCATACCTGTGCCTAAGCACTCAGCTGCTGAACCTCTGTACAATACATGTACATACTACATAGTATATCTTTTTCACTCCTCATTACATCTGCACTATTTTTATCTATATGTATCTTTATCATTACTGTATATTCTGCCCAACATTTCACATTTATTTGTGTATATAACGTATGTGTGTATATATATATATATATTAGACTGTTTATACAGCTTGCTAACTCCTTAAATGCCATAATCTTGTGATCTTGTAACCTTTCATTTCTGCACATTCCACTTAAATGCCATATCCTCAGAACCATTTCTGAACCTTTACATTTATTCACTGTACGTCTTTATATTTATTCACTGTACTCCTGAATGTCCACACATCTCTGCACTGAAATAGCCTTTATATTTATTCACTGTATATACTTTCATATATACCACTTGCTGTAAATATGCTAGATATTTATCTGCACTGTAAATATGCTAGATATTTATCTGCATCTTTATATATATATATATATATATATATATATATATATATATATATATATATATATATATATATATTATTGGAGAGCCCTGTAGGCAGAAATAAAAGCCATTACGTATTACCGTCAGTGCAAATAGGATATATGAACCCTTTCATATGATATGACACTGATATGATCACGTCTACAGCCGAAATCAAATCTTTCCCAAATCTCTACGGCGCCTCAACCGAGTTTGCGCGTGTCCGCCAATTCACCGCTTGATCGCTGGCTGCGTTTAAGAAAGAAATCAACCATTTTATTAGGCATTTCATTTTAGGCATTGTCAACAATATCACTCGCTATGAGCTAGCTGAGACTCGTTATTTGCTCGCTTTCGCTGACTCCTGCTGTAATTAGTCTCATTTGAGTGTCATTGCCAGACAAACCGCAGTGTGCAGCTGCGTAAAAAAAAAAAAACTGCTTACCCTGCAGCTACCTTTTACTCAACACGCCAAAGCCATAAGAGTTAATTTATCATTTCTTTTATTTGTGCACGTAGTCATGTTCGGTAATTCAGGGAGGCTTCAGTTGAATTTCTTTTTTTTTACGCCAGCGCCTGGATTTAGCGGAGCTGCATGTTAGCTTATGAACAGCATAATGCGTATTAAGCTTTTGGCTGTGTATTGACAGAAATTTGGGAAATTCAACAAAAATTCTTCGCACCTCCAATAGATATCTCTCTAATCGCCTTTTGTGACTTTTGCACATCATTCATTGATAAAAGGTGTATTTTTCACACTGGGTTGCCAAAGCAAAGCTAACTTGTAGGTATAACTATGGTTGCAAAAGAAAACTTTTCATGGGAACTTCAACTGGGGAATTTTGGACATGTTTCTATTTGAAAACTTACCAGGAATTAATGGGAATTCATTAGAAATTTGGGTAAATGTATATAAACTGTAATATACACACACATAAATATAAACATTTAGTTTGGTCATAAACTGACATACATGCAAACTAATACAGATACAAATTCTGAAGTTTGAAAAATAAATGTATGTAATTCCCATAAAAACATGCCAAGGAGGACATTTTTTGACATTATTTTGTGTGTTGTGTGATGTGTGTTATGTTATAGAGGAAAGTACAGTGCATGTAGGGGGCGTGGCCTCAGTAACCCTGCAGTAAGTGTGCTGTGTGCATGTGATTGATAAATGTGTAGGGTAGAAATTCAACTGAAATTACATTAAATCAGGTTGTTTTTAACCAAAATGATGCTACAAGATTTTTTTGGGACTTGAAAGTTCCCCGTTATAGGCTAACCTGCAATTTTGATTGCAATCAATTCCTGTTAATTCCTATGGAAAGGTTCCGGTCTTGAAACTTCCCAGAATTTTGCAACCCTAGGTATAACCAGATATACGGCTCACAATGCCGTTTCCCAAATAATATCCAATCCACACACACTTGACAGCAGGTTTGCTTTGTGTTCCCTGTGCAGGAGGATCCCATCGAGGGCTTCAGAGTGGGCGATTATCTGGAGTACATGGAGAGCCTCGAGCGCAGATACAGGTCCATGGTTCTCATCGACATGAGGAACAGCTTGCTAAAGAACACTTAGTATTCAAAGAACCGGTAAAAAACTTTCGACGGATTGATTGGTTTTGGGTGCAGATTGGAATTTTGTACAATGGCCTTTACAGCTAACTCTCTATTATTAAATTATTTAAATACCATTGAAATATTGCCTCTGTTTTATTTCAGTAAAACCCACAGCTAGTTTCATCTCTGTCTAGGAGGTAGTGTCACCCGAAGCACATCTAACAGCGCTTTTAGGTACCAGGTGGTCTGCATTCTAATGAGGACTGGGCTTGTGCAGCATCTACTGAAGTCAGGTGATGTAGGCAAAGCTGTGCATCTCAACTCATCTAACCTGGAGCTCTACTGTAGGATTTCTATTATTTATTCAAGTATTGAATTATATTTAATACATTCCTGAGCTCTAAATAAGCCAAATTTACAGCACTTGCACCAAGATATGGGGCAGTTGTCACACAAAAAAATAGATATTACAATTATGCTTTACTTCTACTGTATGTATGATCACATGGAACATTCATGCAGTGGTGGTTGAAGATCCCTGTACTCAGTAAAAGTACAAAAAGATATGACTCCAATATAATTACGTTTCAACTTGGGCGAAAAGTGCAAACGTTCTTGCTTCTGAATGAACTTAAGTATTAAAAGTAGAAGGTATCGATCCATGAAAACGAGATGTGAATAATAGATGCAGTTCAGTGTTCCATTCTCCTACACATTATACATTTATAGCGAGAGTTTTCTATAGTTACAGACACTGTGAGAGAACCCTTTCTCCACACACTCTCAACCAGAACCATAGGGTTACGCTTGTGTTCTTGCCACGGATTCTTTTTTACCTTTTTATAAAGTATCGATGAACATTTTTTTTGTCTGAAATGTCATGGAGTAACAAGAAACATATTCATGAAAGGGTACATCGTTTAATGTATAGTTACTTCGCAGACTGAAATCTCGTCTATGTTCTATACATACACAAGTGGCGTTCACCACAAACAAATAGACCACTAAAGGGCAATGCATTTACATCTAGGAATCCTGAATCAATCCACCTATTAATACCATTATTATGACACCACTGCTATAGAAACCATCGATATTATAGAGAAACGCAGTAGAACAGAGCGCTGCAATAAACAGGACTTATACAAGTGACTAAAGCAAGAAACCCAATGAACACAAGTCTCTTTTCACTGTAGCCACAGCTGCACTGCCTACATACATCATCCCCGGATTTTTCATTTGTTTTCTGTGCATTATGGTTTTCCTGGAGATTTAAAATGTAGGCAAATTGTGTGTTTTTTGTGCAAATTCTACAGGAACGAAAACATTCATTTGTAGATTGAAAAAACAGCTATATTTGAGGTTGTGCAGTTTGCTACAGGTGTGGGTTGAGAGCTCTGACAGGTGCGCTGTCTGACCATCCAAGCAAAGGACATGGAAAAAGCTGACATTATTGGATGCCTGCTGGATGGCTTCAGTAACTCCAGCTCAAAATCTGATTGGTTAATGCAACAGCTTCACTTTCATGTATTTTATGATAATAGGTGCTCACAGTGCTGATTTCTGAAGGCTTTACAGCAAATACCTTTGACCTCAGCAACATGTGACAGCTGAAATCTGATTGGATATAAACTGTACTCGCTGCACCACACCTAAGAGAAACGCTATTCAATTTTATTATATTTCATGCATATTCATAAACAAAAAACATTAAAACTTTAGTCATTGATGCTGATCTGATTCAACGCTTTAATAAACCTATACCACGCCACACAACATTTCTTCATAATATTCTTTTATAAGTTCAATCCACCAGCTAAATTACAATCAACACTACATAAACTTATTTATTCAACTAGCTTTACATGGCATTCGCGCGAACCCGAGGGTGCTAAAACATAATTTCATCTAATTTTTTTAAGCAGAAATCACTAGACCATCACCTTCACCAAACTGCACTAAATCGGTGTACCTAATAATCTGACGAGCACCAATGCATTAAAAGACGAAGAAATTACTTTTGTACATTTATAGCAATGAGTCATTTGGTGTAACAAAAATAGGCAATAATAATTTTGCATTTGCATTTCTTTCTTGTCCCACCACTTTTTCTTTTGACTTCGTTACCGCCTTCAACTGCCTTTCAGATCTACTGGAAATGCATACAACTGCCAGTCGATCTATTCTAATCCCTCATCAGCATGTGGCCAAGCGCACTAGAAGAGAGACAACGGCAGATTGTTATCCAGCGTTTTCAAAGGCAATCCGGCTGAGAAGTGTTCTTAACACCTCTGGAAATCAATCTCTATTTGAATATAGAAGCGAGAGCATCCATGCAGACTCTTGGATTTTAATGAAACTGCTTCAGTGTTTACATCGGAGTAACTTCCAAACCACTCCATGAAGCCCTGAACCGCTTGTTCGTATGCACGCTTGGAATACAGCATTCTTGTGGGTTTTGGACCAGTCTTTTGATTTCCCATTTGTTTTTACATCTGATTAACCTCATCCTGGAGAATTGTGTTTGTTTTTGTTTAGAAAATGGGCTTCACGAGTTTGTCATTTATCGTGCGATGGGCCGGATAATAGGCCTCAACGGCAGAAGATAATTACGACGGCTAATTAGCGATAATCAAGATGATTACCGCTAATTGGGATCTCTGCGTTCGCGGATCTCCGGTTGAGACTCTGGGAGGATCAAGAGCCTTTTGCGGAAGTGCTGGATTTTTGGCAGCGCAATGCTTTTATTTGACAATACCATGATATTACAACTGCCCGGTGATTATATCAGCTTTGGGAACTTGTTATGAAATCACAACAATTTCTCAACAAACTTAACAATATTGCTGATGCAGCTTGTTTAATCCGTCCATGAGAATCCATGATGTTTGATTTATTCCCATCAGTAATCCACCTCCGCAGTCTTTCTACACTGAACTGAAAAGATTATTGGGACACCTTACTTAACTTCTCCAGCCATATGTGGTTCTTCAGCAGACTGTTACCACAAATTTGGAGACACAATTGTCTAGAACGTCTTTGGATTTGGTAACATCAAAATTTCCCTCCTTTTATCTCTCTTTTAGCATGACAATTCTCCTGTGCACAAAGATCCATGAAGATATGCCTTACATGGTTTGTAGTGGAAGATCTCCTGCTAAAGACCTCTGACCTCAACCCGATTAACATGGGATGTATTAAAATGCTGAAAGCACCCCAGGCCTCTTGACCTCACCTACATCAGTACCTGTGTACTGTACACCATTAAGGCTGATTGAACACAAATCTTCACAAACACACTCCAAAATCTAGTGGAACATCTTCCCAAAAGAGGGACCATGCTGATATTTTTGTCTATCTACAGTAGGAAAATACAGTCTTTGCTTCTTTTATTGTAAAAATTGAAATAATAGCATTTAGTGTTAATGCCACAGTTTTAATGATGTTGTTGACTGCCTGAAAAGTCTTAAAAGGATTTAAACAGCACATTTAATGTGCATTCAGACCCCTTTCATGTAGCAATCAAAATTCCTTCAATTTCTTGAACAATAAAATCCTTTATCAGATCAGTAATGATGAACAAAGAACTGGCTGTGAAGCACTGAGATGAAAAACAATGGATAAGGATGTTAAACCATTGGCAAAGCTTTGAACTTTCTTTAAACATTACCACGATCAGGTTGACCGAGTTAGACTGGATACAAAACAAGAACTTGGAGAACCTGCATAAGCAGAAACAACACCATCAGCTCTGTACAGATTTGGCTGTAATAGGAGAGTGGTCAAAAAAACACTTTTGAGAAACCTCCAAGAACTTAGATTTTGTGATTGTATGAGGATCATTCTTCTATAGACATAGCATAATAATTGGTGCAAACCAAATACAAACCCAACACCCAACTTAAAGCATTCCTCTGGTCATGCATGTTTATAGTAGCATTATGCTCTTGTGTGGCTGTTTCTACTGTAAATAGAATCAAATATAAGCACATTTTTCAGAAGCACCTCTTTTAGATACAAGGTGATATCAAAAAGTTTTGAGACTGGCTCTGTTTACAAGAAAGTACTTCTCAGTACTTCTATTGATCTAAGTTTCCGCACCATCACCTACAAAATAGTCCCCGTGCAAAGCAATACAGCGCACCCAGCATTCCTGCCACATCTGGAACGTGTCCTGGAAGTCTACTTTTTGAAGCATGTCAAGCACCTTCTGCGATACGCGCTGGATCTTGGCAATGGTGTCCAAATGGCGACCTTTGGGCCGGATCTTCATCTTTGGGAAGAGGGCAAGGTCCGCAGGAGCCAAATCCGGCGAGTGCGGAAGTGAGGTAATGTGGATTGTTCTCTGACGATCATTATGCACAAGTTGTTGTACGGTTTTACATTTTTTGTGGTTGAGCTCGTTGAAGGCCTTACTGATCTCTCAACGTCTTGTAGCGATGTTCTTCCGCTCGTGAAGCGCTTACCACTCAAAACGCGAATGATTGTGGCATCACCATCTCTGTGGCAGGTTTGCCCAGTTTCATACAGAACTTCACGATTGCTCTTTGTTCTAACTTGCAGTCTATGATGAAATTGCAAAAATAGTAACACAGAATAGCACCAGTTGTACAGCTCCTGGTGTACAGCACAAAGAAGACAATTGAATTCTAAAGGTCAAACCTTATCAATGAAGCACTTTTAAGTTAAAAATTAATTTTAATTTAATTGGATGATCCGCTGTGGCGACCCCTGATGGAAGCAGCCTAAAAGAAGTAGAAAAAGAAGCTTTGATTAGATTTAATTTTATACAGAGTCACTTTTAATGGAGCAGAAAGAAAAATCTCAGTGGGGGACTGTCTAGAAATGATTTCCAAATGATAAAATCAAGGTGTGTTGCAGGCAGAAAACTTCATTCAGCATTCCCTAGAAGACGAAGAAGAAGAAGGAGTGTAACGCATCTTAACATAGCTGTGGAATGACATTATGCCAGAGGCCTGAACTTAAAGACATTGCCATGTGGTTCACCAGCTGTTTTGACAAACATGACACCAATGATATTCCAATATGCAAACAGCCCATCTGTGTTAAAAAATAAATAAAAAAGGAAAATAGTTGTTCTGCAGTGGAAATTACTCTAGAGAATAGTTGCTGGCTAAGATTTAGCTACTGTATGTGTGCGAGTCAAGTCAAGTTTATTTCTTTAGCGTTTTTCACAATGGACATCGGTTTAAAGCAGCTTTACAGAATTTAAGAATCAAGGTGAATGATGTGTGTTTATCCCTGATGATGAAGCCTGAGGTGACTGTGGCAAGGAAAAACTCCCTTAGATGTTATGAGGAAGAAACCTTGAGAGAAACCAGACTCAAAAGGGAAACCCATCCTCATTTGGATGATATCAAGAGTTTGATTTCAAATCTTAAAAACAAAACAGAACACTGGAGATTGAGAACTAACATTAGCACCGGAATGTAAGATTGTGAGTCCTTTCTGCAGTCATATACAGTCAGTTGATGTTATGGAACCAGGAGCTGCTGAGCAACACATAAAATAGCTCAACAATTGCGATCATCACAGATCCAACACCAGCTTTTCCATGACAGAGCCTTTAAACACTCAAAAGGTCCAATGTCAAAACTCCACATGAAGTGGGATCCAAATGGTGCTGGTACGTCTCTAGATGTACTTCTTTAAAGGTCTATAATGTTCATGAGGTGGGACGTGACTGGAGCTGGTAAAACCTCGGGAAGCCTCGGGGTTGGTAGAGAAAGAATGCAATTTGAATTTGCTCTGCATGCTGATGGCAAATTGATGAATTGAAGGACAAAAAAGTCGTCAAGCTCTACAATGGAACATAGAAAACATGTCAATTATTTAAACTGAGAAAATGTACTATTTTTACCAAGGTAAAAAATGAGGTACTTTAAAATTTAATACTGTAACATGTCCTAAAAACTTTGGAAAGGGACAACAAAAATCAAGGAAAAAAAAATTATGTTTATTCTCATTGGGCCAAAGCTCATTTAAAATGTTGTGAGGCAAAATGGAAATTGTGGCTGCATTCCCCGAATATGTTCACGGACGGCTTTTTCTTTGCAAAGGTGAGTGGTATCTCAGTGGTTAAGGTGCTTGGTTACTGATTGGAAGGTCGGGGTTTCGAACCCTGGTATCGCTAAGTTGCCACTCTTGGGCCATTGAGCAAGTACCTTAACCCTCTGTGCTCCAGGGGCGCTGTATCATGGATGACCCCAGCTTTTAACACCTGGAATATGCAAAAACGAATTTCACTGTGCTGTAATGTTTATGTGACAAATAAAAGCTATTCTTCTTTGCAGGATCGAGATTGACCCTGCATTTTTGAATTACATGGCAAACTGTGTTCGTAGACGATGCTTTCTGGAGGTTTTTAAGACGTGTTTTAGACAGCAAATTCAAAATAACATTATTTTTCTCTTACAATGGTCCATTTACTATGTTCTAACATTTCAGATGTTTTCTATGTTGTACTATGAATAAAATATGGTGTCACAGTGTCCCAACTTTTACGGAATTGGGCCTATACATAAGAGGCACTGATGCACACAGCTGAATATCCAGCTATTCCCCTAGATAGCCTTGAAGTATTCGAGGTAATGCTTCTGGTACAATCCAAAACAGGAGATTCATGTTTTTCCTCTGCCAGGTATCAGACTAGAGGATTATATGAAGTAAGTGCAGATTTAATGCTTGCTGTAGACTGTACTGTATATCAAAGAGCATCTCAGATGCCTTACATAGTACTCTGCATGTACTCTATCATCAAATTTAATAGTAGACTCATTGTAGCTGTTGCTGGCAAAGGGAGATTTCAGAAAGTACTAAATACATTCAGCATTAATCCACAAAACTTCATTGTTTGCATCCATAGATAAAAATGTACAGTCATATGCTTGTAGTATAAATTCCCAAAAGTCATAACTCATGTCTTTAGGATACTAAAGAGAGTACAGTACGTCCATCTTTAGTTAAAATATACACACTTTTTTTATGCAGCAACTAAAAAGCTGGAAACACAACCATCAGAGTCTGTGTAATCCTGTGGGAAGTAGCAGATTTAATAAAGTGCTGCCAGCGTTTTTTTTTTTTTTCCTTCTCACAGCAGAGCTTCCAAAGATGAATGAAGATCAACTCTTGAAACTTTTTAGAGAAATTAACTTCATGATTGCGCAACTTTGAGGGTGTGATATTTTTATTTTTATTATTATTTTTTTTGCAATTCATACTTATTAACTCAAAGTTTCTTGTTTAGTGATGTGAAAACTATCGGGCTTAAAATATTAGCCCAAATGGTGATCGAGTTTAGGTGGTATTTCACCTGTGGAATCACCTGACAAGACTGGATATCTCCAAGTTATCACCCAATACTACCTGTAACAGTTTTAAGAAAATTCTTGACTTCTCGAAATCAAGTAGTCATTCATACCACAGCTATGGGGCAAAGGCCATGCTCAGGGGCTCAAAAATGGCAGCTTGATGGGGGAGATGGTAGTGGTCAAGCTCTGGGGTACTGATCGGAAGGAGTGTTCAAGCCCCGGTATCGCCACACTTGGGCCCCCTTGAGCAAGGCATCTAACAATCTGTGCTCCAGGGGCCCTGTAACATGGCTTGCGCTCTGACCCCAGCTTCCCAACATCCCTTTGATGTGGCTAGGATAATCGAACTTGTGACCTTCGGATCCAAAATCCAATGCCTTAACCACTTATCTACCACTTGTCATAAAACTATTAAAGTAAGATTACAAAGAAATATGCGTGTTTCAGAACAATGCAATAACACAATTTGTATTAAAAGGGCTGGAAAAGCAAGCCTGAGAACTGTGAGAGGTAAAGATGTTGGACTTCTGATCAGAAGGTTGTGAATTAAAATTCCAGAAATTGCTACTGCTGGGCCCTCGAGCTAGGCCCTTAACCCTCACCTGCTAAGTTGTATAAATGTAAAATATAATACATGTTATTTCAATAATTGTAAGTTGCTCTGGATAAGAGTGGCTGCCAAATGCTGTAAATGTATAATGTATTTTTGTCATCTGAAAGTGTTTTAAAGCTGATTATTTTGGACATTAAAGAATCGAGTACATCACCACCAATGTTCATAACTAAATATACCAGTCCGTATTAAGAAGCGAGCCTGGAATTGATTGTGATATTAGTCAGTCCCAGGTAACTCCTCAGATAGACTTGGAAGTACAAGTAACTATTTTATCAGATGACTTTTTCTCTCTTCAACAAGCCTATGAATGTAGGTTAATAGTTTCTGTGCAGGACAACAAAATCTGCCCCAAATAGAACTTAAATTCAATGTGGCATTTCAGTAAAATCAGTTGATGTTTTTTGTAGAAAGGCAGAAAGCAACCAGCAACAGGTGTCCTAAATAATCATCTCTACAATGTGCGATTCTGAACACGATTTGGTCGTCTGAAGTAAATTTCCTAAATCCTAAAAGATTCATATAATCCAAGGCTAAATTTAGCCTTGATTAGCATGACAACTTTAAACCACCTCAGCAAAAATGTCAAAAGGAGTCAGATGGACAGTACAGCGAGAAGAGACACTTATCGATTTATGGAGGGAAAAGGAGTGTTTGTATGGTGTTTTTTTATCAAGAAATGTCATGAACAAAATTATTGCTACAGACTGTTTTCATTTGCTGCTAGCTACCGTTAACGAGAGAATGTGAGTCTGAATGTGTCACGGATTGAGGACGTAAAAGTTTGAAAAGTTTTTTCTCTGACAGCATGACAACCATCAAACTATTAATAATCGCACAGTGTGCACCCAGTATAAGACATTTTTAAGAGTAAAAGCTTTATTTACACCAGTCATCCTTTGATATTTAGTAAGTATTACTGCTTTTATTGAGGCATATGTATATTTCTCGGTCTAACACTGTGATGGTTACACGACACCAATCATTCTCAGAAAGCCATCCATTCCTCTGAACACTCGTGTGATGTCCACAGCAGATGCCACAGCATTTTTACTGGTGTAGTTTATTGCTTCCTACAGAGCCCATGCACAGGCTTTATCGCCATGCGCGCTGTGGGTCGAGACAGGCCAATTACGCATTAGACACCAGCACATGCGATGAATCTTAATGCGTGAAGCACTTGAGTGTGAACGAGCGTTACATGAGACCTCCTACATCTATGTTCTAATGTGGCCGGAGCTCATTACAGAGATCTCATCAATTCCTAATGAGTGAGACCATATGCTAACAGGAGATGTTCATCACTCACATATGGTGGCTCAAGTGTTTCCCTTGAGCCACCATATGTGGGTTTCAAATACTTCAAAACATTCGAAACTGGCTGCCCACCTCCACCATGATTAAGCAGAAGGGTCTTTGTAAAAGCAGGGCAGAAGCGTTTGACTCAAAGTGTGTACTGTGAACTTGCACTTTGTAAATGCTAATCTAGAAGGTTATAAAACATATTGGCAATCGAAGTTCGGATTTTCTCCTCACAGTTTAAGCAACAATGCGGTTAAAGTCTTTATTCTAAAGTCGTCGTTCAATTTCTACAACAGTAATGCCTACAAAACACAGGATTAGAAAGGATCGATGCATTCATTGGAACACATTGTTTGTTCTCACTCACTGACTGAATTATTGATATTCTGAATTATTGATATATAAATAATGCTGTAAAGTCTTATTAATTCGTGTACAACACCATAACTCTTTATTCTACTGCTTTTTTCCTTGCTCTGTTGTAAGTCGTTCTCCTGCCAAATGCCATAAATTTAAATGTAAAAATTTGAATCTTGTATAACAGTTGCCAATTACATAAGGGTTAAAATAAAATCTCGGGGGAGAAACATCATATAATTGTTTAATTTTCTATAAGGTCTTTAACATTGTTTGGAAGGAGCCTCCAGTGTCAGTGCTTTGTAAATCAATTTTTAGGTCTTGATTTTCTAGTTCTTTTGGCTTCTCCCATTAGGGGTCGCCACACCGTCTCCATACCCCCGGTCTTCTACAGCTGCCTCTTTCAAACCAACTACCTGCATGTCTTCCCTCACCACATCCATACACCTTCTCCTTGGTCTTCCTCTTTGCCTTTTTCCTGGTGGCTCCATCTTCAGCCTTCTCCTACTGATATACCCCATGTCCCTCCTCTGCACATGTCCAAACCATCTCAATCTCACCTCTCTCACCTTGTCTCCAAAACGTCCTACATGCACTGCCCCTCTAATAAACTAATTTCTAATCCTGTCCATCGTCGTCACTCCCAACGAAAACCTCAACATCTTCAGCTCTGCTACCTCCAGCTCCACCTCCTGTCTTTTACTCAATGCCACTGTCTCTAAACCATACAACATCGCAGGTCTCACCTCAGTCCTATAAACTTTCCCTTTCATTCTTGCAAATACACTACTATCACAATTATAGGTCTTGATCACTTGTTTTTTTCCATCTTTCTGAAATATGGTGTTGGGTTTTCCTGTTACATCCAGCACACGATACATCCTCATGAGAATAAAGCAAATTTTCTCGTTCTGACGCCTTTGATAAGAGACTAATTTATAGACTCTTTCTTCAAACCGTTAATAGAAGCAGCAGGGTTTCCTGATGCGCCTGATTCATCAGGAAAATCTCCTAATCCTAATTAGCGTTGTCATGAACACAGCCCAGTAGGGTAAAGACAAACGCATTTCCCAGAGCTTGGAATAACCGTGAGAAATGAATGAAATAATAGAGAATGATGATGATGATGGGTAGTGCAAACAGACTCGGTAGCATCAATCCGACATACAGCCTACACACACTCACACACAGCCAATTTTACTCCACGCCTCTTCGGGTGACCCCGAGGTCTGAGGCCAGTGTTAAAGCAAAGCAATCATAGCAGGTTTTAAACCAGAGCACTGAGGTGAGGCCGTTTCATTCCACCTCCAGCCATGCGTTGTGTACCGAGTGCTGTTCCCTGACTCCAGGAGAAGATTCTGGAGGGCATCTGGTAGTGGACCTGTGACCTTAAACATTCCCAGCCTGCTTTAAAGAGCTGAGTGCATTAATAATGCATCCATATATCTGTCAGCTGTGCTTTTTACAAGTCCCTCCCTGTGTAGTGCATTCGGTTATTTCACATGTTCAACTTTCCTGTTTCTGATGACGTGCTACTAAAACACACCTTTTAGAGACATCTTACTGATTACGAACTAATATCTGATTGGTCAGACATTTTGTATAGTAGCAGCTTTGAGAGAACTTCTGATTGTAAGGAAAATTACAGGGTTGAATTATTTATCTCGATCTAATTGTCCATTTCCAGAGAATTATAGGACACACTGTATATAATATAAAGGATATTGTACCATTTTCATATCCAAATTCTCAATTCTGATTGGCTTGAAGGTGTGCATTCTATGTTTAGCTTAATTTTATGGTCATTTTATTGTTCTAAGTAACTTGACAAGAACTGGCCACTGGGGGTGCTATTTTAAGAAAAAAAAACTTGGCCGCTGACACTTGCAGCTATACATATTAGGGATCATATGATTCACAGATTCGGATCGGTGCATCGGCATGAAATTTAACAACTTAAAAAATTGTACTGATACAAGTACTGGTTTTATTTACACTTAAAAAAACTATTTTTGTATAGAGTCATGCATTAGATATCAGAAGGCACTTTGCTGTGTGTCTGAACCAAAGAAATAAAAGAACTCTGTGCACCATATTGAATTGCATACCATCATATTCCTTTCCACTGCATTATTGCATTGATTCAAACCGAAATCGGATCGCACTGTATCGTAATGGGGTGAATTGGATCACATCGCATTGCATCGGTAGCTGCTTTATATGTATCTATATATACATACATACAGTGTATGATTCGGAAACCATTGCAATCAAGGCACTGATTTTTCAAAACATTTTCAAATACAGCTTAGACAGCTGCAAGATAAACAGAGCAGTGTATATGCACACTAACAAGATCTAATGAGACTCATTTAGAGGGACAGATGTGAGAAACTGCCATGAGGGAGCAAAAGTGAGGGGGAAAAAATACAAGCAGGAAATGTTGGTGACATTTAGGGTGGATACAATGGCTCACAAATCGTTCCGTTATCACTGAGCTACAACTACAATTATTTATAAAAACTCTTACAGCCCACACTTTCAGATTTTACTCATGAGTTAGAGATGATCAGTGTCTGAATCACATCACAATTCCTGAGAGGAAAAAAGTGACTAGATTTAAAAAAAGTAATAGAAACATGGAGGACGACTGCTATTTTTTTTGTCCGAAAATGCATTTTATAATTATTCACCCTGAAGTTCTCTATTTTTTATATGTTGTGGGCATGAGGCACATAGTAGACATGCAGACATAGTAGACATCTTCCCCGACCAGACTAAAAATATACCTCATGTTGCATCATTCAAATTGACACAGACATAACATGGACTACATCTGACATGGACTTCAGCTAGTTTGTATTGATGCACAGTGTCATATTGTGATCTAGTTTGCTTTGCCTTCACCATTAAAAAAGTCTTCCTACTGCACTTTCTAAACTTGTTTGCAGCTGCTGCTAGCTGTTATGATGTCCTCACACACCACTGATGAAGCTGATGCTGGCCTGCTAAAACTCTTTGCAGCATCTAATCAGTGAAATGCTTAAGTTTTTTTGATGTATATTTAAGGCTTTTTGATACAGTGTGAGAAAAAAAGAACGATTTTTCACACGAATTGTTCAGGTTCCGGATTTAGAACAGTGTTTCACTTTTCTTTGTGAACTTTATGGTGGAACGGTATGGAATGTTAAATTCTGTTTTTGGCATCGGATGGTGTCTAATGTTCTGTTGTTCTGCGTCTTTCGTTGAAAGTTGAGAGTCTGGAGGTGCAAAAACAGCCATGGGACAAGTTTCTATTAAGTAAAGTCAAGTGGAATGTTTCTCCAGGACAAAGGTGCTTACGTATACTGTTTTTTTATACTGATGTACAGTAATAACTGAGCATCGCCTCCACACACACACACACACACACACACACACACACACACACACACACACACACAAACACAACCATTTATACATCCTAATTTATTTCTAATTTCATTTCAAAAGGTCATGTAGCAGAAGAGCAATTGCAATAAGCGAAACCGTTTTGAAGCAACATTTTTCCAATGACTTCTTTCACTTTCTCTAGCTTCTTGATTTCCTTCCTGCACACTGAGAATATAGGACATCTTTGGATGTGGTAGCATGACATTTTCCCTACACTTGAACTAGGAGACCCAAATGTCCCTGTGCACAAAACCAGCTCCATGAACATATACTTTACCCTTTTAAACCCTACTGAACACCCCAGGCCTCCTCACCTCACCTACATCACTACCTGACTTTATTACCACCCTTGTAGCTGAATGAGCACAAATGTCCACATGAAACGTCTTTTGAGAAGAAAATGGGGACTAAATGTGGAATGAGATGTTCCAAAAGAACATACTAATCTTATGGTGAGATGTCCACAAACTTTTGATAGATAGATAGATAGATAGATAGATAGATAGATAGATAGATAGATAGATAGATAGATAGATAGATAGATAGATAGATAGATAGATTGTGATTGACCAGTTAAGATTTTGTCCTACTCAAATACAGTAATGAATTACATTTATTACATTACTGTCCACCACTGAGATAGACAAAAAAAAAAAAAAAAAAAAAGATAGATGGGTGGGTGGGTGGGTTCAGATGGATGGATGGATGGATGGATGGACTTTACTCATCCCAGAAGGAAATTCATATTTTACAGCAAAATACCATGCAAACATCTACTGTACTATTAAATATTCATGGGTCCACAAACTTTTGTTTAAATAGATAGATAAAATGACATGGAATCCACCAGCATGCAATCTGCTCTTGATTATTTAAATTTGTTCATAAAAATATTTCAAGTAGGGCCATCACGAAATAATCAGGAAGTGTTAAAAATGAATCCACAACAATGATAGGGCACCATCAAAACCACAAAAAAAACACTTCCTTTTGGACTTTTCCCCTCTTCATGCTGCATCCTATTCACAATTTAATTCTTTTTTTTATTTGTATAGTGCTTTTAACAATGAACATTCTCAATGCAGCTTTACACATATAATGTGCTAATAAAGAATAACTAAGATTATCGAAGGGAACATCATCCAGATGCAGGCAGGGACGAAGCGGGCAGATCCGAGGAGAGGCGAGGGACAGGAACAGTGGTCACTGGTATCTCAGAAGAATGTTTAACTCGACCGAAAAAAAGAGGAAAAGAGAGAGAGAAGAAGGGTGACAGGGAGAGAAATATATGAATTATTAAGTATTATTAAATTGCAGTGCCCTGCAACTCTCTGCTGGCAGGTCTTCCTCTGAACGCTGTTCGTCCAACGCAAATGATCCAAAACGCAGCTGCACGACTTGTGTTCAATCTGTCCAAGTTCTCCCACACCACCCCACTGCTGCGCTCCCTTCCCTGGCTTCCACTAGCTGTGCGTATTAGATTAAAAACACTGATGCTTGCCTACAAGGCCAAAAATGTACCAGGACCCTCTTACCTCAGAGTCCTCATCACACTTTGCACTGCACCACGCTGTCCGAGATCCTCCAGCACTGCTCGACTGGTACCACCTTCTCTCAGCGTTAGAGGTAAGTATTCTTCTAGGCTCTTCTCTGTTCTGGCAACGAGGTGGTGGAATAAACTTCCTCTATATGTCCGTTTAGTGGAGTCCCTGGCTATCTTCAAGTTAAGGTTTAGACCTTCCTCTTTCTGAAACACTTCAACTAACATTTTCCAAGTTTGCTTTGTTACAAAAAACAAACTTGCTAAGAGTTGTAGGCTGATTTATCTTGAATCATATTCTAGCGTACCAGTGTAGATTTATTCATTGATAGAGACTCAGCACTTTTGTACGTCACTCTGGTCACGGGAGTCTGCTAAATGCCGCAAATGTAAATGTGAGTATCCTTATTGTTGTATTTAAGTTAAGGACACTGTGCAGTTGGGGACTCCGGCAAAACTCACTATGGCAGCATAACTAAAATGGAGAGTCAGAAGGTAACACAGACATGAGGGATCTCAGGGATAAGAGACGACCAACCACACCACCGTCAACAAACCTGAGTGAACGTGTGAGAGTGAGGGGACGACAGCATACAGGTATCCCAGTTTACCGAACACTCTATATCCATGTTACCTCCAGATCTGCTCATTTACCTTTGCCATATACCGATAAAAGGCTTGACATGGACACTGAGACACTGTGTCTGAGTTCCGAACACTGATTGGAAGGTTGTTCCATAACTGTGGGGCTTTATAAGTGAAAGATCTGCCCCCTGTTGTAGTCTTCAATAATTGAGGTACCAACAAATAGCCTGCACCTTTTGATCTAAGTAGGCGTGGAGGATCATATTGGTACAGAAGTTCTCTCAGATACTGCGGTGCGAGTGCTTTATACGTCAGTAGTAGTATTTTATAATCAATGCGAGATTTGATTGGGAGCAGTGTAGACTGATTAAAACAGGGCTGATGTGGTCATATTTTCTAGATCTAGTAAGAACTCTTGCTGCTGCATTCTAAACTAACTGAAGCTTATTTATGCACTTACTCGCACACCCAGACAGTAAAGCGTTACAGTAGTCTAATCTAGAAGTAGCAAAAGCATGAATTAGAAAGTTACTTCTGGCTACATGTGGTTCTAGTCAAAGTACTTGCATCTTATCCAAGCTGAGCGGAGGACGTTATCAAGCATCCACTGTCTAATGTCCTGTATACACTCCTCAACATTTTTAAGCTAATCTCGCTCATATGGCTTTGTAATGGAAGCTCATACCATGTTTATATATAATTTCACCTAGAGGCAGCATATATAAAGAGAAAAGCATTGGGCCTTAGACAGATCCTTGCGGAACACCAAACTTTGCATCAGAGAGTGTGGAGAACCCACTATTTACATCTACAAACTGATAGCGATCAGTCAATAAGACCTAAGCCAGGAGAATGCTGTTCCCTTTATTCCAACAACAATTTCCAGTCTAGCAAGGAGGATATTATGATCAATGGTGTCAAAAGCTGCACTAAGGTCGAGCAAAACAAGTAATGGGGAAAAACCCTGATCAGAGGCGAATAACAGGTCATTTACCACTTTACGTAGATGTGAGCAAAACTGCTATGCTTCAACGTTTTCTAGAATTTTGGAGATAAAGGGAAGGTTTGATATTGGACTATAGTCTTCCTGACAGTGTTCAGGGCGCAGACACACTCTGCCAGTTAGTGCAGATTAAAAACTTATATTTTCAGCAAAGCCTACACATAACATACATCACATATCATAAACTTGTGCTCCAGTAGATCTGATCAAATGCACATTATCAACTTGTGCTGTTAATATCATGAACAGCAGCTACGCTAATTTCTCTTCACTGCTTCTCTTTTTCTCCCCATCCTGAGGTTTGTCCAGCTCCAGTCACGTCCCACCTCATGAAGATTATTACCCTTCATAGAAATAGATGTCGCAAACTTCCCATACCACCCAGAGGTGTACCAGTGCCAGCTGGATCCCACTTCATGTGTGGAGTTTTAACATTGGACCTCCTGGAGTGTATAAAGGCTCTGGCATGGAGAAGCTGGTGTTGGATCTGTGATGATGGCAAATGTTGAGCTATTTTATGAGTTGCTCAGTAGCTCCTAGTTTTATAACCATAATGACTGTAAAAGACTGTAGAAAGAACATTACTTATAATCACACACTCCAGTACTCATGTTAGTTCTCACTCTCCACACTCTCAAAACATCTAAGTTAGTTTTTCCTTGCCACAGGCTTGCTTATCAGGGATAAATACACATTGTTTACCTTGACTGTTGATTTATGTAAAGCTGCTTTGAGACAATGTCTGTTGTGAAAAGCGCAATAGAAATAAACTTGACTTGACTTGACTATAGTTGGACAGCTGACAAGGGTCAAGGTCAGGTTTCCCAATTAGGGGGTTGATAGCTGCCAGTTTAAAGATTTAGGTACATAACCAGTGCTGATAGTAGAGTTTATTGAACAGGTTCTAGTACTTCTGGAATTATCTGTTTGAAGAAACTTGATAGAGAATAAAAGTTAATGAAATAAATGAAATTCATTCTTTCTCTTGAATAGGAGCAAAACTTTGTAATTGATTATTTGTTATAATTACACTGCTGTCTACAGATTTATTTTATTCGTTGATTATACGTCTGGATGTTTTGAACTTAATTATTGAAATGTTCATGACACCATCAGTAGGTAGTAATGATTTCATGAACTTTTTTAATAATAAAGTTGAAAACATCAGGCAAAAAATCCAGACGTATAATATAAATCTTTTATAATATAAAAAAATCTTCTATAAGGGGTAGAGAAATATGCTGATCTAGCAGCACTAAGAGCTTTTCTATAACTCTATAACTTTTATAACTATAAGGAGATTCTCCTTTCATGCTGTTTAAAATACTGTGCATATGATCATTATACCAATGTGCTAATTTTTTCTCCCTGATCATTTTGGTTTTAAGGGGAGCTACATCATCTAGAGTGTAACGGAACGTTGATTCAGTGGCCCAGTCGAGCTCGGCAGAGTCAGACAGAAATCTAATTATTGTCAATAATCTCGGAAGATTATTGATAAAACTCGTTGCAGTAGTTGGCGCGAATGTCCGCTTACCACGGTAACGTGGCGAGGTACTAATGCAATGACTGAGAGAGAGTTTAAAAGGAGATATTAAGTGGATAATCTGAAATATCTTCAGAGTGTGGAATTATAACTATATTTTTTTAATATTGAATCCAAATGTTAATATTAAATCAAGAGTGTGTCACCACTATGAGTGGGTCCTATAACATTCTGATGAAGTCCTACTGAATCTAGAATTGACACAACTGCTGTTCTTAAGGAGTCTTGCTGATTATCAAAATGAATATTAAAGTCACCTACAATGTCACCTGTAATGCTTTGTCTAAAGAAGTAGCTGGATTTGTGATGAAATCTGCAAATTCTATGAGAAAATCAGAGTAGGGCCCCGGGGGTCTATAAATAATAATTAATGGGACTGACTGACTAGACCTGCTTTCGGATGCTGGTATAAAGAACTTTGTTACATTTGTTTTTAGTTTTTTCGAGCCTTGGCCTCAAAATTGCTTCAATTATCTATGAAGCCAACATTGTTTTCTGAAGCACCACTCAGACATCCAGCAGTTCAGCGACCAGAATCTGCTACATCGTCACCATCACATTAGGATGAGGCCAGAGCATGGGACATTGCCTTCACTCCTCTATAATGTTACTCTTAGTAACCTCTGACTGTTGAAGGTGTATATCATTAGCTCCTGTGTAAAAACTATCTTAGAGAACAAACCTGTTGGACACGTGAAGCAGAGAGGAATAGTGGTCCCGTAGGTGAGCCTTAGCGTTAGCTTTGGCTTTGCATGTATGCCATCGAGACGTCACCCACTCACCCCTCTGTTAAGGCTCTAATGCCGGAGTCGGGGGAATGCTCACTCCACCTACGGCATCCAGAGTTTCCCCTACAGAACTTGGACTGCTCTTACACTCACTAATTCTCTCTATACTCTGGATGCTCATCTAATCCAAGGATCATCTCCGTCAGAAAGCTAAAAAATGTACACTTCTCACAAATTAAATAACCACTAGCGATGGAGAAAGACTGACTAAACATTTCATACAACACATCGAATGAGCTAGATGCTCACTATATCAGAGAAATTACGTACCCTAATGTTGTTACTCGAGTGTTTGTTCGCAGTTCCGATGGGAATGGACGCTCTTTCAAAAGAAAAGGAAACCAAAATGATAATTTTGGATTATTTAAGGATGTAGATTTCTGTGAATAAACAATAAAGCACAAGCAGTGATCCAGAGATGAGCTGAAAGTCTCGAGACTGTGCCAGTGAGAAAGAGAGAGTTGGAGAAAAACAGAAATTCAGAATGACAGCATCCTGAAGAAATCAAATAAAATTGCTCTTTTCTTGTTCCTATTATCATTATATAAGGCAAATTTGCTAAAAAAAATTTAGTTCATGCTATATCTAAAAGTAGAAAATTGTGAGTGTGCAGGGAATTAACATTAGTGTCATGGCAGAAGGTCACTACTGTTATTTAATGATGTGTTCCAAGCATCAGAGTTCACGTCACGATACTGTGCGGGATTTTATAAACATGTCAGTCGTAATAATTATGAGTTTTATTAAACGAATAGTTTCACAAATTCTACTCCACAAAGCCACTGCAAAAGGAACTAAATGCACTGAATGGGTTTCGGTTTCCGCGATACTCTTTTATGCAATTTCAACAATAAAAATGTACATTTTTCTAAAAAAGAAAAACAAATGACCTGTTCGTTTTAAGAGACCTGTCTTATTTTCTCGCTCTTATTTAGTATTGCTCTTTAATAAACAAAAGGTACTTATCTGATTTCTGGATTAATCAAGGAAATTATCATTAAAATACTTCATTACTAAAATAATCGATAGCAGCAGCGCCAGTAGGGGCTAAGTAGCCTTTTGGTATGAACCCAACTTTTAGCTCGCTTCATTACCTGTGTATTTGTGCTCTCTGACTCACAATAAGCACTGCAGCCTTTTTACCACATGTTCTGATTCCTGAAAGTGAAAATACACAATTCTCGGAAAAACATTTTCCTGGGCCGTGGGATTTTCAGTGATTAAAAACCTAAAAATGGTTATTAAATATTGTTCTGATCTTCTAAAGAGGCAAAAAAATTACGTTTACTCCCAGATCAAGTGTGTAAAATTGCAACACATACAGTATAAGAGAGAAGTTTCTTTTAAAACCATTTTATCTGTGTAAAGAAGGTTTGAGACATTGTTAAAAGTGCTATGCAAATAAAAATGAAATGAATTGCATTAACAACCCAATTTAATTTGACCCCTTTAATTACAAAATGTAATAAAAAAAATTTACAGTATGGCATAAAGTGAAATATTCCCCTGGAAACACATTGTTTAGTGACATGCTTTCTCTTTACTTTAACTAGGTCACCCAAATCTGTTCTAGCATGGCAATGCCCTTGAGCACAAAGCCGGCTCCATGAAGTTATGCTTCGCATGGGTTGGAGTGGAAGATTTTGATTAGCCTGCTATAGAGCTCTGACCTCAATCCTACTAAACACCTTTGGGATGATTGTAAACGCTGACTGCACCCCAGGCCTCCTCACCTCACCTACATCACTACCCGACTTTACTAACACCCTTGTGGCACAAAATCTCCTCAAAATCTAGTGGAACATCTTTCCAGAAGGGACTAAATGTGGAATAGGATGCTCAAAAAAGAAATACATACCAATCTTATGGTCAGGTGCCCAGAAACATTTGTCCATAGAGTGTCTCACAGCATTACACTATCCATCAGCCATTGCACATCCTGACCCAAATGATCACACACGTCTATTTAAGGGTAAGTCCTGCTTTTTGTATAGAGTTCTTTGCATAGCATTTGTCCTAAATGATCTGCTGCTTTGTGTCACTCGCCTCAAAGCCATGGTTCATGTTTTTGGCTTCTAGTCTCCCTCATATTTATGTTCGTTTGTTCATCTCGAATCTCTGAAGGACCAATTTTCATTTCAAATTGTCAATTTTGACAAGCTCTCATCTCTTACGGAGATGCTGAGAGACAATCTTGAAAAGCTAATAAAATAACGATTGTGTTTCCTCACATGGTGTAAACAGGCTTCTGAATTCATAGTGCACAATGCTCCTTCAAACCTCAACCACTGGTCCAACCATCTCTCAATGTACAAGGAAGACATGCAAGTTTCTTCTCAGTGTCCAAACAACTGAGTCTCCAGCAGTTTTCAAATGACATATACATGACATATAAAGACCTTCATCTTCATAACTGAAATAAACTCGCTTTTCTAATTGATACTCCACGATGCGAGATCTTGCATGGAGCCCCAGTCCAAGGTAGATTGATAGCCATCTTGAATTTCTTCCATTTTCTATTAATTACGCCAACAGTTGTTGCCTTCTCACCAAGCTGTTTGGCTATTGTCCTGTAGCCCATCCCATCCTTGTGCAGGTCTACAATTTTGTCCCTAGTGTCCTTAGACAGCTCTTTGGTCTTGTTCATAGTGGAGAGGTTTGAGTCTGGTTAACTGAGTGTGTGGACAGGTGCCTTTTTACAGGTAACGAGTTCAAACAGATGCAATTAATACAGGTAATGAGTGGAGGATAGGAGGACTTCTTAAAGACAAACTAACAGGTCTGTGAGACACAGAATTCTTGCTGGTGATTAAATACTTATTTCATGCAATAAAATGGAAATTAATCAATAAAAAATCATACAATGGCTACAGCGAAAAATGAGGAGGAAGAGATCGGTTTAGTGTATTTGGTGGCAATTTGCATTTTAATGGTTTTTAAGCCGTTTTAAATGTAGACGCAAACGTATCATTCGCTGGCTTCCGGATTTCCGACATTCGAAGGATCTCTAACAAGTTAGCTAACTAGCCTGCTGTCCATCCACAATGTGATTTTCTGGATTTTTTGGGGGGGATTCTGTCTCTCACAGTTGTGGTGTACCTACGATTGTAAGTGGGAAAACTTGAAAAATCAACAGTGTATCAAATATTTATTTGACCCAGTGTATATTCTCTGCCAAAAGAGTTTGTAGGCTGATGGTATTCTGAGTCTGTAGCCTACTGAACCAATATACAAAAGTGTTTATTGATAGAGACTTCAAAGCACCTTTGTAGGTCATTTTGAATAAGGGCATCTACCAAGACTATAAATGTAGAAATCTAGCCCTAATGAACAAGCGAAAGAGTAACAATAAGAAAGGAAAAAGCTCCTAAATGGACAAAAGGGGGAAAACAAATGTTAAAAAAACTGTATTTAATAAGGGACCCAATCTTCATTTAAATAGTGTGATTATAAATTATTCTTCTATATCTTCTGTATATACAGAGACGAATTAAAGCAAACTCACTCTTTTTACTGCTGGCTTTATTGAATTGGCTGCTTATACAAAAATTTAAATTGTATTTGTTGCATGGCACGCAGTAAAATGCTCATTATGACTGTTCCATACCATAAGAATAAATAATAAATACTAAATGATACTAAAACGGATACAAATAAAAAAAATTGAATGCAAAAATAGAATAAAGGGAATATAATTGAGTTAACAGTATAATAGATTATAATCGCAGTGCATTGGTATGCGTATGGTTCAGTCAAAATGAACTTTATTGTCATTCAGCCAGTCAGTAAGATGCCAAGCAGAATAAAATTGCGTTTCTCCAGAGGCTCCAATCTGCAGATGTCACATATAACAGCCAAGAGAGGTAACAAATAGACAATACAATAGACAGTAAACTAGACAGTATCGAAAAACAATACACAGAGGAGAAGCTGGTGTTGGATTTATGATGATCGCAAATGTTGAGCTATTTTATGAGTTGCTCAGTAGCTCCTGGTTCCATAATCTCAAATCAGTATAAGAATGTAGAAAGAACATCACTCATAATCTTACACTCCAGTTCTCATGTTAGTTCTCACTCTCCAGTGTTCTGTATTGTTTAAAGACTATAATCACACTCTTGATGTCACCCAAATGAGGATGGGTTCTCCTTTTGAGTCTGGTTCCTCTCGTGGTTTCTTCCTCATAACATCTAAGGGAGTTTTTGCTTGCCACAGTCGCCATGGCTGCCCATCAGGTATAAATACACATTGCTCACCTTGACTGTTAAATTCTGTAAAGCTGCTTTGAGACAATGTCTGTTGTGAAAAGCGCTATAGAAATAAACTTCACTTCACTTCACTTGATAGGTAACAAAATAGATACACACACAAAAATGCAAAAATATTGCACAATGTTCACATAAGAAGTTTTAGTGCACAAAAAGTGGCAAGAATGTAAACTATCTGTGATTAAATAAAACAATAGGAATGAACAAATTGCATATTGATAATCTGGTTAATTATATATAATGTGATATTTGAGGGAATTTCTTTTAAGTATATTATAAGCAGAAAATCAAGTTTTGGTCATCAAGTCATTTAGATTTATTGATTTATTCTGCATGCCAGAATTCCGAGTTTTCCCAAACATTTTTCCATTTACTTTGATAGCACATTGTTTTTCCATTTACATTATTGAATATTATTCAGAAAGAAATAACACTTATTTCATTTATACAACTAAACATGTGAGGGTTAAGGGCCTAGTTTAGGGGCCCAGTCAAGTCAAGTCAAGTCAAGTCAAGTGCTTTTATTGTCATTTCTACTATACACAGTGGTACACAGTACACAGTAAAAACGAGACAACGTTCCTCCAGAACCCTGGTGCTACACTAAACAACATAGAGCTACAACACACAACACACAGCTACATGAAGTGCATCGAGTGCAACCTAATGCAAACAGTGCAGACAACAAACAGTACAAACAGACAGTACAGACAGACAGACAACACAAGACAGTGTGGGACAATACACATAACACAAGATAGCGCTGACTAGTAAACCTACTGTATAATCTGAATATACAGTACTGTGCAAAGAGGACTATAAAGACTATAACCAAGTACACAAACACAATGCAGTGCAAAAAACAGCAGTAGCAGCAGTTGAGAGGTGAAAAAAAAAGCATGTAAATGGTATAAATCTGTATAAATCTGTATATAAATCGGTATATATCTGTCACCCAGCAGTGGCAGCTTGGTTTTGCTGGTATTTATATACCCACAACCTTCCAATCAGACGTCTTTATATTCTTCAAAGAAACAGAACAATAGAACATATACCGTCTTTAGTTCACAAAAAAACCCTTATCATCTTTAATGCATATTTAATATCATTATATTACAATAGATTTTCAAGCTCCTGCCAAACTGCCACATGTTTCCATCTTATATTGGAACAAAAAAAAAATGTGAACACTAATGCATACTAATTCTACATTTTCCTTGACAGCACATCCTTTTTTTTTTTTCTTTAGCACATTTGCACAGGCGCTCTCCCGGTTATACATTGTCGACATCGTATCATAGATCACCGATTCTTGAAGGTGATAATTGCAATCAAGTGCTGCACTGAACAGCAATTTTCTCACCGAATCCGTATTGATTGCTAGACCACATGTTTTTAATTTTAGAAAGAAAAAAAAAACTTAACCTTAAAAAAATAAATAAATAAAGCGTAAAATGAATATCTGGTTATGCAAGCGGTGCAGATAAGAGCTTGGCAATTTAGCTGATTTAAATAAGACATTCGACACAGAAATTTGCATTTACACAATATAAGTAATTACAGAGCAGCTTGAGCGAGTAGATTATAATTTCAGCCTTTCTCGCTGATTGACACGCTCTCAGTCGGTGGCGAAAACGCTCAATTCCGGCCCAATCTCGCCTTTATCCCCAGCATGTGTAATATGTGGGCAATAAATATAGAAGGAAAAGCTTACTCGTGACATCCATGCTCTGTAAACTCCCTGGGTAAACTGTAGTTTATTTTTTTCAGGATTGATCACTCGGACAGGGATTCGAGTATCAGTAAATGTTTTTAAAGTATGCAACAAATCTATAGGCTCCAGCTCCATCCGTAAATGATGCTGTGGTGGATTTTCAATGGTAGTTAATTATTTCGAGGACGTTTAACAAGTAGCGAAGATGAAAGTCATAATCGCAGAGTGATGTGGGGCCAGTAATGGGGGATGGCAATACATTATTCTGTGTCTGTACTTTAATAAGGCTGCTGTAATAACACCACATGTATCTGGATGATTGTCTGAGTGCTCCAGATATTCTGTATTGTGTTTAAATCCAAACCAGAATGCTTATTTTGGTTGGTTGGTTTTTTTAATCACTATTCCCCAAAACACATACAGAGCAATAAAAAAAAAAAAAAAAAGTGATTAGAAGGTTCTATCAGTATATACAGATTCAATGGCACACAGACTTGTGACATTATAATATCACAAGTGATCAACACTGATTATCTATTCATCATGGCACCTGTTAGTGAGTGGGATATATTTAGTAGCAAGTGAACATTTTGTCCTCGAAGTTGACGTGTTAGAAGCAGGAAAAATGGGCAAGTGTAAGAATTTGAGCGAGTTTGACCAATTGTGATGGCTAGATGACTGGGTCAGAGCATCTCTAAAACTGCAGATCTTGTAGGATGTTTCTGGTCTGCAGTGGTCAGTATCTCTCAAAAGTGCTCCAAGGAAGGAACCGTGGTGAACCGGTGACAGGGTCGTGGGCGGCCGAGGCTCATTGATGCATGTGAGGAGCGAAGGCTGGTCCATGTGGTCCGATCCAACAGACGAGCCCCTGTAGCTCACACTGCTGAAGAAGTTAATACTTTATGTATTATGACTGTTTTGCCAGCAAAAGAGGGACAATATTAGGCAGGTAGTCATGCTAATATAGCTATTAAGCCATAAGCTAATTGTTAGGTTTCTTTTCTAGAATAAGTGTTCATTAAAGTGTTGCTGGAAGAAGTAAGTTTTATAGGTCTCTCAAAGACTGTTAGAGACTCAGATGTTTGAACATCAAATAGAAGATCCTTCCACCACCTAGCTGCCATTTCTTCCTCATACTTTGAGATGTCGTGGAAGCATTGGAGTAGTGGTTGAGGATTTGTGGGAGCATGGTGCAGCATGCGGTGAGATAAGTGCATGCTGGTCCATTCATCATTGTTCTAACCCACAGCTAGAAATGCAGCACTGACAACACCACTGGTCTTGGTTGCCGAGTCGTGGTTTATGGCCCAGAGCTACATTTCCCATTAGCTACTTCACCTCCTTGTTTTATGTCAAATGAATGGTAGCACCTATTTTACTTTTTGATTAATTAGGATTCGGATTTGGTCTCACCATGCACCATGTACAAACTCTCACTGTATGTCTTTCTATGGTTCACAGAGTTATATGTTGTCTTTAATTTATGTTTCAAGTTCTGGGTTTTAATCATTTTATTTCACATTTTCTCGTATTGTTTTATGTGTTTGGTTGTTGTATATTCCACATCTGCGCTTGCCTCCAACATTGCTCACTTCGCATGCCAGGTATGACAGTTTTTTAAACTCAGCCACATCACTCCCTAAGTTTTTAACATTAAAGAGAATGAGTTATAGAGTTTGATGGCCACTGGGGTAAGAAGAATCTCCTGTGTCGTTCTATGGTTGTGTTCGGTGGTCTTGGTCTGCGGTTGTCAAGGATACTAAGAAGTTTCCTCAGCATTCTTCTCTAAGACACCAAAGACTCCAGCCCAACTTCCATGACTAATAAGCTGGTGAGTCTGTTGGCATTGGTGAGTCTGTTGGCACCCAGATACCCCCTGCACATTGTACCATCCTAACATACATTCTATTAAATAATCAAAACAATAGACTAATATAAACCAACACAACTGACCAGGCAGTTACTAAGGATGAACATATAACCTTTATAAATGCATCATGATCATGACTGCTATTCAGGATCATATCATCAAACCTGGCCTTTGATTGTCACATAAGCTTCATATCTGTTTGCTTGCACACACAGTTTAATGAGAATAATAAGATCCCGGTTGCATTGTAGAACCATTAGTCTCAAAAGTAAATTAAATTTAAGGTTTATATTTGTGTTATTAGAGGCTAAATCGGTATGTGTTTAGACATTGTATAGGGATGTACTTTAATTGATGGAGAGCTTTCGATTGATTAATCCGTCATGATGGACACACGATTTGTTTTTCCATGCCTCAGGTTATTGTGAGTGAAGCGTAAAGCTTTAAATTATCTGGCTTACAACACCACAGGTGCGATTTATATCACCGTTAATTCCTCCTGTGAAGAGACGAAGATCAAACACGGTGAAATTACATGATTGTATTAAATGTTTTGTTTTCAATGTAACGCATTTCTCATTTTTTAAGTTGATAAATTCTTAATTCTGATTTGTCAAAATAAGTCAAAAGTGCCATTCTTCTGGGAAAGCCTTCCTTTAGATTTTGTGGGAATTCCTGATTCCTGAGTGCATTATTGAGATCAAAATGTTGGATGAGGAGTTCCAGGGTATAGTTGACATTCAAGTTCTTCCCAAAGGTATCTGTGCAGGACTCTCAAATTCTTCTACTCCAAATTTAATGCACCATATCTACATGAAGCTCTCTTTGCACACAGGGCATTGTCATGCTATAGCAGGTTTAAGTCTCGTAGTTCTTGTAAATAAGGAAATTGTAATCCCACAGCACACAAAGACAATTGTGTGCTTTAAAATCTTGGGGAACAACCATATCATTTGATAATCATTTATCAAACAATCATTTGATGATCAGAAATATACATACTTTTGGAAACTTTTGTTGTTTCGGTGAGCTTATAACAATGTTAACATTGCTATATTAAGAACTTGTCATATAGTGGAACTACTGCAGCTTGTGAAGAATGTGTGGTATTGTTGATTTGGCAAAAGATTTTGTTTAGTAAAGTGTTTATTTAATTTTTTTTTAAAGAAGTCTTCAGGTTACAGTCAGCACAATGCTTTACATTGTTTAGACATAGGAAAGGGGTTCCATTTTCTGTAAAATGAACATGCAAAATATCCATTTGCTTTTTCTAATTCCTATTTTCAAAAGATATAAAATACAAAGTTAAATGTCACATTAACATGCTGTTTTTAGACAATGATCAACTTCAGGGTGGTAAATGTAAACAAGCAAGCAGCAAAAAATATTTTCCTAGTTAAAAATATTTGATTAGATTATAAGAAATATAATATAAGAAGAGTATTTATCAATATATACATCTAAATCTAAAACCAGATGCATGGATTTTCTTATTAAAACCTCTTAATCATCTAAAGCTTTAAATTCTGACCATCATTCACAAATTCAGTGGTTCCAGTAAATGATTTATGAATAAATAATGCACAACATTTGCATCATATTAGCATACTTTTACATATGCATCTGCAGCTATATACATTTTTTAACCCCTATGTTAATTCCAAATGTATGAATAGTAACCCACTGTAATGTGTAGAGACAAATTAACCCATTTGAAATCAGTCAAAAGAATAAAAAAAATCTATTTGTCGTAATAAACTCCAATATTGTACGTGTTGGTTGGATGTAAGGTGTTACAAGGCCTGCAGAGGGAGTTAGTGTTCACCTCTGTGGAACATCCATCTGTTCCTCAATGGCTCTCAAGCCACTTGGCGATATTGAAAGTACAGAGCACCTGGAATCCAAAAAACACCTGCGTGTGTTAGTGCCAATATATCACTCACCATGATATAAGTGGATAAACATCCTGTTTGTACTTCCTGAGTGCAGTAATTTGGATTTTCTGTAATAACACTACTGCCATTTAGCCATCTTTAAAAAATTAAATACAAACTGAAAGCATTTACTATTTTGTGTACAATACATTACAAACTACAGGCAATTAAAAGCTAAACAATCAGATGTGTATGTACTGCATTAATGAATTTGTTCTGTAAAATCCTTGATCGATGGTGGTATTGTTTCTCGTAACCATAACCCTAACCCTAGTACATGACATCATTGTTATGTTTTGACCACACTAACATTTACCGTTCATGTTTCTGGAAATAATATAAAACACCGTTGTTGACATGTATCTGACCTTTGCATCATTTTTCTTTGCCATTTGGAGTGTAAGCAGCTATTAAAGCATAGTTTTAGACAGGACTGAGCAGGGAAACTCCAAAGCTGGGGTCGTCAATGATACGGCACCCCTGGAGCACAGAGGGTTAAGGGCCTTGGCCAATATCAAAAATCAATGCTTGGCAATACCGTGGCTTGAACCCCCAACCTTCCGATCAGTAACCCAGCACCTTAACCAATGAGCTACCACTCCCCTGATAACACGCCTACTATTATTATAAAGTGCATTTAAAACCCATTGCTATTAGTTCTAGTGGAGCTGTGAAGCAGTGTGCAACAGGCGATCGCTGTAAAGCCTTTTATAAGAATGGTGACAGTGTGAGTGCTGCACAAAGGGAATTTCGGCATCATAGGTGCGTCATTTCGAAGGAACGTCTCAACACTGTGATGAAGCGTGTTGTGGAAGGAAGGGGCGAGGGCTCCTCACCATCGCAGCTCGACCAGCCTCGATATTCTATGGTGTGCCGGCCATTTAACACCATCTGGGGACTGAACCAAAAAGAGCAGATGGGACACAAACTTCCAGAATCACCAAATCCCAGTTCCAAAATTTCCATTTCCCTGCACCACTTTGTATAACGTAATACATCACAGCATTGTATTATTTAATATAGCAAGAGGTGGAAAGAGTAATACGATATTCTACTCAAGTGAAAGTAGTTACTTCCATTAAATTTTTCTTAGGTACAAGTAAAGTTACTGGCCTAAAAATCTACTTAAGTCAAAGTAATACCTATATTATTTAAAATATACTAGGAGTAAAATTAACCAAGGTCCTTTTTTAAGGATGGTGGGAAGTGGGGGATTCTGGTGTAGTTAAAAAATGACAAGGGAATATAAATATCAATCTCGTTGTCTTTAATTATAGGGACACCTTCACAAATTAAAGTGCGATAACAACAAAAAAGCAAAAACGAAACCACTACAGCACAACATTTCAAACAAAACATACTTAGGTAAAATGACAAAAACAGCCATACCTTATGTTAAAAATAAAAAACACAGAAAACAGCATAGCAGATCACATGATACATCAGTGTGTCCAACAAGCAATATTTTCCCTTATTATTAAAATACGTATATATTCTGTGGTCAAAACCAATTTAGTGTGGATGGAGTGGGCAAAATATGAACAGATGGGACAGTTTCAGAATTGTGAATGTGTTCGTAGTGACACAGAATCCCTCTGGATCCATTTCCAAGTTTCTGGACTGGACTCACCAATCCGGATCTACTCCAGTCCGGACATTAGCCCACTCAATCTCCAAGCTAATAACAGCATCAGCTGCTCCTTTTTTCACTAATAGGATTCTCGATAAATTCTAACACTCATGACTCTTGTCGTAACAGCTTGTCCACATGCTTCCATTCGTAAGACTGCCTGCGATGGTAGCCAAAGTCTCCTGTCGTACTGCATGAGAGGTTGATTTTAATATGCACATGGATTCATTTTCCACCAGGGGTTAATACACTGCTGCTTTACAACATGTCTTAGTTTATTATCTGTGGTGATGAAGTGATGTTAAAATGATCTGTGATAGCCACAAAACATACAGACTTTAATTTGACACCTGAAGAATTCCTTTAAGATTGGTTATGTGGTGTGTTTGTCAGATACACTATATTGCCAAAATATTGAGACACCTGAACTTTCCTGCTTATATGTGGTTCTTTTCCAAACTGTTACAACAAATCTGGAGGCACTCAATTGTACAGGACGTCTTTAGATGCGCTGTAATAACATTTTGCATTCACTTGAACTAGGAAACCCAAACCTGTTCCTGCATGGCGATGCCCCTGTGCACAAAGTGAGCTCCTTGAAGATCTGGTTTACATGGTTTGGAGAGGAAGATCTTGAGTGGAAAGCTGACTGCACCCCAGGTCTCCTCACCTACATCAGTACCTGCCTTTCATAATACCTATGTGGCTGATGAACACAAATATCCATAAGCACACTCCAAAATCTAGTGGAACATCTTCCCAGAAGAGTGGAGGGAATTATAAAAGAAAATTGGGACTAAATGTGGAATGCAATGATCAAAAATCACATACTGTACTTATGACCAGGTGACCCAATACTTTTGGCAATATAGTGTATATTGTCTTTCTCAGTCTTTCAGAATATCAAAATCTGTTCCTTGATGCTTACCTCAAGACTTACTTATAAGAAGCAATACATAATTCAAAAATATATTACTGCCTTGTTTTAGGGTTCATGTTTTCTTTTTCTACATTGTTAATGAGGAATAATATTAGCATTTGTGCAATTGACTGAAAATTTCACTGGCTTCTGACCAACACCAAGATATCATCAGATCTACATAAGATCCCAATGCTTTGTTCAAACAGCAGAAATTCTCTTCAGTCACATAGTTCCAATGCATGGAATACTATACTATACTATAGAACAATGATTTAAAGCTCTATGTACATAGCATTCTATGTTTACAACTATCAAGATTAGCTCCCTTGACTGACTTGATTAAAGGGCAACAACTATTACCTTTTAATTCAGAGCCATTAATGTTTATTTCTTGGCTAGAAATAAGAGAATGGTTCTTGCTTGTATTTTGTTTTGCAGAGAGATTTAAAATCTGTTCACGTGCCCAATGAGTGTGCTTTTTTGCCACATTTTCAATTTGGGTTGGTGCCTAATTTGCTAATTTGTTACAGGGAAAATGAGTTCACACTTCTATGTATCTTCATCTTTTCTAAAACAAGGCAAGTTAACAGTAAGTAATAATACCAGAGAAAGTCAATACGATGGAAAAATCTGTGAAGGTTCTGCCTGCACCTAAATGGGGATGTGGTGGATTGGTGGTTAAGGCATCGGCCCATGGATCTGACGGTCCTGAGGATCTACTACACAGCTGAAGACCTACTACAGAAGAAGTGCTGGTTCATGTTTAGAAAACAATCATTGCACCCTGCAATCATCTTGGAATGTTCAAATATCTTAAATGCAAAAAATATATTTTTTGCATTTTTCTTTTCTTTGCTATTATTTATTCTTATTATAAGATTGCAATATGCCAAATAATAAAAGAGAATTAAACCAATTTTAAGTTCAAGTTCAAGATTTGTATTTGGCACAAACCTATTTATATTCAGAATACAGCTTGCAGTGAAATGTAAAAAATGTTAAATATAAATTTTGGAATATTTTTACATTTTAGGCTTGTAGTTTATTTCTTCTAGTTTTCATTTTGCATTTATAAATAACATTATTTTAATGGAGAATATTGATCTGCCAATAGAAAAAGACTTCATGCTTTAAATAAAAAAATTATAAAAATCCTTGTGATAGGTTTCATAGTCTTACATATGTTTTATTGTAATCCAGTTATAGGAAATATTTGATGCATTTAACTAGATTTTTTTTTATATAATGATAAATATTATATTTTATTTTTATATCTATTTTTATAAGTATTTTTCTGGCTTTCAATCTAATTAGGGTCTATCACAAGCTCATCATTATGAGATAGTAAGTCAAAATTATGAGTTAGTAAGTCATAATTAGAAAATCAGGATCTCATAATTATGAGATATTAAGTATGCAAAGGTCTTCTGTATACCAGTGTGATTCTAAGTGCATGCGGGATTGAAGTAAGATTTCTGAAAATTATTCACGCTTGGTGGACTATGCAGCAGAAATACCCTGAGCTGAAGGTAATAATTTCATTCTAAAATCAAACTCCAAACTCAAGATCAAGATAAACACTCAGGACTTCCAATGAGGGAATATGGGTTTTCATGTGTGCGTAATCGAATACAGAAAAAACAGAATATGAAGGTTTTTTTGCCTGTCTTGTGTGGATTTAAAATCTCGCTTTAATGCCACTTAATCATTTCTTAATATGAATCTTTCAGTCCCAATCTATGAAATTCTCCTAATTGCACCCTTAAACCATTTAAATTTTACTTCTAATACAGCGAAAAAATAATACGTTGATGCAGAAATCTCAGTGCTTGAGATTTGCTTGAGGCTGACTTTCTCAAAGCATTCCAATTTAAGAATCACACTGAATATTGCCTCCATCACGTTACAATGCTTTGGGGAAACTAGGTTCTGTTTGCGAACGATGACTCTATCAGTTTTCATGATAATGTGTATCATTTTGTTCCTGTGTGCATTTACAACATTCCAAACACAGCTTTCTCTTATAGCCTGTTTTTCTTTAATGGTTTAGCTTAAATAAGCATGCTAACATGCTTAAATTTTACAGCTGTTTTAAGTGCGAGTGCCTGAGGACAAACAGGATTGCGCCTGGTTAATGCTTTAATCTGCTTGTGTGATGGCATCTAAAACAGAATCTACACATTGGACTGATAGTGTATAATTAAAGAATTATAGTAATTATGAGATGATTTAATTATGACCAGAAAATATGGAACTAGGATGTGATAATATATGCTAATATCAGTATATTCTGAATTGCTGTAGTTATTTAATTAAAGGTATAAATATAGCAGGGCTGTTATGCAGTCCGGGGCATTTATTTGACATGGTTTTTGTGTAATTTACTGGGAAATTCACCACAAATCAAGTGGCAAGTAACTTTCATGATGACTTCACACAAAACTATAAGGAATAAGGGCTCACTCAGTGGGGATAAATTGATTTCATTTGTATCCAGGACCTTGCTATCAGAATTTTACCTGTGATGTTGTATGGTTTAGAGACAGTGGCATTGAGTAAAAGACAGGAGGTGGAGCTGGAGGTAGCAGAGCTGAAGATGTTGAGGTTTTTGTTGGGAGTGATGAGGATGGACAGGATTAGAAATTAGTTTATTAGAGGGATAGCGCATCTAGGACCTTTTGGGGACAAAGTAAGAGAGGCTCGATTGAGATGGTTTGGACATGTGCAGAGGAGAGACATGGGGTATATCAGGGGGAGAATGCTGAGGATGGAGCCACCAGAATGGAGGAAAAGAGGAAGACCAAGGAGGAGGTTTATGGATTTGGTGAGGGAAGACATGCAGGTAGTTGGTTTAAAAGAGGCAGATGTAGAGGACAGGGGGGTATGGAGACGGATGATATGTTGTCGAGAGAAAAAGAAGAAGGATTTATTTTATATATATATATATATATATATATATATATATATATATATATATATATATATATATATATATATATATATATAAGCCTATAGTGTTCATTTACTTTACTGTCCTGAAACTCATGATAAAGGTAATGCTTTTATCATTTGGCGAATTTTTTAATCCCACTACACCCAAGCAGAAAAAAGTTGAATTACTTAAACTGCACATCTGAAACAGGAAGTCACGCCATGCACAGCGAGGGACTGTTATTCTCAGAGCCTTTTGCAATAATATTCAGAAATAATAACAAAGAAAGCAACTGTTTCACTGTATACTTTCAACTGACTCAGCTATAGGGCATATAGTTTTATAGGAACTATAGTTGTTTTCAGTGAACTTGTAATTCCATTGTGGTAACTAAAAGTGCTTTAGAAACCAAGTGAATTTCATTTCAATAATCCTGTTATTCACAGAAAAAAAAAAGAAAAGAAAAAGAAATACCAATTCCAAGCCCATGAGCACCCTTCTGTAAATCCCTATTAGTTTCAGGGCTGACTGTGCTTCGAGTTTTCCATTAAGCAGCTCTGAAGCTCTCTCACACTGCTATCATATGTCTGATTTCAAGCTCATTCTACAGGGAGGGATTTAAAGTTTGGAAAGAGTCTGTCTGTCTGTCTGTCTGTCTGTCTGTCTGTCTGTCTGTCTGTCTATCTATCTATCTATCTATCTATCTATCTATCTATCTATCTATCTATCTATCTATCTATCTATCTATCTATCTATCTATCTATCTATTTATCTCAGGGTCTTCCACAATGGCATGGCTATTGGAGACAGATGGACTGTCTCCAATAAAAAGATTATACAGAAACTGGACATTTAAAGACTGGGGAACAAGCAATGTATTTCCAGTTTTCTTTTGTTTTAGATAGTAAGAGTGGATTCTGATGTGATCTTCTGTTTATGTTGCTTAACCATCTCAAGGTTTGACCTTTTGTGAACAAATTCCAGCACCACCACTGGTGGGCCCTTTAGCAAGTTCCTTAACCACCAACTGCTCAGTTGTAAAATGCTCTAGATAAGGGCACCTACCAAATGCCGTAACTGTAATAAGTTGTGTAATGTATGAGCATAGTTCTGCCAGGAGGTTGAGGCTTCACCATAGATAGGGCTTAAAAATATTCAAGAGCATTAATTGTTCTGTATAAAGGAATGGGTGAAGTCATAATACATTGCAAGAAGACATTTGCTGCTGTTAATCTTTCCAATAATTGTGAAAACAAAACATTTTGTGTTTAAAAAAATCTATACGATGTCTGAAAATCTATACGATGAATATTAAAAAATATGATAAATTAAACGTGCTGTATCTGTTCTCTTGCTTTAAAAAAAAAAACTAACTAATGTTTAATGAGTCTGAACTAGGGAAGCCAGTTTGCTTTGATGAAGCTCTCTGAAGCCCACTAGGATCTGCTTGTCCTCTTTTGAAGCATGCTCTAAGAGCTGAAACATTCATTCAGCTGAGCTTGAAAGTTAAAATGTCTAAAAGTTTTAATATAACCCAGCTGTTCAGGAGAATCGTGTAGAAAGAAATTTGATATCATTTCAATGAATTGGACTCATACTATATTTTGGAGGTTTACTAAAGGTATAGAAGAAGACAAGAGCCTTTATTTGTCACATGTATATATTCTAGTGAATTCTTTTCTTTTCATATCCAAGCACCTTTTTTTAAAGAATCTGTCTTTAGAGTGCAGAGTCAGCCATGATATAGCACCCCTGAAGCACAGAGGGTTACTGGCCTTGCTCAAGGGCCCACGAGTTGCACAGCATGGTTTGAACCCCCCCGACCTGCTGATCAGTAACCCAGAGCTGCCATCTTCCTAAAATATTTTCATAACCCAGCTTGTCAGGAACCTGGATTCAGAGCAAAGGTTCAGCCATGGTACGTCAAAAGCCCAACTGTGGTAGATTAATGGTGCTTAAACCCTCAACTCTATGAACAGTAACCCAGAGCCTGAACCACAGAACCACACTACCTGTCTACACTCCTCATTCAGCTTCTTAACTAATCACAAAAGTCCTTTATATTGAATATACAATCAACTATAAAGCTGTAGATATCAAGAACCTAAGTTTGACACACAATAAACCTTTTAGGTTAAGTTAACTAACATTTATAAAATATACAAATGAACATTTACTGTGTTTTGTGGAGAGAATGATATCTGAGACTTTAAAATGCATCCCAACCTGCCCATAATGAAAAAAGCTTTTGGGGAAGACCAAAAATACATATACATCTCAGACCTTTTTAGACAGAAATCAATAATGGTTAAGTGTCTTTTAGTCAGCACTTTGGATTTGAGCCTTTTTAAAGCCGTCTTTTCTTATCCATCCTGAATTCGCTTAGCTCTTCCAAACCCAAAAAGAAAGCATTAGATAAATAGGATGAAAAATGCAGGATGGCTGAAATGAACGAGAGCACATTTCGTCTCGTTTCATTTTATTTAAATTTATAGGAACATAGTTCTATAAGAGCTAATGGAGAAAATCTAGTTCCACTTTTCTCCACAGTTTAACCCCCAATCCTAAGAAAAAAAGAAAGAAAAAAAGAAAGAAAGAAAGAAAGAAAGAAAGAAAGAAAGAAAGAAAGAAAGAAAGAAAGAAAGAAAGAAAGAAAGAAAGAAAGACCTGATAAGTATGTTAATCAGTGATTCTTTTACTGTAGTGAGGTTAATGGATCTGGAATCTCAGGAACACCATATAATTTGGGAAAACCCCCTGATTGGGTTGCCAGAGCAGACAGTTTCACACATTCATTTACAGCTTGGTGCAGTTCTCGGTTATCTACACCATTTGTGCACAGGATGGGTAGCGGGGTGGTGGTGTGGAGTGGTAACTGAACACCCCTTAGAAAACCCTTGCCGACTATTTGCAAAACTAATTGTAAAAAAACAAGCTCCGAATCAAAATAAGATCTCTGGACCTGTGCAGTGGCAATGCCTCACATTTTTTCCGAACCATGCAGAATATTAGACTTCTAATTCCACCATGGGCTCAAAAAAAAAAAGAAAAAGTTTTTGAAATTCAATGAACACATTCACTCATAATGATCAGAGTTCCCATAGTGTTTGCTCTTTGGTTGAATCTTGTTTTATACATTAAATCAGTGAACTTATTGATTTGATCTAATAATTTGTTCAGCTAATGCTTTGCTGATGACACACTACTGTAATTCCTTTCCTCCATCCACCGCTCAAGTCGTACAGACTGCCATTCTAATACCTCTGCCTGGACAAAACAGACCCATCATTTAAAACTCAGTTTTGATAAAACACCTTCATGACACATTCAGCACTTGCAGCAATGTAGAGTATATTTCTTTATATCTTGCACGATAAACTCTAATCTTAGACGATACGCTGTGTACTCGATAATGTAAGTCCTAAATGTTTGTAGTTAGTTGAGTACAGCTTGAATCGGTGGTGGATACGTAACCACGTAAATGTGATTCATTACTGCACTTAAGTAGCTTTTATGCGTATTTGTATTTTACTGAAGTATTTCTTCACAACATTTCAAAAGCAAGTATCTTTTTACTTAACTACATTTTGTAAAATCAGATGTTTGTTTTTATTCATAAGTGGATAAAAACTTAACTGGCCAAACATGCATCAATCCACCAATCAGGGTCGAGCGCACGCTCCGTTTTGAACTTGTTTTGATTGGCGCTCGGTGGCGTCTACTTATCGCCAACATACAGTTCAGCATTTTGAGAGGAATAAATGATGGAGAAACTCCTGACTCGAACTCGCCACAGCACCCGTGGCCTTAATTACACGATTTCTTTTTAAATAGTTAAAAAGAAGGTTTGCTCATGATCTTTTGAATAGATATCAATCAGTGTTTGAATCATTAATATCATTCAATTAATGGATTGACGTGCTGAGAGTAACAGAGTATTTTCACATAATCTGAGTTGATTAAGCAAAGAGTCTTGTGACAAAAATCATAAAAGGAACATTAAAGCCGTAATAAATCCTAGTATTTTAGATACTTAAGCACTTTGGTATTTTTGCTTAAATGAATGTTTAAATGGAGCACTTTTACTGGAGTCATATTTTACCAATGAATCTCTACATGATTTGTCATGACTTCGTCCACCACTGGCTTGAACAGACACTTTTTTAAACAAGTACCACAACAAACACCTCGCCATCACCAGACAATTTTCTGGTAATAAAATCCAAATTAAATACTGATTTCTGCATGAGGTGTATTAACATATTCAAGTTGTTCTAGAATGTTTGTAGCATACGTATGCAAAATTTGCAAATCATACCATAGTTGAAGATCTAATGGCACAGCTTTCATAATTCCTAGTTGCAGTTATATGATTCTGTTCACTCAGTTGACTCCAGAAGAAAGTAGAATATAAATATACAGAGAGTAGACTTGCACCATGCACAGGAGTACATCCTTTTTAAATATAAAGAGGTTGGCAAGAAAATCTGCATTACTAAGTCTATGGATCTCTTCCAAAAAAAAAAAAAAAAAAATTGAAATAGCCTCTTGAATCAGGCATTATGGTTGTTTGCATTGGTTTAGGTGGTCAGACAGGAGGTCTGTTTTTGGAGAAACTTCTGGGTTTACTGGTCAGTCAATGTTTTAATTATTTGCAGGCTTGCTTGGTTTGCTTATAGTTCTAAAGCACATCAGATTACAAAGCTGTTTAAGATGATTAGAAGCTGTTGCTTCTCTGAAACAACTAAGTATAATGACCTATATACTATATATCTATATCTACAGTATATGCTATATACAGTGATGCCCTGCTGGTCAATTCTGACTTATAGAAGGAAGATTTGGGGAAGTGGAGGCTCAGAAGGTCACTCTTGGGGCCATTGAGCAAGATACTTAGCCCTCTGTGCTCCAATGCTGCTGTAACATCTCTGACCCTGGCTTCCTAACATTGCTAATATATGTGAAGAAAGATTTCACTGTGCTTTGGTGTACAAGTGACAAGTTGAAAACACTTTTCTTTCTTACTTGACTTCTCCTGGAATATGTGGTTGTTTCCCAAACTGTTACCAACAAATTGAAGGCACAAATTATATATGCGGTGGCATTAACGCTTACCTTCACTTGATATACAGTGGACCAGTGGTCCCTAACTTCTTTTTGCACCAAGGACCGGATTAATGGCTGACAATATTTTATATTTGTGGTGTATAAATTTAACAAAATGGAATGATACGACCGGCATAAAAACTGGTATTTTCATTTTGCTAGCTTGTGGGTTTGAATTTAGCGGTAATGTATTATGTGTTAGCGGCCGGAGCAGCTGCATTAAGAAGGTAGCGGATGGAGGTAAGACATGCGACCGAGGCATCTTGACATGCATCAAGAGTGAGTCATAGACAGATGCGGTTTTTCCAAAATAAAACATCGTTCAGAATCAGATAATTAATAAATGGAAATAATGTAAGTTATGTATTCTTGCTGTGCGGCCTGGTACCAATTGACCGGGGGTTGGGGACCACCGCAGTAGATGACCCAAAAGTGTTTAAGCAAGACAGTGACTCTTTGCACAAAGACAGCTCCATGACCATATGCTTTACGTGTTGAAGTGGAAGATCTTGAGTGGCCTGCTTGCATGGTCTGACCTCAACTCTACTGAACACCTTTGGGATGAATGTGAACACTGATATCAGTTCCTGGCTTTACTAAAAAAGCTGAATGGGCACAAATCTCCACAAGCACACTCCAAAATCTAATTGAACATCTTCCCAGAAGGCTGGAGGTTATTATAAGAGCAAATAGGGACTAAATGGGGACATTTTCCATATAGTGTATAACGTCACACTGGATGGAGAACCCCATGGTAGATCTAGAACCTGTTGGAAAGATTATATCTCATGGATCGCATGTGAAAAAATCTTTAAAAAAAGAGTCACTTCAAGTCCATTAGAAATAGCTAGACTCTCTAATCAGGTACTGAGAAGTCTGCACTAGCTTTCTCAGCCTGTTGCCATCGCAACCCCCACTAGGAAAAGTGTAAAGAAAACTGAATAACGAAGGAGTTCTTTATGAGTTTCGGATTATTTAGTTCATGTTCACACTACAAGATTCTGCTCACATACTATCACAGTTTCAGCTTCAACAGAGCAAAAAAGGATGGTGATGCATTAGCAGCTTTAAAAATAAAATGGAAAAGAATCATAGCTTTTGGTGATTTGCCTAACATGATCATTTCTGTGCATATCTGATTTTTTAGACGTTGTAGGCTAAGTTTAATAAATATGTAGCGCACAGCTACATTAAAGTTTCAGAGAGTCTCTTGTGGGACAAGACATTTATGCTGGGCCGTGATAAAGAGCTTCAATACAGACAGAACTATGGGAGCCTTGTGAGATGTAAAGGCTCGGTTAGTTTTATGTGCACGCTTTTGTATGTTTAACACCAGTTATAGGGTTCTGCCGGGAACAATCACTCATTTTAACAGTAGTGACAATTGGTTTTATTGTGCTCTTGTTGTGTTCTAGAAAGGGGATTTGATAAAACTTGTTGATCAGGGCTTCTTCAACAAATGACATTGGTTTTTGCTTTTGGTTTAACATAACGAGATGATGATGAAGCGACTGGCAACTCTTGCTCAGTCCTCTGCAGTTTTCAAGAAACCTGCCTCTCAAGCTGAGCTGACAGCCAGCATCGCAATCACAAACTTATCCAGCTATGAAATTGCACCCAGCTCACAAGCTGGAAAAAAACGCAAACACACTCACGGTTGCTATCCTTCTGTGCACAGATTCCAGGAGATAGATCAGACAGCCATAATGAACTACGGTAAATAACTTCACACTAAAAAAAATTGGCACTTTTGTATCTTGTGCATCTACAGACATGTTTATTTTTTCTCTTGTATATTTTTTTATTAAAAATAGAGAAGTTAACGTGTCTCTGAGTCTGTTTAAAAGTATTAGGAAAAAAAAACAAGGGTAAAAACGTGGCATGGGCAGTCACACCGTATCTTAAATGCATATAGATGAAACTTGAGCTCCAGCAATTCATTATACCATATATTGCATTTTTTCTTGGGGGTCATCTAGCAGACATACAATAGTGTCAGCTTTTTTAGGTTTTGCGTAATGTGGATTTAATAGCTGTTTTTTTTGTTTTTTTATTCCGCAATGACTGATGAAGGAGAAAAACTTTATTTGATCGCAGATAGATGGACTTTTCAAGAGCAGCTGGATCGTGAGGAAAAGTCGGCCGAAACAGTTCAAAACAGTTGCTAAGCTTTTTCACGGACCATTTAAATATTTGTGTTTTTTCCTGCAGATTTTGCAAAAAACACACAACTTGAGCCTTCATCTCAAATCCCTGGGAAAACTATACTTCATGGGAAAAAATGCACAAAAATGCAAAACCCACAAAACTGGGCTCATTTTATAAGATTAATATTGATGCTTCTGCTATTGGGGGGTGGTGGGGGTACGTGGGTGGTGCAGCTGTGGCTGCAGTGAAAGAAGAATTTTTGAATTGTGTTCACTGGATTTCTTGCTTTAGTAATGGAATTCATTCTCACTGTATGAGAGAAAAAAAAAATGTTCCCTTTTGGTTTTTGTGCATCTGCAGACAGGTTTTTTTTGCATTACTGCACTAATAGGCATAATGACATGTTTATTCAAAAACAACGATTTTTTCAAAAGCTAAGGATAAAAACAAGAGAATGGGCAGTCGCACTATATCCTAAATCCATATACATGAAACGAGAGCTCCAGCAATAAATTATAGAATCTAATGCATTTTGTTTGCGATGTCTCATTTGTTCCCTTTAATTCCAAATGCACTTGTAAATTTGGTCATTATACTCAGTCGGCTGACTGCGTTTTGTGTAATCAAAGTCTAATGTAATCTAATCTAGTTGAATATAATCAAATCTACATGGCAATTTAAAAATGAATCGACACTCATCGTTCCCTCTGGTTTTGTCTGCTGGTTGTTTTCCATTTGACCGTTTTAAATCTTTTCAATTCAGCTTTATTTGTAGATCATTTTTTAACAATTGACATTGTCCCAAAGCAGCTTTTTAGAGAAGTTGCAATATGTATTAATTTAGTGTATAAATGTATTGTTTAGTGTGTGTTCTTTATAATTTATCCATAATGAGTGAGTCAGTCATGGCAGGGCAAGGAAAATCTTCATGGGATGGTATGAGGAAGAAACCCGGAGAGGAACCAGACTTCAAACAATGAATGTCCATATGTCTTTTGAAACGTTTTAGATATAAATGCAACTAACAGCACACCTGCAGTGCAAGTGCTTTCTGTGTAGCTAATGTGTGTGTGTGTGTGTGTGTGTGTGTGTGTGTTAAAATGAAAGGTGTCGGTATGATCTGTAATATGTTTGTTAAATTTAACCGCAGGTGTTTTCCAAGTGAAGAAAAATACCATAGGACACAAACATTTTTGACTTTTTTCTATAATATGCCAATCTAAAAAAAAACTCTTTTCTGAAGTACAGTGTTTTTTTGTTCACAGGAACATTTTGGTGTCATTACAAACTAAATGGATTATATTTGTATCCTACACATCATGCCGTTGTGTTTCATTTTCTTCTTCTTCTTTTTCTTTTGGCTGCTTTAGTAATGACATTCATTCTCACTGTATGAGATACTTGTCTTGATATCAGCACTTTGTTACACTGTGATTCTCTATAATATTGATGGTTTCTATATTTGTAGTTAAGTAAAAAATATAATAAAAAATGTACGTATGAGATGAGCATGAAATTTACAGTGTAAGTTGTGAGGAAATCACACTTAGCTAGCAGTATTTTAGACATATTTCCCTCTTTTAGCTAGACTGACTTTTTCATCTTATATCTTAAAAGATAAGCTTAGACCAGATTAGAGTCAGATAAAAATGATCCTTTTCAGAAATCAACTACAACAAAGCCATGTAAATGTCATTTATTTAAAGCCTCTGTACTCATTGAAAGCAAGCGTTTAGATACCAAACTGTTTTGGCACCGAACATTTTGCCTTGCAACTGAAATCTTCTTTTCAAGCAACAAAATCCTCGAAGCTTGGGAAAAGTCACGTTTCACAAATGTACAGGATTTAGTCCTGATCTCAGTCTTGTTTACGGTTAAGCGTTCGTACTGTACCGGGCCGAGCTGTTTGAGTTATTATTCATTTATAATGCAAAGAGTCATTTGCATTGTACAGGAATGATTCAGTCAGGGTGTTAAGCGAGCACTGATTTGCATCCATGGCTGGATTGCTGCAGTAATAAAACTTCCACACTAGAGTTGTTCTAATCTTCAATTTATTTAATTACCGAGCAGTTTCTATTTCCTTTCTGTGTTAGCGTGTGCAGTGGCGGATGCTGCCATGTAGCCGCGCACGAAACCCTTCGCATTCTGACATAGATGGATGCGCTGAACTCTGTGACTTTTAATATGTGAGAGGCTTAGCAGGGAGGCAGCCATATAATAATGCACAATCATTCCCATTTCTTCTTTTTTACGAATCCGTGTCTTTGAGTGAATTTCTTTTTTCACAATTTTTACATTTTGGCAGATGTCCTTAGTCAGAGCGACTCGCAACCGAGCCGCTTGAGGGTTGAGGGCCTTGTTCAAAGAACCCAGCGGCAGATTGGTGCGGCTGGGATTTAAAATTGTGACCTTCTGAGCCAATGCATTATCCACCGAACCAACACTTTTACGTGTATGCAGCTAGAATGTTCATGCTTACAGAGGTCTATCCTTCTCTTTCTTTCTTCTTTTCTTCACAGGTGTAAAGAGAACCTGGAATCAGTGTAGATGCCTTATTGCAAAACTATTATTGGAATTATTGGAATGGGTTAAAAGTAACTAATTCCAATATGACGAGTAAAAGTCTAAAAGAGTATCTGATTTAAACAGTACTTGAGAATTTGACTTGTATTGAATGTACATGTAGCAATCACAACCATGACACGTTAGAGAGGTTTTATTTCGTCAATTGTACACCTCAACACTGCATTACCATCAACACAACAGTCAGAATGAAACAAAGATCAAATGAAGCTGGTCAAAAAAAAAAGTATTAAAACAATTTTTCAAAAAAGGGATATTCAATTAACAAATTCAATGACGGTATCAAGTCATAAAGGAGAAGAACAATTTACCGTATTTTTCGGACTATAAGCCGCTACTTTTTCCCCACGTTTTTTTCCCCGCGGCTTAAACAACAAACTAATTTATGGATTTTTCCTGGGTTTTTCCCGGTTTCACAAACTTCAAGCCAAAAAACTGAACCCCATAACATTAGACCAATAACATTTCTGAACGGAAACGAAATAACGCACCTCACCTGTGTTCTGAGCTGCACGGCATCGGGAGAAAAAACGCTTTTTTTTTTTATGCCAAAAGATAAACTCCCGAGAGAAATAGTTGTGAAAGGAAGGAGAAAGACAGTGAACAATGACTTTCTTGTTAAGCTACTGTTTAGATACAAGCCGTTGTAACGCATTGAGTCTGGGTGAAGGGAGAGCTCGCTAACTCCAGTTACAACAGAAATCATATAAGCACAGACAGGTTTCCAAAACTCGTGCTTTTTTATTTTTCTTGGCAACAGCGTTATGGGTTAGTCAAAGAAACTTAGAAATGAGCATCAGAAAATAATAAGGACATATTCCTCGGTCTTGCACACATGCAGTAATACCGGAAAAATGCGGCGGCAGGCTATTCCCAAAATGCCGCTCTGCTCTTAACGGAAGTGCAAAATATTTTATCCGTTACACCATGTAACAGACATTGTCTTTCGTTAAAGCCTGTGTAAAGTTAATTATAGATAGGTGTGGCTTATTTATGTTTAAAATAAAAATCTTTGTCAAATTCAGTGCTTATATATGGGTGCACTTTATAGACCGGAAATTATGGTATATTCAATGGACTAAAAAAACTAATCATTTAAGATAAAGTAAAACCAAATATTTTGACTGAGTTTGATGCACCTCTCAGTCTCAGAGAAGAATATTGTTATTCTTCAACAAATTCAGGTTTCTAAAGATTTTGGATTTTATTCAAACTCTGTTTGGATCGAAAAAGAGGCCAGCGGTGCTAAAAAGTCACTCACGGGCAGCAGATGCGGGATCGTTGAGCCTTAATGACATCTTGTACAAAATTGTATCAATAATGATAATTTCAATAAAAATATAGCGGAGTATAAAGTGCATATATTAAATTATAAATGTAGCTGAGTACAGAGGAAAAGATGTATATATTTCCTACTCATTTAACCTAGAACGTAGCCAAAAAAAATGACAAATACACTAATGAAGTACACGTATTTAAATACTTTACACCAACTTAGACGAAAGTTGCAGACAGGCCAGACACTGCTTGTATTAAAATGATCATCAGCTCCCGTTTAATTTGAAGATTTCTCGCTGTCGTCATTTTCTTACAATTATGAGCTTCCCTCTTGCGAATCTGCGCCTCAGGTATTCATCTTTAAAGAGTCACACTCCACCGGTTCTATTCGTGACACTCATCTCATCAGAGACTTTTCTGTAGTGTACCTATTCATTAGTACATGGCTGCCAGAAAAACTCAGTATAAAGGGTGTGTGTTGTTATTCCATCAGTGAATCTGCACCAAAAGAAAATGAGGTCGCTGTCTCAGAGAGGAGACAAAACCCAGGTGTTAAACACAGCACTCAAACCCGATGTAGAACACACAGGGATGTACTTGCAGTTAAACCGATTGGCCTGATTAACATTTATGGATGGACGAAGAGAAGAAACAAAAATGCAACTTGCACACCAGGAAGGACAAAGATTGTCTTTCAGTCATTCTGAATGTGAAATTGAACTTTTTGCATTTCATGGTGGCTTAGTGCAGGAGGTCTGGGGTGGCAGGAGAAAACCTTCCTAAGGGGATATGAGGAGGAATGCGTGGGGGTGAAGCTGATTCACAAAGAACAGTGAATAGTAGGATTATAAGTATACATGGGTAGAAGAATAAAGACAAAAGTTGGACAAATCAGCCTCAGTATGTGGAGATTGCTCATTGTTTAAAACTTTGTGTGGCCTTTCCAGATTATTAATAATGTTCATTCCTTTCACAGACACTCAGACAGACAGACAAACAGACAGACAGAAAGAAAGAAAGAAAGAAAGAAAGAAAGAAAGAAAGAAAGAAAGAAAGAAAGAAAGAAAGAAAGAAAGAAAGAAAGAAAGAAAGAAAGAAAGGGAACAAACACACAGTCCCTGGTGGAAATATGATGATAAATAGAGTGATAAAAGAAGAGAGTCAGATGGAGTCAGACAGTGACAAGTAGACAGATGGAGAGAGTTTTATTAATAGGCAGAACGAGCGAAAGAAGGATGCAGGTCGATTGCTAGAAAGATATATTAAGAGAGAGAGAGAGAGAGAGTGTGTGTGTGTGTGTGTGTGTGTGTGTGTGTGTGTGTGTGTGTGTGTGTGTGTGTTAATTGCAGATTGAGTTAGAGACAGATGAAGTGAGTGAGTGAGTAAGTGAGTAAGTGAGTGAGTGAGTGAGTGTGTGTGTGTGTGTGTGTGTGTGTGTGTGTGTGTGTGTGTGTGTGTGTGTGTGTGTGTGTTAATTGCAGACTGATAGTGAGTTAGAGACAGATGAAGTGAGTGAGTGAGTGAGTGAGTGAGTGTGTGTGTGTGTGTGTGTGTGTGTGTGTGTGTGTGTGTGTGTGTGTGCAGATTGATAGAGTTAGAGACCGATGAAGTGAATGAGTGAGTGAGTGTGTGTGTGTGTGTGTGTTAATTGCAGATTGATAGTGAGTTGGAGACTGATGAAGTGAATGAGTGAGTGAGTGTGTGTGTGTGTGTGTGTTAACTGCAGATTGATAGTGAGTTGGAGACTGATGAAGTCGGTGAGTGAGTAAGTGTTTGTGTGTGTGTGTTAACTGCAGATTGATAGTGAGTTAGAGACCGATGAAGTGAATGAGTGAGTGAGTGTGTGTGTGTGTTAATTGCAGATTGAGTTAGAGACAGATGAAGACAGATGAAGTGTGAGTGTGTGTGTGTGTTAATTGCAGATTGATAGTGAGTTAGAGACTGATGAAGTCGGTGAGTGAGTAAGTGTTTGTGTGTGTGTGTGTTAATTGCAGATTGATAGTGAGTTAGAGACAGATGAAGTGTGAGTGTGTGTGTGTGTTAATTGCAGATTGAGTTAGAGACAGATGAAGTGTGAGTGTGTGTGTGTGTGTGTGTGTGTTAATTGCAGATTGATAGTGAGTTGGAGACTGATGAAGTGAATGAGTGAGTGAGTGTGTGTGTGTGTGTTAATTGCAGATTGATAGTGAGTTAGAGACAGATGAAGTGTGAGTGTGTGTGTGTGTGTTAATTGCAGATTGATAGTGAGTTAGAGACTGATGAAGTGAATGAGTGAGTGAGTAAGTGAGTAAGTGAGTAAGTGAGTAAGTGAGTAAGTGAGTAAGTGAGTGAGTGAGTGAGTAAGTGAGTAAGTGAGTGAGTGAGTAAGTGTTTGTGTGTGTGTGTTAATTGCAGATTGAGTTAGAGACAGATGAAGACAGATGAAGTGAATGAGTGAGTGAGTGAGTAAGTGTTTGTGTGTGTGTGTTAATTGCAGATTGAGTTAGAGACAGATGAAGACAGATGAAGTGAATGAGTGAGTGAGTGTGTGTGTGTGTTAATTGCAGATTGATAGTGAGTTAGAGACAGATGAAGACAGATGAAGTGAATGAGTGAGTGAGTGAGTAAGTGTTTGTGTGTGTGTGTTAACTGCAGATTGATAGTGAGTTAGAGACAGATGAAGTGTGAGTGTGTGTGTGTGTTAACTGCAGATTGATAGTGAGTTGGAGACTGATGAAGTCGGTGAGTGAGTAAGTGTTTGTGTGTGTGTGTTAATTGCAGACTGATAGTGAGTTAGAGACTGATGAAGTCGGTGAGTGAGTAAGTGAGTAAGTGAGTAAGTGAGTAAGTGAGTGAGTGAGTGAGTGAGTGTGTGTGTGTGTTAACTGCAGATTGATAGTGAGTTAGAGACTGATGAAGTCGGTGAGTGAGTAAGTGTTTGTGTGTGTGTGTTAATTGCAGATTGATAGTGAGTTAGAGACAGATGAAGTGTGAGTGTGTGTGTGTGTTAATTGCAGATTGAGTTAGAGACAGATGAAGTGAATGAGTGAGTGAGTGAGTGAGTAAGTGAGTGAGTGAGTAAGTGTTTGTGTGTGTGTGTGTGTTAACTGCAGATTGATAGTGAGTTAGAGACAGATGAAGTGTGAGTGTGTGTGTGTGTTAACTGCAGATTGATAGTGAGTTAGAGACCGATGAAGTGAATGAGTGAGTGAGTAAGTGTTTGTGTGTGTGTGTGTGTGTTAATTGCAGATTGATAGTGAGTTGGAGACTGATGAAGTCGGTGAGTGAGTAAGTGTTTGTGTGTGTGTGTTAATTGCAGACTGATAGTGAGTTAGAGACTGATGAAGTCGGTGAGTGAGTAAGTGTTTGTGTGTGTGTGTTAATTGCAGATTGAGTTAGAGACAGATGAAGACAGATGAAGTGAATGAGTGAGTGAGTGTGTGTGTGTGTTAACTGCAGATTGATAGTGAGTTAGAGACTGATGAAGTCGGTGAGTGAGTAAGTGTTTGTGTGTGTGTGTTAATTGCAGATTGATAGTGAGTTAGAGACAGATGAAGTGAGTGAGTGAGTGAGTGAGTAAGTGAGTGAGTGAGGAGTGAGTGAGTGTGTGTGTGTGTTAATTGCAGATTGAGTTAGAGACAGATTTCCTCTTTTAGCTAGACTGACTTTTTCATCTTATATCTTAAAAGATAAGCTTAGACCAGATTAAGAGTCAGATAAAAATGATCCTTTTCAGAAATCAACTACAACAAAGCCATGTAAATGTCATTTATTTAAAGCCTCTGTACTCATTGAAAGCAAGCGTTTAGATACCAAACTGTTTTGGCACCGAACATTTTGCCTTGCAACTGAAATCTTCTTTTCAAGCAACAAAATCCTCGAAGCTTGGGAAAAGTCACGTTTCACAAATGTAAAGGATTTAGTCCTGATCTCAGTCTTGTTTACGGTTAAGCGTTCGTACTGTACCGGGCCGAGCTGTTTGAGTTATTATTCATTTATAATGCAAAGAGTCATTTGCATTGTACAGGAATGATTCAGTCAGGGTGTTAAGCGAGCACTGATTTGCATCCATGGCTGGATTGCTGCAGTAATAAAACTTCCACACTAGAGTTGTTCTAATCTTCAATTTATTTAATTACCGAGCAGTTTCTATTTCCTTTCTGTGTTAGCGTGTGCAGTGGCGGATGCTGCCATGTAGCCGCGCACGAAACCCTTCGCATTCTGACATAGATGGATGCGCTGAACTCTGTGACTTTTAATATGTGAGAGGCTTAGCAGGGAGGCAGCCATATAATAATGCACAATCATTCCCATTTCTTCTTTTTTACGAATCCATGTCTTTGAGTGAATTTCTTTTTTCACAATTTTTACATTTTGGCAGATGTCCTTAGTCAGAGCGACTCGCAACCGAGCCGCTTGAGGGTTGAGGGCCTTGTTCAAAGAACCCAGCGGCAGATTGGTGCGGCTGGGATTTAAAATTGTGACCTTCTGAGCCAATGCATTATCCACCGAACCAACACTTTTACGTGTATGCAGCTAGAATGTTCATGCTTACAGAGGTCTATCCTTCTCTTTCTTTCTTCTTTTCTTCACAGGTGTAAAGAGAACCTGGAATCAGTGTAGATGCCTTATTGCAAAACTATTATTGGAATTATTGGAATGGGTTAAAAGTAACTAATTCCAATATGACGAGTAAAAGTCTAAAGAGTATCTGATTTAAACAGTACTTGAGAATTTGACTTGTATTGAATGTACATGTAGCAATCACAACCATGACACGTTAGAGAGGTTTTATTAATAGGCAGAACGAGCGAAAGAAGGATGCAGGTCGATTGCTAGAAAGATATATTAAGAGAGAGAGAGAGTGTGTGTGTGTGCAGATTGATAGTGAGTTAGAGACAGATGAAGACAGATGAAGTGAGTGAGTGAGTAAGTGAGTAAGTGAGTAAGTGAGTGAGTGAGTAAGTGTTTGTGTGTGTGTGTTAATTGCAGATTGATATTGAGTTGGAGACTGATGAAGTGAATGAGTGAGTGAGTAAGTGAGTAAGTGAGTGAGTGAGTGTGTGTGTGTGTTAATTGCAGATTGATATTGAGTTGGAGACTGATGAAGTCGGTGAGTGAGTAAGTGTTTGTGTGTGTGTGTTAATTGCAGACTGATAGTGAGTTAGAGACAGATGAAGACAGATGAAGTGAGTGAGTGAGTGTGTGTGTGTGTTAATTGCAGATTGAGTTAGAGACAGATGAAGACAGATGAAGTGAGTGAGTGAGTAAGTGAGTGAGTGAGTAAGTGTTTGTGTGTGTGTGTAATTGCAGATTGATAGTGAGTTAGAGACCGATGAAGTGAATGAGTGAGTGAGTGAGTGAGTGAGTGAGTGAGTGTGTGTGTGTGTGTGTGTGTGTGTGTGTGTGTGTGTGTGTGTGTGTGTGTGTGTGTTAACTGCAGATTGATAGTGAGTTAGAGACAGATGAAGTGAATGAGTGAGTGAGTGAGTGAGTGTGTGTGTGTGTGTGTGTGTGTGTGTGTGTTAACTGCAGATTGATAGTGAGTTAGAGACTGATGAAGTGAATGAGTGAGTGAGTGAGGAGTGAGTGAGTGAGTGAGTGAGTGTATGTGTGTGTGTGTGTGTGTGTGTGTGTGTGTGTGTGTGTGTTAACTGCAGATTGATAGTGAGTTAGAGAACGATGAAGTGAGTGAGTGAGTGAGTGAGTGAGTGAGTGTATGTGTGTGTGTGTGTGTGTGTGTGTGTGTGTGTGTGTGTGTGTTAATTGCAGATTGAGTTAGAGACAGATGAAGACAGATGAAGTGTGAGTGTGTGTAACAGTGACAGAGTGAAAGGATGAGGATGAAGGAAGTGAGGTTGAGGGGCTTCAGGCCTGCAGCATGTGTGAGTTTTGACAGTTTGAGTTATGAAGGTTCTGAGCTGGACTCTGGAACATTTCCTCACTCTATATCTATGGGAGTTTGGGGATTGGATGGTTCACTACAAGCAAAATAGACATCAGATCAGTTAGAAAAAAATGCAGCATGAAACGTCAGAACAGTCTGAAGGGAGGAATGTAGGAGTGCATGGAGCTTGAAAGGTTTAGAAGTTATAAAGTTCAACATTTTCAATTGAGGCTGGTGGGAATTCGGGCTTTCATAATAAAAAAAACATCATTCCGATCTGTTTAAAAAGTCTCTACATGCTAAAACAGAACAGGCTGATAATTAGGGGGTGTTTTCTGGGTAAGTAGATTCAAAGCTTTAGGAGGAGTAGAAAAGTTGTTTTTAAGAATAACAAGAATCAATTCATTATGTTATTATATTATTAGAAATGTGGCTTTATCAAGCTTTTATGATGAATAGTGTCATATTTAAGTATTTAAAAGAAAGAAAAAAAGAAAGAAATCAGCACACATACACTCACTGATTGAAATACAAAGAAAGAAAGAAAGAAAGAAAGAAAGAAAGAAAGAAAGAAAGAAAGAAAGAAAGAAAGAAAGAAAGAAAGAAAAGAAAGAAAGAAAGAAAGAAAGAAAGAAAGAAAGAAAGAAAGAAAGAAAAGAAAGAAAGAAAGAAAGAAAGAAAGAAAGAAAGAAAGAAAGAAAGAAAGAAAGAAATCAGCACACATACACTCTGATTGAAATACAAAGAAAGAAAGAAAGAAAGAAAGAAAGAAAGAAAGAAAGAAAGAAAGAAAGAAAGAAAGAAAGAAAGAAAGAAAGAAAGAAAGAAATCAGCACACATACACTCACTGATTGAAATACAAAGAAAGAAAGAAAGAAAGAAAGAAAGAAAGAAAGAAAGAAAGAAAGAAAGAAAGAAAGAAAGAAAGAAAGTCACAGACAAAAAGGAACAAACAGACAGTCCCTGGTTAAAATGTAGATGATAAATTGAGTGATGAAAGTAAAGATGGAAAGAAAAAAAAAAGATTTTAAATGTGGCTTTATCTTTTTCCATTAAGAATAGTGTCCTATTTAAGTATTTGATTGGCCTTGATTAGCATTTGATAGTTTTTGAATGTCCTAAACAGTTATTTGTGTGGCATCATGGGAACATCAACCTGCTCTTCTAACACATGTGATCTCTGAAAACAGCACGATACAAGGAAAAGTCCACAACGTTCAGGTTTTAATTATGCTGCTAGAATATAACATGCCGAGTGTTGACTGAACACCAAACAAAGCTCTCCTTGTTTCTGCTTTGATTCATTTTCTCTCCTCTCCTTTTCTGAGCATCCCACCTACACCAAATGGTTTTGTTTTTCTAGTTTAGAAAGACATGACTGTGCTGCTCTTCTGCTCTAACAAGTGTCTGAATTGCATTGAGAACAGACAAAAGAGGCAGATTCCCAGAGATATGGGTGAGCGTGACCTGCAGAACATTGGAGAACTTACTGAACTCCGTCTCAACAACTTCAAGTAGTTCCAGCCCCCTTAGAAGAAAGAGGATTTATGCAATTAACAATAGCATGACTCGTCTTTCTTTCCACCTCTGATGGCATGCTTAATCAGTGGCCTTGCTTCTCTCATTAGTGCTGGGAGGATAGAGGAGCCCTCTGAGCATTAGCCACCTCCATTAATCCTCCTCCTTCATTCTTCATTTCAGATCTGTGTGGAAATCAGAGGATCTGGGGGAGGAACGTTCACGGCACTCACGCCGAACAAGCAGGGCCTGTTGATGAGATTGGAAATTTGAATTCGGTATTATTTTGCTTAACAAATTGTAAAATCAATCCCAGTTGCATCTCATCCTCGTTGTAATAAGAAGAAAAAGAGCTCATTTTTTTTCAAAAATTTAAAATCATTTTTTTTTATTTCATTTTCAGGTTTGGCTATTAAGATTCAACAAAAACTTGCGAAAGCTGACCTTAAGATTTATATGTTCTTTCAAATAATATCCTCCACTCTTCTGGGAAGAATTTCCACTAGATTTTGTGGAGATTTGTGCTCAGTATCCACAATTATGATTATACCAATTACTTTGTAGCCATGTACCAGAGTTGGTCATATCATCGATCATTCTGACATTTCCTTTGAAATTTTCTTTACTTCATCTCTGATTGATTTTACCCTGAATTTGGCAGCAGACGGAATTTATTCTTTCGGAAAACCCAAACATTATCTGATCTCATCTCAACTCATATCCATCATTAGGGTCATTTTCTTGCAAGATCACTTGCAGTCGGAGTAAAACATCGAATCACATTGAAATTCAGCAAGTGCTTCGATATGTGTTGGCTTCACCTACTGCATTTATATTTCGTTTATTTATATATCAGGAAACTTACTTTTAAATGGCATACAAGCTTCCTGGCAGTACTGGACTTTGACCGAAATTTGTTGAGGGTTAGGGGTTTTTTCTCAAGGGCAGATTGGTGGTGCTGGACCTTCCGATCCAAAGTCTAATGCTTTACCCACTGTGCTACCACGTCCCAGCATACCAACATACTAACATATAGTCACTAACACAGAATTGGCACATTGACCAGTATGCCCCAGTACATATTGCCCCATGACAGAAAGTGGCATTAGTGCAGTGGTTGTCCAAGTTCGTAAAGACAAATATTGTCCATGAGTATGATATTGCACACAGTATTAAAGTTAGTGTAGAAAGAAAAGACCAGTATTGATTGGGGTTAAGGGAGAGCGTTTTTAAAATAGTTTTTGGCTAATGGGAAAAAGCTATGTTGGAGTTCGGCTATACTTGGTTTGACCAGTCTTTATCACCTGCCTTGGGAAAGAGTTTCAGCAGACTGTATATGAGATAATAATAATAATAATAATAATAATAATAATAATAATAATAATAATAATAATAATAACGATAATAATAATTATCGTTATTGTTATTATTATTATTATTATTATTATTATTATTATTATTATTATCATGATGTTCATTATTCAAATACAAACAAACAAATGATACTGATAATAATAATAATAATAATAATAATAATAATAATAATAATAATAATAATAATAATAACAGTAGTAATAATAATAACAGCTACAACAACAACAATAATAATAATAATAATACAATAACGATAATAATAATTGTTATTGTTATTATTATTATTATTATTATTATTATTATTATTATCAGTATCATTTGTTTGTTTGTATTTAAATAATGAACATCATGATTTCTGTATCTGTATTGTTGGTTTTGATTTATGATTATGGATTCATTCACTGTACAATAGCATTTATTTCTTACTAATAGTCTGACTTTCTTGAAAACAAGAAAAGCCAAAATGTCCACATTTTAATGTACTAATTTTATGTATTTAATTTTAGCACATCACCAAACGATAGTATAATGAGTTTTTCAGTGTCTATTAAAATATTAGTAGTAAAACCCAAATTGGTTTTCACTACACATATTCTGATATACTCAAATATCTTCTAATTAAAAACAATATTAGAAGTGAAAAAATATGCATTTATTCCTTCCAGACTGTGGTATTAAACTTAATAACTTGTTTACACAGAATTAGCATTTTTAATGGTCTGTGGTGGTTTTCATATCCGCTCAGTTTTGCTCTTGAATGCAATAATGCACTTTCCTTATTGTATACTCCAGTTTCCAGATGCTTCATTTGGATTCTATCTATCTATCTATCTATCTATCTATTTTTCTATCTATCTATCTATCTATCTATCTATCTATCTATCTATCTATCTATCTATCTGTCTGTCTGTCTGTCTGTCTGTCTGTCTGTCTGTCTGTCTGTCTGTCTGTCTGTCTGTCTGTCTGTTTCCAATCTGTACATTCTTGCACTCAAAATAACATGTAGATCTTTATTATATGTGTTAATACTGTTTCTGTCTAGCCACATTAGAAAATCCCCCTCCAGACCACCAGAGCATACCCAAGGACATTTAAAATTTCTTCTTTTGTTATCTGTGCCATTCCAAGCACCAGCCCGGCATTATCCTAGTTTTGTTTCATTCCTATATTTTGCATTTGCATCCACCTCTGTTACTCTACGAAACTCCTTCCTCATAACAGTTTCTGCAGATACCTTATTAAATTGCTTTTATATTATTCACCCACCTCTGTTTTTGTGTCACCAAAATATAAGTACTTGATTACTATTGCTTAAATTAAACCATTAATAATCATCATTCAATGTATCTTCATGTCCTGTAGTCGCAATCTTGAGTTCATGAACAATTCTGATTATAAAATATAAAAGAAAACCCTTCCCATTTTTTTTTAAATAAATTATGCAGTACTAAAACATAAGATGAGCAAGGGAAAGTTCTAGGCAGAGAAACAGAGAAGAAAGCTTCAAAAGCCAAGCTGAGAAAGCCGTCAGCTTGCTGTTTGCCACCTGGGAGGCCATCCAGAGCACCAACATTGGAAAATGTAGGCCAACTTTTTTAGCAGATTTTTGTAAAAAAATAAATAAATAAAAATACCCAGCTCGAAGTACATTTGTATGTAAAACACCAAGTCGGAAACGTGTTTTCTTATGACTGTAATTACTGACATTATTACTGTAAGTTTGTGCACAGCTTCCTGATGTTCAGAGCACAAAATGAAAACTCCTGCTGGTGGCTTGGTCGACGCAGCAAAAGGGAACAAAATGGAAAAGTTGCGAGGTCGTGCTGTCTTCTAGGGTTTGATTGAAGAGTTCTTATTATAATTCATTCTAACAAGGAAGCGTTGGAGGCAGTGAGATAATTGTCGTGTGAAAGTGCCAGCAGTGAGAATCGTGGCTCTTCGGAGGGGGTGAGTGATTACAACAGCCACAAGAAGAAAAAGAAAAGAAGAAGGAGACAAGTAGGAAGAGGCCCTGCGTGTTCCCAGGGCTCGGCTCTGAGCCTCGTTAGCACTAAGGTGGCACAGCGTCGGCTTTAACTCACTCCTGAAGCCTTGGTTTTCTTTGCTGCACTCACACTCATTTCTGCACAGTTTATATCATGAGCCTCAGGAGAAGTGCAGGAATGTAGAGATGTTTTGTGAAAACTGTGTTTTTGTCTGCAATGTGCCCAGATGGCATTTTAGTTATGTTAGCTTAAAAAACTTTGCATTTTAGGTAATGGCCTTGCAATATATCAAATGTTTGCAGTGAATAAATGTTTATTTTATCAATCACACGCTGCCAGATTTAAGTTATTTAATTAAGGTGTAGTTCAATAATTAAAGCTTTGGGGTACTTCTCAGAGTTGCCAGCAAGCTGCCAGTGTTAGGCCCTTGACTAATCCTTTTTTACTCCAGGGGCCCTGTATCATGACTGACCCTGTGCTCTGTGTTCTTTCTAACAAGCTAGGATACGTGAAGGAAAGATTTCACTGTGCTGTTATTTGTATGTAAGTAAAAACCCTCTTTATCTCTGAGCAAATTTGTTTCTACTGTTAATATCTCATACATGCACTATTGAACCATTAATAAACCTCACAGCCTTAGCAGTCAATCAGGGTCAGTAAAGCCTTCTCTGCTCCCCTAAACTCTATCAGACTTACATTTTGATATATATTGGTCCATGCAGTGCATTTAATACCTGGGCCTTCAGTGAGGACGTACCCTACTTAATCTACCTCTTAATACCTCCACTATCACGTCGCAATTATAAAAGCCATTAGGACTATACAAAAATGCAATATAACAACACGTGGTGTTACAGAGAGAGCGGCATTTAGCGTATTAAGGGTGAATACCGTTTTACTAAAGCAAGCTCCAATTCTCTACACTAGAACCGCAACTGTGCACATACATCATCTGGAGCAGTTCAGAATAAATTTTTGTCTAATAAAATGACAAAAACATACAAATTTTAATAAAATCTAACCTATTCACCAGAGATGCAGACTCATAATTTGCAGCGCTTCTCAGAGGTAATCCAGTGGTACCGCTTGTATTCACTGGTCTGGAAGTGGTTAACAAACCCTTTCCCAGGCTGAGACAAGCTAGCTAGCTTCGGGGTTGGCTGACCTCCTCACGATGTCTAGCTTTTCTGGAAAATGTATTTTTAAGTATGTCCGAGACCAAATACATTTCTTTTCCTCTGTAGGTATAAAAAAGTCTAACTTAGATGTATATGTGTTTTGCCAGGCAAACTTGGCAGTAACAGTTTCCCTCTGACCAACCAATCAGAGGACCAAAAAATGCTGACGCTATTCTGGGCCAGCTAGCTGCCCTGTGAGGTGAATATGAAATCTGATTGGTTAATGAAACAGACCTGTTGGTAATAGAGACTATGCTAAGAAGACCAGCAGTACTGACTTTGAAAGCCCTGAGCAGATTAGATTCACGTGGCAGCACATAGAGTCTGAAATCTGATTGGAAAAAAAATCAACATACACGTACTGGAAGCAGTGCAGCCAAGAGAAACACTACGAAATGAAGGGAATAAACTGTTGGGAATAAATTAATACAATTTCATGGAACAAATATTAGAATTTAGGTTGTAAATGTAGATTAGTGCTTCTGATAGTGTTCAGGCCAGGAGAGAAGGCTTTGCTGACCCTGACGACGTGCCACTGGGTCCATGAATAAAATAATAAAATAATTCCTAATAGTCGATTCACCTAATTTCATAGCTTTTTTCTTGTGTATTTGTATACGTTGGAGTTTTTAACCAATCAGATTGTGACAGGCTTACTCAAAGGCTCACTAGAAGCCGACCAAACAAGTCTGTATTTTCACGTGCTTTGATTGGATGGTCAGAGAGCGCACTAGTCAGAGCTCACATGCCACATCTGTAGCAAACTGTACAACCTCAGATATATATTTATGTGGATTTAATAGCTGTCTTTTATTCTGCAATAGCTGACAGAGCAGAAGTAGTATATTTGGTCACAGGTACACTTACAAGGACATTTACAGTCAAACATTTCTTCATGCAGAATTAAAATTTTCGTGGGTTTTTTTCTGTGAAATTTGCATAAAAAAGACACAATTTGCCATAATTTTAAATCCTCAGGAAATAATCAACGCACAGAAAAAAATGCACTGAAAACCCACAGTCATTTTATGAAGTTAATATTGATGCTTCTGCTAAAGATGATGTATGTGGGACGTGCAGCTGTGGCTACAGTGAAAGGAGACTTGGTGAATTGTGTTCATTAGGTTTCCTGCTTTAGTACTGACATTCAAGATTTCTGTGATAAACTGCTGTTATACCGCATTTCTCTATAATATTGATTCTTTTAATAGACATGGGGACATGATGATACTAAGAGATGAATTGATTTAGGAAGGACACCACTGAAGCATTGAATCATTGAAATCTTTTGAGTGACCTGGAAGCGCAGCGGATTAATACAACTTTAGTAGTAGTAATTGCAAGAAATAGAGAGGATAAATGGTAATTATTAGAGATTTGGCTGTTGTAAATGTACTGTATTCTCCTTTAGCACAGAGTCAGTTAAAGTATAATGGCATCTGAAAAGTAGATCACAGAATCACAGAAAACAGCAGTTCTAACAGATGTTCCAGTTGTAATTCAAATGTACAGGTTGCTCTAATACTTTTTGTTTCTGTTGTAACAAATTCTACAGCAGCTTCTAACATGAGTGTCACACATAAACAGAATAAAATTAATAAATGACATATTTATATGGTTCTGTTTTGTATGTGAAGTTCATTTCAGAAAAGTTTATGAAAGAAGTGCAAGAATGGCATCAGGAAGTATTGTAGGAATATATATTTATAGTTATGAGTTATATATTAAAATATGTACAGTACACTTCATAGACATTCTTGACTAAAAGACAGGAGGCGGAGCTGAAGGTAGCAGAGTTGAAGATTATTGGAAGAATTTCATCGGAAGTGACAAGGATGGACAGGATTAGAAATTATCTTATTAGAGGGATCTCACAAGTAGGATGTTGTGGAGACGAGATAAAAGAGACCTGATTGAGATGGTTTGGTCAGAGGTGCAGAGGAGGGATATGAGGTATATCAGTAGAAGAATGCTGAGAATTGAGACATCAGGCAGAAGGAAAAAAGGAAGGTCAAGGATGAGGTTTATGGATGTGGTGAGGACCTGACTTTTCCAGCCATATGTGGTTCTTGCCCAAACTGACTACTGATGTAGACAGAGACACTCACTTGTATAGGATGCAGTGGCACAAAGCCAGCTCCATGAAGTATGCTTTACATGGAGTTGAAGTGGAAGTTCTTGAGTGGCCTAGTATCAAGCTCTGACCTCAACCTTATTAAACACCTTTGAGATGTTTGATCATTTATTAATACCCTTGTTGCTGAATGAATCCCCACAAGCATACTTCAACATCTAATGGAACATCTCTCCGAAGAGTGGAGGTTAAATGCAAATGGAGACTAAATGTAATATGGGATGTTCAAAAAAGCATACACGAATCTTATTGACAGGCGTGTACAAACTTTTGTCTGTATTGTGTATTTGTAGTTTTAATGTATATATTAGATATGCGAATAGATTAAAATATTTAACCGCTATTAATCACATGATTGTCGTGTGTTAACTCGTGATTAATTCAATATTTTTATCTGTTATAATTGTACCTAAAAAAATAATACTTTTCAAGTTTTTGATACTCTAATCAACATGGGCATCGACAAATATGCTTTATGCAAATGTATGTTAATTATTAGTGAAAATCAACATAGACAACAAAGACTAAATATTCTTGGAAAATTTTTTTTTTTAAATAATTATGGTGTTTTATATTTTTATTTATTTATTTATTTATTTATTTATTTATTTATTTATATTTTTAACAAAAATGGTCAAACGGAAATGCGCGTTCATAAAACTAGTGCAGTTCAAGTGAATGTGCGTTAACGCGTTACTAGCGCGCTAATATTTACAGCTCTAGTATTTTTTATATAAAACATCTCAGGACGTGTTGCTGAAAGAAGATTAACTTTGCGGTTGTAACAGTAACTGTGATTCAGATTGAGCGTATTCACATCCCTTTACCTGCCAATGATTATATTCCTGTAACGGCGCAGCAAATCGTGTTTTATTCCATACCTGGACTATGAGAAATCACAAATTGCATATTGGCTGTAAGTTGTATTCAGGGAGTTTGTAGTGATGTGTGCGTGCGGTGTGTCAAATCGCGCCATCTCAGCAGAAATTTCCAGAAAGATAAAATGCACAAGCTGGAAAACAACTCAGACTTTGAATAATGTGAGCTGTAGGTTTGTTTCCCACCCGAGTCATGCGACCTGATATTACTGCAGATGAGCTTCAGGAGGTGACTCACCTCTCGAAACCCCCTACGACTGGCTGCACCAGATTGAATCCTTGTTGCTGCGCTGCCTTATTCATTACACATACCACAACTCAAATCCATGTTTCGACACACGAGCAAACTTGTTTACTTCCTCATCCGTCATCCTTTTGTTGAAGGATTGTCTGGGTTTGTATCGCATCGATCGAATTCAGCTCGAGAGGTCTTACAAGCAGACAGGCGTGAAGTGTGTGTGTGTTAAAGTGCACCATCTAGGCTTTCTCATTGCTTGGAAGACATCAACTCTGGCTGCCTCTAGAATTCACAACCTTCACCAAATTTCAGTACTTTGTTGAAGCCCCTTGAAATGACACACAAACCCTCCCTCGTAGCTACCCGCTCCAATTTGTCGAGAAGAAGGGGGAAAAAATGACATTTTCTCCCTTGAAGAGAGAGACATATTTTTTTTACTGTAAGGAATAGCATAGCACTGGTGAAAACATTCGACACAATATGACGGTTGTTGCCAATTCAGTCCTGGCGTTATCTGCATCAACTAGAGGAAATAATTGTCTGTTTTTAATTCTGTGACACTCCTCATTTCCTTTGCACACTTTAGTTTTCTCTAGTCCGAATACTACCTCTCCGTCTGATTAAACCGTACGGCGTGTTGGCGATCGATAATTATTTTATACACTCCCTTCTTCCTGAAGCGTCAGGATCCTGCAGCACATCACGCCATACAAACTAATTAAACTGTTTGCAACTTAGCCACCTAAGGCCATGCACTACATTAAAAATAAACTGAGGTAAAAGCAGCAAAGTAATTACAACCAGGCTTCGCATCAAATGATTTAGATTCTGAGGTGAGATGAGTTGGACGTGTTATTCTTGCTCGGTATAGAGAAAGAGCCACTGAATGGGCTGAAACGGAAATTGTTAAACTTTGGATTAATAGGTTTGATCAGTTTAAAAGGGACTTGTCACATGCACATTAAAGCACAGTAAAGTTCTTCCTTCGCAGTGATGTTAGGAGAATGGGGTCAGACACCCCAGGGCACAAAACGGTTGAGGGCCTTGCTCAAGGGCCCAAGCGTTGCAGCTTGTCAATACTAGGGCTTAAACCCCCGTCCTTCTAATCAGTAACCTACTGCCTCACTGACATATATTTTGTATAACAAACCTCAGAATCACAAATGCACTTATTTATCCCATTCACTCAGCCAGTTACAGCTTTGAACCGTTACAGAGCCAAACAGACTGAGAATCTTCTGCCTGGGGTCCTCAGATTAGCTGGAGTGTGAGAAATGATAGTGAAAAAGATGTAGAAAAAGTTTCTACATCTTTTCTTCACTATTTAGTACCCTAGTGGCATCTTAAGGGTTTATTAGAGACTGAGTTCAGATAAAGTTAGATCAGATTGAGGAAGTGAGATCGCATGTTTGCCTCGCACCTTCAGGTCAGAGGTTTCGTTTTCGCCGTGTTTGTGTGTGTGTGGTGAATACATCTTCTTCTCATGCTTCAGGGGTTTCCTCTGGGAACTCTGGTTTCCTCCACCTGGTCTAAAGACATACATTGTTGGTTGATTAGCATTGCCTGCTGAGTTCTGTAGGATATTCTCCAGGCTCCCCTGTGGGACCCTCTGTTGGATAAGCAGAATAGAAAAATGGATTGAGAGTGTGGGATAAAGTAAGATAAATGTACTTTAGCGGTATTTTTTACCTCAGTATAAGTTATTTCTAAGGTTTTAAACATACACTTTGTTGAGCTATGGTCAAACATTTGCTGTACATTCGTCTTTGTGCTTACTACTAGATTTTAAAATCTGCTCCTCACTCATGCCAACCTGAATGATGAATGTTTTTCCACAGTGTTCGAATGTTCTATGCGTTTCCGAAATGTAAATAAATATAGCAGTGCAAAATGTAGCAAAATGAATATAGTCTCCTTGTTCAGAAAGGCGAAATCATGCAAATGATCCAAGTTTGATATAAATTTCAGTTTCAGAGTTCTCAACATTTTTTAACTAATCATAAACTGTTTGAAGCTCATCATTATTTCAATGGAACAATATCGACTCTTTTTTCTCTAACAAATCTGCCGAATATTTTACTTATGAAAGGCCAAAAATAAAATTGATTGCAATCCGTGGGCCAAAAACATTATATTGATAGTTCCTCTCAATTGAAATTTTATTATAAAAAAAAAATGAAAATAAAAATATATGTAGAAAACATGACTCTGCAATCTACTTAAATAATGCAAATAATATATTTCCAAAGTTCTAGTTTAGTGAAATGATTAGTACCGTAAAATACAATTCAATTTAATATACAATAGAGTTAAATGAGGAAGGTCACCAGTTTTTTGTTCTCTTGTAAGATATTACATGGCAGGCCCTAGTTTGAACATCTCAAGGTTTCTTCCTCATGCCATCTCTGGGAGTTTCTTTCCACATTCACCACTGGCTCACTCATTAGGGATAATCTTACAATTATAAGGAACAAACCTATAGGCACTATTACAGAAATATACTGTTTATAAAGTTCTACATTCTTTTATACAACTTTTAACCTCTTTAAAAAGCGGCTTTGAGACAATGTTCATTGTTAAAAGTGCTATTCAAATAAAAATGAATTGAACTGAATATTTTGCAATGTTGGACTTTTTTTCCTTTATATGAGTGCATAATTTGAGTAGTTTATATGAATGTGAATGAAATTCACCCACGTTTGAAAGCATGGGTTCTACCCGAAAGTTATCTGAGCAATACTTCTAAACACAACTCTATCTAAGTGTAGTAAATGTCAGTAAATGCATTGGCAAATAAAAGTGCAGTAAAAGCAATGTTTTGTTTAAACAAGCAATATAATCCAATATGATGTGGCAAAAAAGAAGTAAAAAATAGTCAAATGTCAAGTAATGTGCAAACAGATTCACAGGGGAAGAGCAGGTTTAGACCTTTTAAAGGGGCAAAAAACAACAACTCTGCAAAGGGATAAAAATCATGAAACACAAGAATTGTAATGTCAAAGGAGCCAGTCCGAATGAGCGCGAATGCACAGTAACCATGTGAATGAATGTCTCTTTTATTATGTGTGTGTGGTTGCGACTGAGCACACCTGTGTTCAATTGAGTTGAACATGGAGAATGTGTACATGGTCTGGGAGTTCACAGTGACCCTATTAGGAGGCTGCAGTGGTTGCTGCGAAATGGAGTTTACAACTTACTGAGATCTGACAGTAAAGGGTTCCTAAGGTCAGCTAAACCCTTTCAGTAACACTATAAAGTGACAAGTGGTGGAAGGTGGTAGCTTAGTGGTTAAGGCATTAGATCTGAACATCGTGAGTTCAAATCCCAGCCTCACCAAGCGACCACTCCTTGGCCCCTGAGTAAGGCCCTTATCTGCCTATAGCTGGCCAGTTATATAAATTAGATAACTGTAAGTCGCCTTTGTATAAGAGCGACTGCCATAAATGTATATGCAATGATGTAATGTAATGATTAGAAGATCATGAGTTCAAATCCCAGCACCACCAAGCTTCTACTACTGGATCTCTGAACAAGGCCCTTAACCCTCAAATGCTCAGTCGATTTAAGTCGCTTTGGATATGGGCATCTGTCATAAATGTAATTGTTCTAGTTGCTCATAGTTTGTGTTTCATGTAGCAACTGCTACTGCTGGTGTGGCCTTTCCAGCAATTCTGGTATGTACAATCTCAGCGTCTTCCTTTCAAGCTTCCTATATATCTTTATATACTTTTAATAAGAGATCATATGAGATTTGAGAAAATAAAAACCATTTGTTGATGAAACCTTGAACAGAAAATGGAAACTAATCGCAAGCAGGAATTAAAGTTGTGAATAAAGAAACGTTGAAGCACAAAAACAACAGGTTCGAAAGGTCGCTTGAGCCATTTTGTCCCATTAAAGTAGGACAATTGATTTGTATGTACTGCCGTTTCGAAAATTTCAATTCAAACGTTGTCTTTCTTGTTACTGTGACTGAAATTGTGGCTATTTTGCGGTTTGCTGGTTTGTCAAGTCGAAGTGCGAAAAGTGTGAAAACAAGATCAGCATTATTTTTTTTACCTAGTACTTGCTATTACTACTTATAGCTTCTACAGAGTTTGAGCATGATGCTTAAAGTCTAATTTCTCGGAGATAAGACGGCACCGGCTCGATAGCTTTCAAAATAAGCAACTGGCTCAAGTTTCATTGCAATCTCCTTCCACACATGAGAAATGGATTCGAAAGTGATGAGACATGTCAGGCTGGCAGACGCATTAATACCTCAGGAGTGCATTAGAATGTATAAAATGCACTTATGTTCGGAGAAGATTTCAGATATTCCACCTCCTCAACTGGAAATTTGGTGGTCTAAAGAAAAAAGAAGAAGCTTGGACCCTGGCAGGACATAATAATGAGCATGACCTCTGACTCACTGTGTTTTAGTTACAGTGGTTTCTTTTAATACAATGGAAAAGATATTGAGATATTGTTTTTTTTAAAGAATATTAATATGTTTTGACATACGTGCAAGCAAAGAGCCGGGTTCTCAGGGACATGCAGCATGTATTTGCAAGGGCCTGGAGATGAGTAGCCTACACACTATGACTCTGTTTACCCCTCTGGCACTTTTTTTTATACCAAACAATCACTGAATCACAATAAACACAGCACGGGGCTGGCGATCCTTTGAGATGCCAGCTGGGGTATAATTTAGAAGTGCATTTTTTTTTTTTTTTTGCCCCTTTCCATTTCTTTCATTTCTTGGGAAATCAAATGGAGAGGTGGCGAGTTCGCCCCTGTGTTATTGCGGTGTGTGTATTCAGCTCACACCGCTCCTGGATTAGTTTAGCACAGACACTAGTTGACTCTCTCGCAAAGCCGCTCATGCCACTTTGGCCGATTTCTCCATTGAAGTATCTTGCAAATGAAGAAAATAATGCATTCCATTAGGGTTTTTTTTTTAATGGCTTTTCGGCAGACCGAGACACTGCATGCCTCGGTGCACGTTCTTTGCTTTTAATTAAAATCAGTGATTGCATTGCAGAATAAAGCCAATACTTAATATACTTAGTCTTATTCATGATCCCAGAGGTTTCTTATAGAGACATGGGGGATGGTAGCAAATAGCTGAATTTTGCTGAAAATACACTTTTTGAGAGGTTTGCAAATTTGAGCTGAACTGATCCAATCACAAGTGCTTATTCAATATATTATTAAGGCTATGGTAAAAACTTTTTTTCTCAGAAGCTTAAACTAATTGTGTAGCATTTATGGAAGGAGTCTCCAGTATGAGAAATTTGAAGCAGTCGAGAGGTAATAAGGCAGTTGTGGATGAAGTACACAAACCATATAGAAAAAGGATACACTAGGTAAAATATTGTTGTTTTCACATGTACTTAAGTATCCAAAGTACTATGATTTATTATGCCTATAATGTCCAATTATCATTTCGAACACAAGACTCTTTGCTTAATCAACTCAGTTTATGTGAAAATACTGTTACTTTTAACACAACAATCTATTAATAGAATGATATCATTGAGTGATTGATATCTATGATATAAAACACTGATTGATATCTATTCAAATTATCATGAGCCCAAAACCTTCTTTTCAACCACTTTGCACAAATAAGGTCACGGGTGTAATGGCGAGTTCGAGGCAGGAGTTTCCTCCATCATTGATTCCTCTCTGAATGTTCTGCTTGCTGTTGAACTGATGCTGAACTGTATGTTGGTGATAAATAGATATACCATGCGCCAATCAAAACAAGTTCAAAACAGAGCACTCGTTCGACCTCGGTGGGTGCTGCGCTTTTGACCAGTTAACTTTTATGCTCATAAATAAAAAGGAACGTCTGATTCCACAAAATGTAGTTGAGTAAAAAGAGATTTATCTTTGAAATGAAGTGAAGTTAAAGAAAAAATCTCGCCGAATGGAAATACAGTAAAATACAGATATGCGAAAAACCTACTTAAACGCCATAATGAACTACATTTACTTCTTTACTGTACACCACTGGAATAAGGCGAAGAGAACTTGAGATTTTAAAACGTTAAAAGTAAATGCAATTAAATAGCAAGTACAATGTGCTATTGTTTAATAAATATAAAAGACAAATATGCTGTGGTAGAAAAGGAAATAAATACATTACTATGCACTTCATTAGAAAATCTGGAAAAACTATGGATAGTGGCTTGTTCCATTATATCATCACATCATCTTTGAACACTTAGAAACAATAGCAATAGTCTGCTCATTGTAAGAATCCCATAGCCTGGGTCCTGTTGTGCACTAGAAATCCATGACCTAAGATGTTCCGCATCTTCCTTCTTCTAGAAAAGGTTTCTCATCTAGCATAAAGCATTATCAAGGCCAAATGCCATCCTAATGTGAATTACAGTGCAGGAGACGGGCTGGAGCTGGAGCATAATTCAATTTCAGACTGAGCATTGTCCCTTTTCTGGCTGTGAGGGAGAGCAAAGATTGAAAATGTGTCTCTCTGTAGGGCACCTCAGACACATCTCAGTCTTCATCTCTTCCTGCACAGGGCTAAAACCAAGCACTTTGACCCTGAGGCACATGACACGATTCCTCTGATTACGATATAGATGTAGCCCTGTGGATTTATATCTCTGCATGCATGTATGCATGAAAGACTTTGACTTGAGCCTTCAGGTTTTGTCCATGGTTACTGCAAGCTCACACTTGCAAGTCTCTTAAAGTTTGTGTATTATTTCTTAGTGTTAGTGTATTAATAAATGGGAAATGTTATAAATCGGTGCGAAGATCAGATGTTTGATTGACATTTTAAGCTTCATACTAGTTTCCCTGAAAGATCAGCAAAAACACAGTGATTTAAGTGCATACTCTCACCAAATTCATGTTTCTAAATGTGTATTTTTTGCAAACCTAATTCCAAAAAAGGTTGGGATGCTGTGCAAAATGTAATGGTTTTCAAATCTCATACATCCAGATTCTATTCACAAATATATATATATATAAAAAAAGTTTAAACTGAGAATATATACAATTTTAAGCAAAAAACAAGGTCATTTTAAATTTGATGGCTGCAACAAGTCTAAAAATGTTGGGACAGGGCCATGTTTTCCGCTGTGTAGCATCACGTCTTCTGTCCGTATACATCTATAAACTGAGGAGAGCAGTGAAGTTTTGGAGAGGAATGTAGTCCCATGTGTGTCTGATACAGGACTCTAGCTGCTCATCAGTTCATTGTGTTCTTTGTTGTATTTTTAATTTCATGATTCGCCAAATGTTTTTAAATGGTGAAAGGTGTCGAGTGCAAGCAGGCCAGGTCAGATTGTTCTACTACAAAAACATGCAACTGTAATAGATTTCCTCAGTTTAAACATTCGATATGTTTTCTATGTTCTATTGTGACTAAAATATGGGTTTATGAAATTCTGTGTTCATGTAAATTTTACACAAGTGTGTAATCTTTTTTTATTAGAGTTTTATATATACAGTATGTATATATATATATATATATATATATATATATATATATATATATATATATATATATATATATAAATATATATATATATATATATATATATATATATATAGTACAGACCAACAGTTTGGACACACCTTCTTATTCAAAGAGTTTTCTTTATTTTCATGACTATGAAAATTGTAGATTCACACTGAAGGCATCAAAACTATGAATTAACACATGTGGAATTATATATGAAATTATATACATAACAAAAAAGTGTGAAACAACTGAAAAATGTCATATTCTAGGTTCTTCAAAGTAGCCACCTTTTGCTTTGATTACTGCTTTGCACACTCTTGGCATTCTCTTGATGAGCTTCAAGAGGTAGTCACCTGAAATGGTCTTCCAACAGTCTTGAAGGAGTTCCCCGAGAGATGCTTGGCACTTGTTGGCCCTTTTGCCTTCACTCTGCGGTCCAGCTCACCCCTAAACCATCTCGATTGGGTTCAGGTCCGGTGACTGTGGAGGCCAGGTCATCTGGCGCAGCACCCCATCACTCTCCTTCTTGGTCAAATAGCCCTTGATGCCTTCAGTGTGACTCTACAATTTTCATAGTCATGAAAATAAAGAAAACTCTTTGAATGAGAGGGTGTGTCCAAATATATATATATGTATACAGAACTCAATACTCGGTCGGGGCGTCCTTTTGCATGAAAGCGATTGGTCTGTGATGCTGCTGACTTGTTATGCTCTGATAGTGGTCTTCAGCTCTTCTACCTGGTGTCTCACTATCTTCCTCTTCCTCTGGTGTCTATCTTCCTCTTTACAATACCCCATACATTCCCTATAGGGTTAAGGTCGGCCGAGTTTGCTGGCCAATCAAACACATGAATACCATGGTCCTTAAACCAGGTATTAGTGCTTTTGGTAGTGTGCGCAGGTGGCAAGTCCTGTAAAAAATTTATATCAGCATCTCCATAAAGCTGGTCAGCAGATGGAAGCATGAAGTGCTCTAAAACTTCCTGGTAGCCGGCTGTAAGGGCCTTGGACCTGATAAAACACAGTGGACCAACACTAGCAGATGACACGACTCCCCAAACCACCACTGACAAGCAATTCTGTGGGTTCTGTGCCTTTCCTTTCTTCTTCCTCTGGGACCTTGATTTCCAAATAAAATGCAAAATTTTTACTTTAACTGATTTCTTGGCAGGACAGTTAAGTGTTGATCACCTTTTTTAAAGTTAGACAGTCTGTTCTAAATCAAAAAACATTCTAGATGCACTATATAGACGCAAGGGACACCTGAATTAATAGCCTTCTATAGAGATCTTCTGTAGACCTAAACCCTATTAAAACACCTCTGAGATGAACGTGAACGCTGAGTGCACCCTACGTCTCCTCACCTCACCTTCATCAGTACCTGACTTTGTTAACAGTCAGCCTTATGGCTCAATGATTAAAAAAAATTTTATAAGGGGAGTTCTTGAATGGGAAAATCTATACAAATTGATCCTAGCCGTACTGTGAAGGTATAACATATAAATAGTTAATATTCATGAAAAGTTGTACAGTTTATGACAGGATTTGATTGCTACAAGTTTGCTCTTTAATTTTTAATTTAAAAGAACAAATTGTGAATTGGAACTAAAGCTGTAAACTGTTGAAATTTTAACCCACAAGCCATCAGCATTTGAAACACTTGGATTTGTCACTTTACCTCATCTTTTTCTCTCTATGCGGCGACCATCTTGGCATTTTCCTCGCGCCACACAGTATTTAAGGACACCAAAGGCATTACCTAGGGATCAGATTATCTCACCAGCTCTTAATGGCCCTGAGTTTATTCTTGCCTTTATGTCTGCACTACTTCCTGACCGCGAAGGTGTTTTTGCTTTGCCCTTTATTATTCTGTTTGCCGGATTTTAGTTCTCTCTACATTGCTCTTTCTGCATGCTCTCAGTTTTATGACTGTTTATTTGGACTCTGAGTTTTCTCCACTGCTTCAGAACTGTTTTTGGACTGTGTTTTGTTCCTTGTTTGACTATATAATTTCCTGCATCCTGCATTTTGGATCCTTCCAGTCATGACATGTCAATCCTTACAATTCTCTCATGAAGGTTAGACCTAACATCATGTTGTTATCTGAAATTTGGTATTTATTCACTGTTCCACTGTGACAATTTCAAAAAAATGAAAGAAACAATATCATTATTGTGTATCATGTAAAGCTCGAGGTTAAGGTTCTAGGTTTAAGTTTACTTCAACCTAATAACCTGAACTGATTTCCTAGGGTTAGGGTTAGGTTATAATCATGACAGTGACAAAACAGTCATAATCATGACTGTTTTATGGGGAAAAAAGAAGAATGTATTAAAGAAGATTATTCCTTTGTTGTCCATGGCAGAGTGAGTGAGTGGATGGAAGCCAGATTTTAATATGAAGAGTTTAACATGGTGCTGGCGATGATAGTTTAATATCCAACAGAGCGTAGTGTACAGTACCAGAGGGAAATTAGACGCCTCTGTATCCGACTCGAAAGCTCAGACAGCTCTCTTATATTTGATTCGGAAGATCTGACGGCCTTTTGCGTTCGCCGTCTTTGCATTTAAGCTCAGACACTTCTATCAGACTTTAATGTTGCCTCTGTATTGTTGCATGTGGCAACTTGGTGAAAATGTCAGCACTCTTTGCCATGTGGATGAAAAATAAAAACATCCTGATGTCACATTATTTTAATTGGCAGACTCGTTACCTCGTCTTTCAATTTTGTTTTCTCATTTGAGTTCATTTAAAAAGAAAATGGAAGTCAGGATGTCACTGATAATCCCCTGCAGTACTTGTTTATTTTTTTTTATTTTTTATTTTTCTGAAATGCACAAGCAAATAAATTAAACGCAGTTGAAAATGAAGCCTGATAATGAACAAGTCAAAATGAGAGAAAGGAGATTTTTTAAAAGAAGGAAACCCATTACTGTCAGTGTGTGGAAAGGATGATCATCACACTTGTAGACTAAGTGGTAATAGGTTCGTCTGAGACTACATCCATATCAACCTGGATCATTTTGCCTATGTATATTTTTCTCTGTTTTGGCCGATTGGCTGCACTGAGGAAAAAGTATTAATATTATTATTATTTATGAATGAGGGCAGATAATTATGTCCAAATTTTGGGATGTTTTTGGCAAAGCATGTGTATAACCCACCCAAACCATATGTTTATAATTCATTCATTCATCTACCCCATGTTCCTTTTAGCATGCAGATGGTGGAACGGCTGTTGAAAGAAAGCTAATAAGCATCTGTTTCTTTACTTGCAGAATTGCAGAAGAATTTGTGTTCATGATTGGTGATAAACACTTTAAATACCCTACAAAATACCCTTAAGTTGTCCCACCAGCTTATTGTTCTTACGGAGCCATCCGGGTCTCGTAAGTTGTTTGAAATTTAGCAATGATGACTGCAGACCCTGGAGACACACATGGATATTAGTTTATTGTCTTAAATTCAGAAAGGGCGAAATAAATCAAATATACTGATTGAACAGGCCTGGGATATGTAGGAGTAAAAAACAAGAAGGGAGTGGAAAAAGTAAAATGGAGATGAATAGAAAGAAGGCGTAATGTCCCTTGTATCTGGGAGTGTTATCACCTCTGACATTGGCTTGTTTCCTAAAAGAGACGGAACATACTTGAACACAAGAAATGAGAAATATCATCATAACATCTTCAGAAACAGATTGGACACAGCCAGCCAGGCCTAATATGAAATACAATACTCTATATGGACAAACGTTTCTGGACCCTTGACTATTAGATTGTTATGAGCTTTTAAACATTCCATTTCACTTTTAGTCCCAATTTGTTGGTAAATAGCCTTCACTCTTCTGGTAAGATGTTGCATTAGATATTGTGCAAAGTTTGATTATTCAGCCACAGGGGTGTTTGTAAGGTCAGGTAGTGATGTAGGTGAGGTGAGGAAGTCTGGGGTGCAGTCAGTGTTCACATTCATCCCAAAGGTTTTCTGTAAGGTTGAGGTCAGAGCTCTATAACAGGCTTATAGCTGCACTTCCAATCAAACTCATATAAAGCATATCTTCATGAAGCTTCATGCATAGGGGCATTGTCATGCTGGAACAGGTTTGGCCTAATAGTTCAAGTGAAGAGAAAATTAAATGGTACAATATCCAAAAATATCTTATACAATTTTGTGAATAAATTTCAGATTAATGTTTAACAAGGGATAAAGGTGATAACCAGTATTGGATGCTTGTGATCTTTGGGTCCTTAGGTTGCACTGCATTAAAACAGACCTGGTTCTGTCATGGAAATGTCATGACATGGGCATGGGCTCAGAAACACCACCCACAAATGCAGGTTAAAGGTCTATCACACAAAAAAAGAAGCCATATGTGAACATTCTTCAGAAATGCAGCCATCTTCTCTGGGCCACAGCTTATTTAAAATGGTCTCAGGCGAAGTGGAGAAGTGTTTTGTGGTCAGACGAATCAAAGTTTAAAATTCTTTTTGAAAACCTTGAAGACCTGTCCTCCACATTACAGAGGGGAGAGGGACCATTCAGCTTGTTATCAGCGCTCAGTTCAGAAGCCTCTGATTGTATGGGGTGCATTAGTTATATAAATGATATATTTTATTATTCAGACCTAGAAGTTTTGCCAGAAACAAATACGCATTTATCATGACTTTTAAAAATGAGTTTGTTTGAAAATGTCACGTTTCTAAATTAAGATGACTCAGCATGCCCATTCCCTGCACATTTCTCTCCTTTTTCTTCTTCCGCACTGAGAATTTCATTTAAAACGAAAATGAAAATCCGATCTAAATGTTTCAGTCTGGGTGTAAATGTCAAAAGCCTTACCTCTGACTCCCACATGTTGCATTAAAACGAACAGAAACACCGTAATGGCAGCTGCATAATGGCAAGGAAACAGCATTACTCCACTCTGTAGCTAAGGCCATGCTGTTAAGTGCTGTTTCACACAGTGGAAATGCAGTACACATGTGGATGCTGTCTGGCCTTTGAATGCTGCACAGCCATTATATCAAGAAGGTCTATTCAGGGCAGCTTGGGAAAAAAAGATAAAAAAATAATAAAAACGACCTGAAGCTATGTGCTGAAAAGAAGCAGAGAGGCAAATAATCCTTACAGACACAAACCAATGCCTCAGACATGAATGTAAACAAGATCCTGCATGCATCAACACACCTCCACTGTCAAAACCCTGACACCTTTTCTCTTGCTTATTTTGGTTGAGCTAGTAAAGATGGCTCCTAGAGCGTGAGCCCGATCTGCGCCTCCCTTAATGAAGATGCCTTAGCAGGATTGCTCCAGCGTGCCTTGTGCCTGATTGCTAATGGAATTGATTGTGACAGCATTTTGACTGGCTGGATAATTACAGGCTCTCAGGTGCTGACTGGGTACAGTTTTCTCTGGAGATCCAGTCTCTCAGCACAAGCCTCGCTGACTTTATCTACCCAAGATTCAACAACTTTAAGTGTTAGATAGAACAAACCTCAAGAGAATAGTAATTGATTTCATGTGGCTTTATCAAACTTTAATCATCATGATGGGTCACTTTATAAGCAGCACAGATCCTCAGCATAATAGCAGCGCACTTTTCCGAACCTTTCAGTGCCACCGCTGTCGCGATTGCGTCGTCATTTAACTCTAAATTTAGGAAAACAAGCTTCCGAACATAAAGAAACAACTTTAACAGCATCTCAGTTTTAAGCACATCTCTATTGGGCTAAAAACAATAAGCTTTTAAAAAAGGGCTGAACTTTTTGGCAAAATAATTAGCTTGCACATTGGCGATATCTTGCCTTGTTGCACATTACTGTATAATTAATTCATGATCACAACATAGTCACCTGATGGTCTCTGGACATTTTTAGCTCAATGAACCTCTACATTTGCAGTTTACAATATTTGTGTATTCACACAAACACACACATATACACTATATTGCCAAAAGTATTGGGTCACCTGGTCATTAGTACAGTATGTGATTTTTGAGCATTACATTCCACATTTAGTCCCAATATGCTCTTATAATTCCCTCCACTCTTCTGGGAGGATCTTCTACTAGATTTTGTAGTGTGCTTATGGATATTTGTGTTCATTAGCCACAAGAGTGTTCTGAAAGGCATGTACTGATGTAGGTGAGGAGACCTGGGGTGCAGTCAGCGTTCATATTCATCCCAAAGGTGTTCAGTAGGAATTTGAGATCAGAGCTCTATAGCAGCAAGATCTTCCTCTCCAAAGCATGTCAACCAGATCTTTAAGGAGCTCACTAGCCATGCTGGAACAGGTTTGGGTTTCCAAGTTAAGGTGAATGCAAAATTTTATTATAGCGCCATCTAAAGACGTCCTGTAGAATTAAGAACCTCCAGATTTTGTATACTTTTTGAATACTTTTGTATATATATATATATATATATATATATATATATATATATATATATATATATATATATATATATATATATATTGATTAGGCATAACAACAGGACAATATAACATTATGACCGGTGATTATCTCTTCATCATGGTGCCTGTTAGTGGGTGGATATATTTATTAGGCAGCCAGTGAACATTTTTGTCAAAGTTGACGTGTTAGAAGCAGGAAAAATGGGCAAGTGTAAGGATTTGATTGAGTTTGACGAGGGCTAAATTGTGATGATTAGAAGACTGGGTAGACAGAGGACAGACAAGCAGACAGACAGACAGACAGACAGACGATAGATAGATAGATAGATAGATAGATAGATAGATAGATAGATAGATAGATAGATAGATAGATAGATAGATAGATAGATAGAAAATAAATTATTAAACACTTTGTATAAAATATACATAATATACACAAATGCATAGATATACATCCGACAATGCAGTGGTATTAACCACAGAGAATATGAATAATAAATAAATGCTAAACAATAACAGGAATAGAATAAAGGATAAGCAGCAAAGTAGGAATAAAAATGCAACAGATATCCAGTGAACTTGTTCTAGAAACAGGCTCAGTGACACAGTGATGAATTTTTGTCCAGGATGTTTGCTTTTGGTAGAAATGACCTCTTGCACTGTTCCTTGCTACAACTGATGCTGAACGACTCTGTTACTGAATGTGCTCTGCTGTTTGACCAATAGGTCGCCCCCCTTTGCGATTAATTGTTCAGGAAGGATAATAGTTTGTTTAGTGTCCTCCTTTCTGCAACCAACTCAGAAGTGTCCAGGAGGCATCCTAGGACAGATCCAGCCTTCTTTATGCATTTGTTGGTCTTTCTTGCTTCTCTAATGATGGATCCCAGAATATTGCAGTGCAGAAGGCAGTGGTGTACTCACAGCAAAAGACTTGTAATGATCTTGTAAAATCTTAACAGTCATGGAATTTGGCAGATGATCTCATTCAGAGCAACTTAGCTCAAAAAAGCTTTAAAGTCTTTATCAATTAATATATTTTGCATAGTACAAAACTTTAACTATTATTAACCATGGCCAAGAAACAACATCATTAAGTCCTAAAATTCTTCACCAATAATAATACTAACTGCATATTATTTATCAAAAGAATTCTACTCTGAAAATGAACATGCTGAGTCTGGAGGCTCCACCTAAAAGGTGTTTATTATGCGATATAGAATCGAGAGAGAATACTCTCTGATACAGGAGCAATTCAAGTTTCAGACCGACCTAAAAATAATCACGGATACACCACTTCATATTCCACAGAATTTCAATAAAACCAATAGAGCATTATTAGTGATGTGGAAAGGAGTTCCTACACCTTATTATTGAATTACATAAAACTGATGTTGGGAAATATTCCAAATCACTTCTTTAATTATTCTACCAGAAAAAATTTACCTAACTTTTGTAACTTCTTTCATATTGTCATATTGCAACCTTGATTATGATACTGTAGATGCTTACATTTGTACCAAGAACAGTATAAGAACAATATGGTCTTCAACAAAGTTTTGTTTATCATGTACTGAACTCAGTGGTCTCATAGTTGTCATAAAGGTGTGTATATATACAGTGAGGAAAATAAGTATTTGTACACCCTGCTATTTTGCAAGTTCTCCCACTTAGAAATCATGGAGGGTTCTGAAATTGTCATCGTAGGTGCATGTCCACTGTGAGAGACATAATCTAAAAAAAAAAATCACAATATATGATTTTTAAACTATTTATTTGTATGATACAGCTGCAAATAAGTATTTGAACACCTGTCTATCAGCTAGAATTCTGACCCTCAAAGACCTGTTAGTCTGCCTTTAAAATGTCCACCTGCACTACATTTATTATCCTAAATTAGATGCACCTGTTTGAGGTCGTTAGCTGCATAAAGACACCTGTCCACCCAATACAATCAGTAAGAATCCAACTACTAACATGGCCAAGACCAAAGAGCTGTCCAAAGACACTAGAAACTAGAGATTGTACACCTCCACAAGGCTGGAAAGGGCTACGGGGAAATTGCCAAGCAGCTTGGTGAAAAAAGGTCCACTGTTGGAGCAATCATTAAAAAATGGAAGAAGCTAAACATGACTGCCAATCTCCCTCGGACTGGGGCTCCATGCAAGATCTCACCTCATGGGGTCTCAATGATCCTAAGAAAGGTGAGAAATCAGCCCAGAACTACACGGGAGGAGCTGGTCAATGACCTAAAAAGAGCTGGGACCACCGTTTCCAAGGTTACTGTTGGTAATACACTAAGATGTCATGGTTTGAAATCATGCATGGCACGGAAGGTTCCCCTGCTTAAACCAGCACATGTCCAGGCACGTCTTAAGTTTGCCAATGACCATTTGGATGATCCAGAGGAGTCATGGGAGAAAGTCATGTGGTCAGATGAGACCAAAATAGAACTTTTGGGTCATAATTCCACTAAACGTGTTTGGAGGAAGAAGAATGATGAGTACCATCCCAAGAACACCATCCCTACTGTGAAGCACAAAAGGGGTCACAAAAAATCATACAAATAAAAAGTTAAAAATCATACATTGTGATTTCTGGATTTTTTTAGATTATGTCTCTCTCGATGGACATGCACCTCGATGACAATTTCAGACCCCTCCATGATTTCTAAGTGGGAGAACTTGCAAAATAGCAGGGTGTCCAAATACTTATTTTCCTCACTGTATATATATATATATATATATATATATATATATATATATATATATATATATATATATATATATAAATATATATATATATATATATATATATATATATATATTTAAGCCTATAGTGTTCATTTACTTTACTGTCCTGAAACTCACGATAAAGGTAATGCTTTTATCATTTATCATCTGTATTGGAGAGACTGAACAAGAACGAGTGGAATGAGCCTTGTGGAGATTTGGCTGGCTCAGAATTAACAAAGGAGAAGTAAAAACAGAATAAGAGCACTTATTTACCCACTAGGGCATATTACTTGGACACTAACTATAGGACATATACATAACTATAGAACACATCTGTGTTGTCTACATGTTTTTTGAACAATTGAAAATGGAAGCATGTACTCTGCAAAGAGAAATGTTGTGAACAGATCCTTTTGGTGGTGTATTACAGATACACAAAACCGAAAGCAAATTGTATATCATATCCAGCAAATAGATTATAATATAGTACAATGCAATTAGATGCAAATCTGTAGAACTCTCTGAGGCTTCAAACCTGAAGAAACCTGTGTATGACATCTGACAGTATTATGGCAGATATGTTTCGTACCTATATATGATATATAATTATGAGAGAATATTATCAAAGGTCTTCAGGGGATACTGAAAAAGATGGATTTAAAGGCAATGGCTTTAAAGTTTTTAGAGAAAATTTAATGTTTACTGGTTCACTGTTAAGAAAGTCACATTTTTATCTGTTATTATCTACTTGCTTGTTTTTATTTCTTTATTTTTTTTTGTCATTTTTGTTACTTGTGATAATGATGGGTTTTCTGTAACCCCTAACAACCATTATTCTAGTTTATGGTATATTTTATCATTAAGGATGTGCAAACTTTCACACTACATACTGGAACGACAATTAAAAGTGTGAAAAAGCAAAAGGAAATCGATTAATCTTTGTGAGGATCGCAGATTGTATAGATACAGCGTGAAGTGTTCCTTCAGTGTGATACGGTTGTTCAATTATGGAGTTGTGTTTCAGGCCAGTTCTCGTGACAAAAAGCAGAAAAACAAGTGCAGACCTAGAGAGCAGTGTGGACTTGTATCTTCTTGTAGTCTCCAAAGAGAATGGCAAAAAAAAGTTCAGTCCCGATTCATTGTACTTGCTCTTTCATTAAAATTTCTTTTCTCCACTCCCTGTGCCACACATGGCTCTTTACTCCACACCTCTCTCTGTATAACATTCAAAATGTACAAAAATGTGATGATTGACAGAGACACATAACAGTCTGGTTGTACCACATAGTGATTGATTGATAAGTACAAGTCAACAGCATTGATAATATCTTGTAAATTTTCCTCAAATAACTCAAACTAAGCATAAAAACTGGATCAGAAAAGAATCAGCTATTAAACATTGTACTTTTAAATGGATTTTTTTGTCACGTGTACATTACAGCACACGTGAAATTCTTTCTTCACATATCCCAGTGATTTTAGGAAGCTGGGTTCAGAGTGCAGGGTCAGCCATGATACAGCGCCCCTAGAGGACAGAGGATTTAGGGCCTTGCTCAAATGGCCAAAAGTGGCATCTTGGTGATATTGAGATTGAACCCCTGACCTTCTGATCAGTAACCGTTTTGTTCGAGTTCTTATCAATATGTGGTTAAGTATATATGCAAGAAAGACAAGCTTATCTTTTTCTATTAGTTTGAGATTTCTCAGCAGTGTCCATCATCCTGATGTTCTACTTGTGTGTGAAGTTCTTATAAATTGAACACAAATCACTTCTGTTTATGATGGCTCTACATGGACAGCCAGGAAAAAACACTTAAGGCATGACTTAGTTACCACTTAGAGAATATAAAATGGCTTTGGACTGCAGTTAATAAAACAGTTTTGCTACAGCAGCTTAGGTGGCAGCTGTTTGTGGCAACTACAATTGCCACAAACAGTTTTGCACTCAAGTCTCCATCAGTGAAACGGTGATGACTTTTACAATGATAATGCTGTAGTGTTTGGACATTCAGTGTCACCCAGATGAGGATGGTTCCCTGTTATGTCTGTTTGCTTTCAAGGTTTCCTATTTGTGTTGTCTGAGGAAATTTTTCCTTGCAGTTTGTCATTCCAACATGAATTTATCCTTATATCAACTGTTAAATCACATTACATGGGATTTAAGCGTTAATTTTATTCTAGTTGCTCGTTTATATTGTGTCAAAAACACACTATTTAATAAATATTCATCATTTCAATGCAGACATGAAAGTTGTAACATGAACCCCATTATAAACCCCTCAAAGAAATGCTGTCTGCAAAGAGCAAGAGGCATAACAGCATCAAAGATACATCTCACGTGGACTATTCACCCTTCTCCCATCAGGCAGATGCTACAGGTGCCTCAGAGTTCTCACAAACAGATTGAATTTTTTTAATTTCCAAACCTGTTGATCATAGAAAGCTAACAAATGGACTACTGCCATTTCTGTCTATATTGTACTGCTCCATTATGCATCGTTGCAATAGCCTAAACTTGAGCATGTTATCTTCGTGACATGTCTTATCCTTTGCACAATCTTTGCACAGTTACATACATATATATATACACCATATCTTATTACCTACTGCACCTTCTGTACATATGAACCCATACCTTCATTTACCAAATTACTATATATTATAAATAGGCCACTTACATACTTCTGGTTAGAAGCTAAGTGCATTTAATTGGCTCTGTAAATGTACTTTGCACAATGACAACGTTGAATCTAATCGAATCGAATCTGATCTGATCTAATCTAAACGATTCCACAGCCAAAAGTGACTGGGGTCCAAGAAAACAAATCTGGCCAGATCTAAGGAATGGCATACTTTTTCTACATTGTTAATCACAACTGATACTAGCCAATTGTGAACATCTGTGGACGTATGAATGTAGAAAAGGGTAGATAGCAGTAGAGTATAAATACTTCAGACAGTCAACCTTCAATCATGGCTGCCACTGACACAACATTCCACATGCTGCAACGCTCTCATTCACCAAGCGACTTATTTAGTACCCCTGTTCTCAAATATAGACTCTCACACTTCACATTATAGAGTCTGTTAGAGTCCCGGCATCTGCCTTTATATTGTGTTTGATTTTTCAAAACTTTACCTGTTTTGCCTCACATTTTTGACGCCTTGAATACCTGATATCCCTGGACTTTTTATTTATAGACGTATCAGTTCTTGTAGCTCGTGTAGATAAAATGAATTTCATTCAATCAAGAGTTTTCCGCTCAGACCTCTCTATTATGATAGGGGAAATATCATTTTATTTAATAGCATTTTGAACAACAGTTAATGAGTGTATTTTGTCATTCTGACATCTATAGGAGGTGATTCTTTATACAAACAAGGACATTAATGCATAAGGGATTGAGACATACAAAGTTAAGCCAGTTGTAATTACAACAAATCCCAATAGAAATGTTTACATGAGGCACTGGGACAGTGAATAAACTGCATCTTGTTCTGGTGAATCCGAGTGCCGTTATAATCCAAGTGCTTTGTTGTATAAAAAGAGGTTGCAAAATTATAATATGGCAGTGGTCATGCTGCAGAAAAGTCAAAGAGAATGGGCAAGTAATGAGTGAGCAACTATACATTGTGTGTTAAATGATCAAATCAATATTCTATAGTAACAATGCATTTTACAGGCCATGTACAGTGGATGTTCCACCAGAATCAAAGCCCAATATTGAACAGATTAAGAAAATGATTTATGGAAGGAGTCTCCAGTGTCAGTGGTTTGTACCGGGACTCATATTTTTGTATAAGAGGTTGTTGTTTATTGGACTCCGAGGGTCAAAAGTTCAAATCTCAGCACCACCAAACTGCCAAGAGCTCTTGAGCATGCAAAACACTTGAATGCTCAACTGTAAGTCACTCTGGGTGAAGGTTTCTGCTAAATGTAAATGTATTTATCTGTAAGCTGTCTTCCATGGGAAAGTCTTTGAAAAATGATTTCTGGTTTCTCCATATTGTGATTAGTTGCTTTTATTTTGTCATAATCTTATATAGAGGGAGTAAAAAAAGAGACACTGCTGATGGATTTACTGTTTATAGCTGCAATAACATAAGCGATAACACAAACTGTCTCAGCATTGTCTCGTGAATGCTCCTTTACATTAAATATAGATTTACATTATTAAATAATTGTGAAGAATAAAGCAAAAAAAATTATTGCAGGACAAATTCAGGTGGTATAAAAGAAATAAAATAGTTGCTGAATCGTGAATTCCTGCATGTCTTATATAATCTGCACGGATAGATATGTTTCTATACTGTATATGAAATTTCAAAGGGGCGGAAAAAAACATCTGGTACAAATTGCCTTAAAGTGTTGAAATTACAAATTGCTTTGACATTTAAAAGCTTTGAGGTTCAGGCTGCCCAAAAACTTTGTTAAAAGCAGACACACTAATCAACACATATAATTCAGCTCTTCCTTTTTGTCCAACAGTGGAAACATATATTGTAAAGACTTATTTAACGATTTTGTCTCTATGTATTGTTTTTTATGTATTGTTGTGTCCCTTGATATAGGATTTCTCCACAATATCATTGTTCTGCTATTGAGAATATGCTTCTTTGCTTTTCTTCTGATTAGAAACATCTTTTCCTACAGCACTGCCAGAATGAGTATAAACACACACAAGGTGAATGTGTTAGCATGGCTCTTAAGTCTTTTTGGATCAGTGATCTGGTGATTTATTTTTAAGTCTAAATATTGCTGATGAATTTAAGAGCTTGTATTTCTCAGCTGTAGAATGTGTGATCGAAATAGAGACAAATCTTTGCTCTTTTGCTTTACAGCATTCTCTGTATAAAAAAAGTTGCCTTTAACTTCATGATGTGTAAAACTTTGTGATTGGCAGGCACTGACACATAACAGCTTGATTGTGCTACATGGTGTTTGATTGGCAAGTTCGGGTAAACAGCATAGATGGTAAAATATTTAATGTTTCTCATAAAATGACATGAAATAAGAAAGAAGCTGGTGTTAAGCAAGAGCTTTATTTAATAAACAATGCACTTTAATGGGATTTGAGGGCAACAATTTCATTAATTTATGTATTGTACTTAGGGTTGCCATTAGGGTTGCACAAGCCAGTGCACTCTTAGTGCTGGTCTCAAGCCCGGATAAATAAGAAGGGTTGCATTAATAAGGGCATCCAGTGTAATATGCGGATCATGAATTAGAAATTCATACCGGATCAGTCCGGGTTACTAACGACCGCCATGGGTATTGCTAGACGGCAGGGAAAGGAGAAGTGGAGGAGAGTGGAGGTTTGGGTGGGAACTTTAAATGTTGGTACTATGACTGGTAAAGGGAGAGAGATAGCTGATATGATGGAGAGGAGAAAGGTAGACATGTTGTGTGTTCAGGAGACCAAGTGAAAAGAAAAACAAAAAAAGATATTTAAAAAAAAATAATAATTTGGTCAACATTTTCCACTCAAAAAGAGATCTTTATTTTTGAAATATGCAACAAATATATGTTTGTAAAATACTAGATGTACTGTAGCTATTCAACTTTTCAATTGTATCTCCACATTGCTCTTTTAATGTATTAACAATCTTGTACATGGACCTGAAAAATCATTTATCTCTGCATTTCCACTCATTGAAAAAAGGTAAAAATGTACTTGTACCTTACAGTACAGCGAAGTTACAAATTAGACATGAGACAATGCCACAGTTATCAATAGGCAAGGAACAAGAGTGCAAATGTGACTGTGTTGTCTAAATGTGAAGGGTATACTCTCTCTGTCCTGTCAATCAAAGTGACACTAATCAATCAGAATCATCTGTCAGCTCATGTACAGTATTTTGCTCTGAATGAGTTATGACGCTCTGTGGTGCAGATGAGGAGCAGTTTCGAAAGGTGCAGTGGCTTCATGTTTCATAGAGGAAGCTTGTGTCATCCTTCATCCTTTCTGGTTGGTAGCTGTCATATGATCGTCGAGAACTGGATGGTGGGTGGGAACCGGCAAAGAAAATGAGAAAAGAATAAAAAAAGAAAATACCCTGAAAGCTAGCTTTCAGCCCTGTTTCAGGAACCACATAAGCACATTAAGTCTAATGTCTTTTGACCTGAGTGGAGGTCACTCCTCAAACCCACTATGTAGCCATTCTCTCAGAAATGAACTGGCCAGATGTGCTCCCACCTCTCTCATCCGAATCAGATGGCCTACAATAAAGATCCTGACCTTCGATGAGAATCTAATAGTTCAATTCATCCTTTAATTAAAGCAGCAGAAAGGCCACAGACGGAGCATATGGCTATCTAGACAACCTCCATCTGATCCCCCTGATGGACAACAGTGGCTTTTTGTTCATCTATGAAAAGTTTTTTAATTATCCTTTTTTGTTTACCTTCAGAAAGGAAACTACAGTAGTTGAAAGTATTTTCACACTTTATCATTTTCTCAGACTTGATCCAGTTTTTGTTAAGCATGATTGGAGCACTCAGGTGATAGTAATGAATAGGTGTGTAACAGTACACAAAATTAAGGTAGTTTATTATTATTACTACTAGGAGGTTCCCTGGTGGTCTAGTGGTTAGGATGCGGCGCTCTCACCGCTGCGGCCTGGGTTCGATCCCCGGTCAGGGAACCAACCCCAGCCATTAGGGTTGCACAAGCCTTAGTGCCGGTCCCAAGCCCGGATAAATGGGGAGGGTTGCGTTAGGAAGGGCATCCAGCATAAAAACATGTGCCAAATCAAACATGCGGATGGTCCGCTGTGGTGCTAATAGGAGAAGCCGAAAGAATTATTACTATTATCAACATTTGTGATCATTAACATTGGAACAGTTTAGATTGTTAAAACAATTTTAGGCAAAATTCCTGCTTGGTTAAATAATATATAAAATAATATTTCATAATATTTCATAAAAAACAAAAAAAACATAAAATAAATCAAACTAATGCAATAATTGTTTTTATTTTATTGATTTAACTGAGCAATCAATTTTAAAATCAAAGTAATTAAATTGATTAAAAAATTAAATATATGGAAAAATGAAATTAAATAGTTTACATTTGTTAGTTTCCATTTGGGTAATATTGATGTTTATATAAGTGTGTGTGTGTGTGTGTGTGTGTGTGTGTGTGTGTGTGTGTGTGTGTGTGTGTGTGTGTGTTTTAAATTTAATATTACATTTTCAGAAGATATGTGCTACTTAACTGTTCTGCTAATTTCAGCAGACTTTAACAAACGTCTTCATTCTTTCCATCCTTCATTCATTCACTCCCTGTATATGTGGAATTGTCAGGATTTTGTCCTATTTCCGGAGTGAGTAGCCACACTGACACTGCGCTAACTCTAGTTTCATTTTTACAACCCTGGCATTTGTGTGTATGTTTTCAAGTTTGAACTCAGATTGTGTTTTGAGTGTAAAAAAGATTGCATTGGGTACACCGATACACCCCTAGTAATGAGTGAGACTCACAGGCAGAAGGGCAAATTACTTTGGCCTGCTCTACGTGAGGAAATTGCTCTGGACTCCAGAGGGTGCACAAAGAATCTAATGGGTTGTCATATACACTAATATGTCTCATCAATGCCTTTCAAACGACATTATTCGAATGCCTCCTGAGGAGAATTGTTCTGAAATTGCTTCGGTTACATCAGGAATTCATTATGAAGCGTCCAGCACATGAAACTAAATAAGATCATGATTTGAAAGATTAAGGAGGAAAAAGAGTGACACGACTTAGAGTGGACTAGGGTTAGTGTTGTGAAGAAGTTGTAACAACCAAGCAGACATTTAACCAACATTAAAACCAAAACAAAGCTTAAATGTTGTTTTCCATTGAAAAAGACACAAACACAATATTAGTGTTTGGGTTATACAGTACATATAATGACCATGGTCCTGTTTTTCCCACAATAATTCATGTAAAAGTAAAAGGCATTTCCTCTAATTGCATTCTATAGCTATGAATTATGGTATGAATCCAATGATAACCAATACATCCTTAATGATTTTTACCTGTTTAAACCACCAGGATGACAGTTTAATATTAAATATAATCACAAAAATATTATAATTCTTGATTATCATGAGGAGAAAATAATTGTGTTCATCTTCTTTTTCCTTTTCTCATTTTTCATTATATTATGGTACTGATTACCAATGGCAATGCAAAACTTGAAGACTGGTAATAAAATTATATATAATGTACTCATACTAGCTCAGTGGTCCCCAACCTTTTTTGCTCCACGGACTGGTTTAATGTCAGACAATATTTTCACGGTCCGGCCTTTAAGGTGTGGCAGATAAATACAACAAAATAAAATGATACGGCCGGCATGAAAACTGATATTTTAAAAATATAATAATAAACGTGAATCCACTGTGTTGTTGTTTGTTCATTTTGCTCGCTTGGGGGTTTCAATTTAGCGGTAATGTATTTTGTGTTAGTGGTCGGAGCAGCCCCTTTAAGAAGGTAGCGGATGGAGGTAAGACATGTAAATGAGGCATCATGTCATGCATTAAGAGTGAGTCATAGACAGATGTGGTGGAGAGAATCCGGTAATTTTCCAAAATAAAACATCGTTCAGAATCAGATAATAAATAAAACAAAAATAATGTAAGTTATATATTCTTTCTGTGCGGCCCGGTACCAATTGACCCATGGCCCGGTGCCGGTCCACAGCCCGGGGGTTGGGGATCACTGAACTAGCTAATCACAATTTGTGCTAAAAACAATCTAAACCTGTTCCAGCATGATAAAACCCCTCTGCATGGTGTGGAAGATCTTCATTTCATTTCATTTTTCGTTTGTATTTGTATAGCGCTTTTAAGAAAGAATCAGATTGTTCTTTATTAGTGTAAGTTTGTCCCTAATGAGCGAGCTTGGAAATACTGGTATAAGGAAGAAACCTTGAGAGGAACCAGACTCAAGAGGGAACCACATCCTCATCTGGTTGGCACCGAATGTCCATTTATTACAGCTAAACGATGCAGAGGTGTGCAGTGATGTTGATCAAATGCAAACTGTAGTCCTGATTTAGTGTAGCAGACTGTTGACATTAAGTAGAGTCTGAATCCATCCTCAGAGTTCCTGTGTTACTCTGTAATTTCATGGATACCCAGGCTGTTGATGTGAAACCATCCCCTGCTGCACAAATTGGCCTCCAATCGAAGAGAATACCATCCAGAGCCAAGCCAGCACGAAGCGGGCAGATCCGAGGAGAGCAGATTGGCAGGACAGTGGTCATTGGTACCTTAGGAGCAGTAGATCTCTTGCTATAGATTTCTGACCTCAACCCTATTGAACATCTCTGAGATGAATTTGAACACTGACTGCACCCCAGGTGTCCTCACCTCACCTACATCACTACCTTGACTTTACTAACACACTTGTGGCTGATTGATCACAAAACTCCACAAACACACTCCAAAATCTAGTGGAACATCTTCCCAGAAGAGTGGAGGTTATTTTAACAGTAAATGCTGACTACATATGGACAAAAAGCACATGCCAATCTTATGATCAGGTCTAAAAACGTTTCTCCATACAGTGTATTTGTTTTGTGTTTGGACAAGTCAAATTTTTCATTTTAACAGCATCCAATATGAAAGAAACTGTGGGAGTCACAGTTGTCTGTTCCTGATGACTAAGAAACAACTCTGTAGCAATGTATTACAAAGTATTAAAGATAGAAATGAGAAAGCTACTTGGTTACGGCGGAACTAGACCACACTATACCAATGCTTATGTGCTATCTGGAGGTAAGGTCTTTTGCCCCATCCAAATCTGTCATATTCATGAGACAATACAAATCACTATCTATTTAGCTGAGAGAGAAAAATCATAGGAAGTATGCCATGTTGTTAGTGAGTGCCAGATGTTTTCTGTTTCTATCCCATCAGCAGGATACAACAGTCAGAGACGTTTCGGTGTAAACTGTGGCTTAGATAAGCCATTATGTTCAAGTTTAAACTCATGCCAAGTGTCTAGGCCCAAATCTGGGATTTAAGAAGCAGTTTTGGATTTTCAGAATGTTTCAGTCTAATGTCTGTTCTGCATTAAGTAATGCTTTCAAATAGTCGATGAGAACAACTCAAACTCTAATCAAACTGCATAGCTCTGTTTTATTTCTAATCTTGAGCCAGCCTGTGGTTCATTTCAGACTATTGACAGCAATGTGTCAGCCACCATAAAGCCTCAATCAATATCAATAAAGACATCTGACTCCTAACCAACAGAGGCATGGACACAATTTATTTTATACGCATATAATATAAATCCTAGTCCTGTGTGCACATCAGCCAGAAGATTTCAAATAGTAGACGTTTAGAGTGCCATGATATTGTCAGTGATTTGTTCATTTATTCATTTATTTATTCATTCAATTTTATTTCTATATCACCTTTAACAATGGTCATTGGGCAGCTTTACAGAATGAAAGAATTATGAAACAAAATGCACTTATATTTATGTGTATTTATCCCCGATTAGGAAGCTTGGGGTGACTGGAAAGGAAAAATCTCCCGTAGATAGTATAAGGGAAGAAATCTTGAAAGGGACTAGACGCAAAATGGGATCCCATCTTTAGTGTGTTTACAGTTTTACATTTGATTATATTTGTTACTCATCCATTCATCTTTGGTAGCCAGTTAATCATGGTCGGTGCAGTGCCTATTCGCAAAGAAATGCTAAGCCTGAGGCATGAATACATCCTGAATGAGTCTTTTTGATTGGCACCATGAACTCCATTGGCGCAAATCCTGAACCCTAGAGCTATGAGGTACAGTATCAACAATACCCACTGTGCTATTTACTACAACTTTAATACATTTTTTGACAGAAGCTTAGATAACATTTTAATTTAATTTATAAACCTTTAACATTGTCAGATTGTACTGCACTATATTAAATATGCCTGAGTTGTTTCTAGTATTTAACTAAGTAATGCACCCTTAAATAAATCACAAGGTCACAAGGTCCTAAATTTAGTTCTGCTGTTTTGTACTAGTCCATGTTAATCATTAAAGCCCTGTGAGTTTGCATATTTCCTTGGTGTGTGTGCGTTGGTGACACCTTTCTGCTCTGAAGGTAGGTGTGCCATTAACAACTAAATTCCCTTGATGCCCAATTAAATAGACTGTTTTAGATGTCAACACCTGCTGCTATGCTCCTCTGAACCCCCGAGCTGTTTCTGCTTCAGGCTGGAGCATAATGTGCCACTATTCTGTCCTGCACCAACTGGAAACTTCACCTTTCTATAGTTCTGAAAGTAAGCAAAGCGAGGGGGTTGTTTTTAATCAGTTATAGAAACCTTGATACAATAAGACCATCAAAAGTCTACAAAGCATGGAAGTGAGCCAAAACTTTGAAAGAATGCACTTGTGGAAAAAAAAAATGTTGAAATTAAAGCTGTTTTTGATTCAACAAAGTAGTTATGACACTTCTGGGCATTCTTGGCATTCTTTTAAGAATACAAAAGATACCTGGGAAACAATGAAACAATGAATTTGAAACAATGTCAGTAGAAAAGACTAGATTCATACATTTAATGGTAATTGTCTCGCTACAAATAACCAGCAAAATAAAAAACTTTCTTTCGGCTTCTCCCGTTAGGGGTCACCACAGCGGATCCTCCGCATGTTTGATTTGGCACATGTTTTTACGCTGGATGCCCTTTCTAATGCACCCCTCCCCAATTTATCCGGGCTTGGGACCAGCACTGAAAGTGGCTAGGGTTGGTTCCCTGACCAGGGATCGAACCCGGGCCGCAGCGGTGAAAGCGCCGCATCCTAACCATTAGACCAGCAAAATCTTTTGCCTAATTTACAGTATTGGGCAGAGGCCTCATTTATACAACTGAGCAGGTATGAGGTTATGGGCCTTGCTCAGGTGCCCAGCAGTGGCAGCTTGGTGTGGCCAGGATTTAAACTCACAACTATCCGATCCAAAGTCATATGCCTTAACCACTTAGCAATTACTTTCCTGCTGTGCAAATTGAATGAACATCTTCAAAGCTGTCTCATTTATGAATTTTGGATCCACAGATATGACAGATATGTGCCGAATCTGTCCCCAAGACAATCTATGTATGAAAGAATGAATACAAATCAACTGTAAATACATATTATACATCCTGTTCATTAATGTACATTTATATTTGAACTATACTCCACCGAACAACTAGCATTTATTACCTGTTCCCACTCTTTAACACTTCACTGTTTAATGTAATTTAATCCAGATTTTCTGCATTGTTGTGTGATTCCTGTCTACAGTTTACAAACTTATTTTCATTAACACAAATCCATAAAAAGTAATAACACATTTTAGCCATGTCCCTTTTTTTTACCCCCACTTACAAGCTCCATTCAAACAGTTGCATCATCTAGATCTTCTGAAGGCCCTACCCAGGCTTCTTATCCGCATATTTGGTCATATTATATGCATGACTGAAAAATCTCAATGTACTGTAAATTTTTGCTTAGATGTTAATTATTGATTAAAATTTTTTAAATTCTAAATCACTGTAAAATGTGTCTCATGTGATACTAATGTCTGGCTAAAGAAATTAAATCAGGTGAGTTAATTATTAATGAACACAGAGACGTAACAAAGTAAAATTTTAAACTGTCTTCCTTCCGAATGCTCTTTTGCTATAACAGAGTGAAAGAATTCATTATTTGTGAGCTGAGATTGGTGGTCCTGGAAGACATAATAATAAAGTGCTTCGTGAGCCAAGACAGCCAGCGACAAAGTTCTGGCAGTGTAGGAAATTATTGATTAAAATTGCAGAGTGTGAATGCTGCTTCAGTGCACATCCAGCTCTCTTCGAAGAATGTTTCTGATTATACGAGGCCATATTGCACCAGCAAGGATTGTTTTGGATGAAGTAAACAGAATGTAGTCATTTACTTTTGTCTCAGGTCTATCATTAGGAGGATTTTCACTGTCCTTTCTGTGGGGAACACGTGATTGTAGAGTCTGATTTACAATTTGGCCAAGATTTCATTAAGATCGTCTTTTACAGTGTGACAAATAACAAAAATCCTGCTGCAATTGTCAACAACCGGATTCAGAAAGCGTGATCGCGTTATACCTCACCTCCATGTGCAGGGACAGCCATGATACAGAAGGACCCCTTGTGCATAGAGGGTTAAAGGCCTTGCGCAAGGGCAGCTTAGTGATCCGTGGGCTTGAACCCCTGCCCTTCCAATCAGTGAACCAGCACTTTAACCACTGAGCTACCACTTCCTATCGAACGTCTCATACTACCATTTTGGTATCAATCTAACCCAGTTTACATTGCTGAACCACAAAACACTTACCTTCTTACCTCACTGCCAGACTTTAATCTGGAGGCAGGGTACCTTCAGGTTACCCTTGTTTGTTTTATTTTTTTTGCATCCTATATGGGGCTTTTTAGGACCACTCTTTGTCTGGTGGCATTACTGGGAGCATTATGGACTGAGGTACACAAGCTCATAGCACACAAGCTTCTTCACCAAGAAAAAGTTTCAGCCACTGCTCACAACCTTGGGGTATCTATAGACAATCAACTGTCCTTCTCACATGTTGCTATTGTGGCTCATTCTTGTCGATTTCTTCTCTTCAACATCCAAAGAATTCAACCATTTCTGTCCACACAGGCTGCTCAGGTGCTTGTTCAGTCTCTTGTTATTTCTAGACTGGACTACTGCAACTCTTTGCTGGCAGGTCAACCTCTAAACACTATTCATCCACTGCAAATAATCCAAAACGCAGCTGCATGACTTGTGTTCAACCTACTAGGTCAGAAATGGACCAGCACCCTCTTACCTCAGAGACCTCATCACTCCAGATCCTACAGCACTGCTCGACTGGTTCCACCTTCTATTAGGGTAAGAGGTAAGTATATTTCAAGGCTCTTCTCTGTTCTGGCACCGAGGTGGTGGAGTGAACTTTCTCTAGATGTCCGAACAGCGAAATCTTTAAGCGACGGTTGAAGACCTTGATCTTCCTGAAACACTTAAACGAACACTTTCCAAGTTTGCTTTGTTGTTTGCTTTGTTTAAAAAAAATAAAATTAAATTATCTTAATTTGTAATCTATTTTACCAGTGTAGATTTATTAATTGATAGAAACTCAAAGCACTTCTGTACGTCGCTCTGGACACGGGAGTTTTCTAAATGGCTTAAATGTAAATGTAAGGTTTCATTTTAGGAATCAACCTTTTGTATGTAGCATTTTACAAATAATAAATCCGGCAGCACATTTGGTACATCTAGTATTTTTCCAAAGACAAAGCGACACAAAAACTGATAATCCAAGATGCTGGAGATCATCTAATCATTAGATTTGCATATGAGATCCTAACCTTTTGTTCATTAGTGAAGGACCTCAATCATTTAGACAACTGGAGCTAAATACTTATGACAATATTCATGGTGTAGAAACAGGAAGTATACAAGAAAGGGTGTATCTTGTGGGTTGTGGTCCCTGCTTTCTCTCAAGGTTTTACTACATGAACTGATGTAAACTTAGGCAATGTTTTAGTGTTTGCCAGTCCACTGAGGTCAACTATAAAATGCACACTAGATAAGAATAACAGCATTGTTAGCAATGGAATAAAGTTTCTGACGGAACTGGGAGGGTTTTATACCACAAGCTGCTGAGTGACTTCTTCATTTAAACAGACACAAACTACACAGATGTCCAAGCACTTGATCAAGTTTATTGAGGCATCAAGAGAAGCAATAAACAAGCTCTTGAAGCTATCCTGCATCACTTACACAACTACACTTGGAAGAGCCCTTCCCTGGAGTACTCGGCTCGAGTAGGCTTCTTCTAAAAGTTCTTCAGAAGAAAATAGTTTCTTTAGCTGAATCTAAATATAAATAATTAATGTGGGGCTAGAACTTCATTTGTTGAAAGCATCTACAGTGCTGGGAATCAATGATGGGGGAATCAGCCTGAGAACACCTGAAGTTATGGTCCACCTCACACATTTGTTTTTAGATACATGACATCTGATTCTATCCAGTTTTCTGCAGGAGATGTTTAACATTTAGAAAGATTTCTGCAATTGGAAAATTATTGGCTTTTAAATGTTTCCGGTTTCTTAGTAATGTGACAAGCTGTAGATTTTTGAAAAGAGTATGTATTTATTTAGAAGTCTCCCCAAATGGAAATACTGCTTAAGTACAGTAACAATTTACATTTACTTTGTCCTTTGGGTGGTTCCATGAAATTCCAGAGTAAGAACGGGAGCTTTGAGAATGGAATTGGACTGTAGTTAATGTCAACAGTCTGCTACACTGACTCAGGACTACAGTTTGCTTCTGATCACCATCACTGCACACCTCAACATTGTTTATCTGTAATAAATGCATATTCGGTGCAACCCAGATGTGGATGGGTTTCCTCTTGAGTCTGGAAATCTCCAAATATTCACCAAAAAGTTCTGTTTAATGTATGATGTAAGGAAGCTGGGGTCAGCCATGATACAGCGCCCCTGAAGTACAGAATGTTAAGGGCCTTGCTGAAGGGCCCAACAGTTGCTGCTTGACAATCCTGAAGTTTGAACCCCTGCTCTTTTAATTAATAACCCAGAGCTTCATACATTGATCCACCACTTCCCCAAGCAAAGCTCTGCTCAAGTGATGAACATAAATTGAAACCTTATTATGAACATATGCAAAATAGGTGCATGCCAAGTAGTACAGGACAACAATGGCTTAAAGTTCAGAGCTCATAATCGGAAGACTAAAATGTCAGTTCAAATCCCAGCATTGCCAGAAGGCTCCTCTTTGACCCCTCAACTGCTCAGCTGCATGCATGGGGTGTATTCTGTTCTCAAATGAAGTGGATAAAAAATCTGTCAGCTAAATAAATAAATGTAACTGCAGCTCCGAGCCCGGCATCCTAATCCAGAGAGCTGAAGCAGCACCAGCAGCCAACTGCGCATAAAGATGAGTGATGTGTGGAGCAGACGGGAACGTTTTACTGCCTGCACTCCATTTAAGTGCACATCAAAATCCATCGGCGTCTATAATTGACCCTGGATACTCTCCTCACCTTTTAGGGAGGGGAAAAAATAATTTTCTCAGAAATGGTTCTCTGTAGAATTACATGTTGTGCTTCTTCATTGAGCTAGTCACAGAGGTCTAGGATGGAGTTTAAGATGGTTTTGATGGAAGTTGCTTACCTCTGACTTATAAGCAGTGACTTTTAAAAGGCTGAATCTTATCTTAATGTCATCAGACTTCTTAAATATGTGTGAAGTAAACACTTCAGATGAGGCGCTTTGCCAGTTTTGTCCTCGTTATGTCTTCGTTATATCCGACTGGAAGTTTCCAGGCTTCCTGGGGATACGCTGATGCTTTTAATATCCCTTTATTTTCTGCCGTGTCATGTGTATTTGGGTTTTCATTGTTTGAGTTCTCGAGCAAAGTCTCTACTCGCTCTATTAATATAGTACAATTGAACAGAATGTCAATATTGATTTGTGTTTAGGAATGAGTGACAGGTTTTTCACATCCACATGGCCGCGAGTCTGTCTCAGTCTCATGGCTGATGCACAATCAGTTCATTGTCAGCTTGGATCTTTGTCTCTGTCTCTCTTACTCATGACAGCATGGAAGCGTGAGCTCCAGATACAAACTACTTGCTAAAATAAGGAAAACCTCACAGTCTCTGAGTAGTTCTTTCTCCAACCTACATTTTTTTTAATAATGCAAATTCATTAATTCATTGTTAAGTTTATAAAGTGTATTTGTCGAATAAATGAGGTTTATCCCTTAAATACATTTAATCATTTTTACAGTTACATTAAAAATAGGTTTTTTTTCACTTGCATTACCTTACCAACCTCTTTTTTTATTGTTTCGCTTGTTATGGTTAATAAGATGTTAAAGAAATTGTACTTTGTAAAGCTCCACTGAAACATAAAAGTACAAGGTGCCGTGGAGTTTCAGAGAGAAAGTTTAATGTTGCACAGTGCTGATACTGGAGACTCTACTTGCATCACCTTGCATAATGTATATAGTTACAATAGATGTTAATTATGTAGTTATTTAGTTCATGTCCAAAGAGTAGAAATTTGTCTTTGACTTCACCATACAATAACAAAAAAAGACATTTACATAACCTTAAAATAACCCCAAAATACATAAAAACAAATGAAAAGTTTGTATATAAACCTATACATTCCCATATGTACACTATATGAACAAATGTTTGTGGATACCTGACCAGGAGATTGGTTTGTAATTTTTGAACATCTTCTTCCACATTTAGTCTCCATGTGCTGTTATAAATATCTCCACTCTTCTGGGAAGAAGTTCTACTAGATTTTGGAGTGTTTTGGAAAAGATTTGTTTGAGATTCATTCAGCCACAAGGGTGTTAGTAAAGTCAGGTGCTGATGTAGGTGAGGTGAGGAAGTCTATCCCAGAGGTGTTCCATAGGTTTGAGGTCAGCAGGCAAATCAAGATCTTCCACTCCATCCCATGTAAAGCATATCCCATGTAAATATTATATATTTAAAAAGCACATTATGTAAACCTGTGATGTGATTTACACAGAAAATAATTCAACATCTGCTTGTAGTCTGATTAGTCACAAAAAACTCAAAATCAAGAATTCAACACAGTATTAGCTCTTTGTGTGTTACTACTAAACGTGTTATATATGTTATATATGAGATATACACAAGAAGTATAAAATGCCATGTAGAAGTATAAAAAGTACTAAAGTGTACCTTGTGTCCTGCTTGGTACATCTGTGGTCCTTTTATTTGATCTAATTTATCTGGGAAATAGTGTGTAGTGTACCTTCAAAGCTTTAAGATAAAATCAAATAAAAGTTACAACTGTGGTACAGAAGTTCCAATTTTGTACCTTAAATCTTACTCATGTTTCAAACAAAGAAGCACAGTACAGTACCTTTATTGTTCTGAGATCATATTATGTTTCTACAAGAGCCGAGGTGACCTCAGAACCTCAGAGTTCACCTCTGGAAAATTGCACTAGAGAGCAAATCTGTCATTGCACAAAGCATGTGTCCATACAGAAATGTTTCATTCATGGGTTGATATCTGAAATCACCTGGTCTGCTGGTTATATAAACTCTTTTCTCTTCATATTTTGTATAAAAGAAATCCCACTTAGCCAGACAGTGCTAACAGTAAAGCCAAGCTAACAGACATTTTATAAATTTTCTGCTAATGGAAATGTGTGTTATTATTTAGATGGCACTGTGAAATAAAGTGCATTTTTCCTTCCCAAATAAAGGCAACATTTTAATTATAAGTATGCGTCTGTGTTTGTGTTTCAGACGTCTCATTAGCATCGGCTTTTGGGCTGCTTTCATTTGCTGTTAATGTTGGTGTCGGTGTTTGCTTCTTTTCTTTTTTACTTTTTAAGTGTGTGTGTGTGTGTGTGTGTGTGTGTGTGTGTGTGTGTGTGTGTGTGTGTGTGTTGTGAAATTGTGCCTGCTAAAAGAATCAAAAGATAGTAAGAACTATGAATTTACCTCTCACTGCAGAACTCCAACGTTTCAAGCTGGACCTGAACCTGAAGTGTGACTCCTGCTGTAACACTAACGCCTAAATCTTGAGATGTTGTACAGCATGGAACAACAAACACTCTAATCTTCTCAAATCTCTGCCCCTGGACTTTTGGTTCATCTCGGGCCAGGAAGGAGGAGCTTGATCATGTCCAACTCTACACCCTGGACTCTTGTGGAGGAAAGGAAGAGCAAGTCCTATCATCACTCATAAGCAAATTAATATTATAAATATACATATACAGGCAACTCCAGAATTATTGGCACCCTTTATAAACATTTTTTTACTTAACATGTAAAATGAATAACTACGTACATTATAAAAAAATTTATATATATAAATTATGATTATTATAAGACTGTATAAATGGTTAAAAACAAGTGGGGTGTGTGTGTGTGTGTGTGTGTGTGTGTGTGTGTGTGTGTGTGTGTGTGTGTGTGTGTTTTCTTGCCTTTTGTTTGTTCCTATATGTGTATTCCAAAAAATATATATTTTTAGTATAGGTAAATGTATGAACAATAATTTTTAAACTGGTAATATTTGTAAATATTGTCAATTGTACTCTTCTGAAATGATGTTCCACTATGTTTTGAAGTGATTTTGTGGAAATTTGGACCAAATTGTTCAGAAGTCAGATACTGAGGTGAGTTGCAGAATCCTGGGGTGTTGTCAGTGTTCAAATTATGGTTTTGTACACAGAGACTTTGTCAGGCTGGAACAGGATTGAGTTTAACTTAAGAGAAAATTAAACTCTAAAACTTCCAAAGACATCCCATAGACTTCTGTACCTCCAACATTGGGAGTAATAATTTTGGAATAAATCATATGGCTGGAAATGTCAGGTGTCCCAATACTGTATTTTTAAATATCTAATGGATTTGCATATGTTTGCATGTATGTTATAATTGTTCAAGTCTTCATTACTATATGTGCTTCTTCTCCAACCTGTTACCACAAAGCTGGAGGTGCACAATTGTATTGGATGTTGTATGATAAAACTTTCTGTTCACTTGAACGTGGAAACCCAATCCTGTTCAAGCATGGCAATGCCCCTGTGCACAAAGCCAGGACTGTGAAGACATGCTTTACATGATTCCCTACTGAACACCTTTGAGATTAATTGGAACACTGACTGCACCCCAGGTCTCCTCACCTACAGTATATCAGTATCAAACTTTAGTAACACCCTTGTGGCACAAATGTCCACAAACAAACTCTGAAATCTAGTGAAAGAGTGCAGCAGATTATTAGTAAATTACAAATTTAGGACCAAATGTGGAATGAGATGCTCAAAAGCACAAACCATACTTACGACCAGGTGTCTGAAAACGTTTGCTAATGTACTGTATATTTCAAATGTTTTATACATGTGTATACACATGTAGCATTGTGGTAAGGGATTGGACCCGAAGGCAAATCCATACCAAGATGCCTTTCCTAGTGCCCCTGAACAAGGCCCTTATCCCCATAGGTGCCCATTTGTATGCAAGCCAGCAAGTTTCTTTCGGCTTCTCCCATTAGGGGTCACCACAGCGGATCATCCGCATGTTTGATTTGGCACATGTTTTTACGCTGGATGTCCTTCCTAACGCAACCCTCCCCATTTATCCGGGCTTGGGACCGGCACTAAGAGTGGCTGGGGTTGGTTCCCTGACCGGGGATCGAACCCGGGCCGTAGCGGTGAGAGCGCCGCATCCTAACCACTAGACCACCAGGGACCCAAGTGCCCATTTGTATGAATGGGCTAAATGTAATTCCATATGGATAAAGCTGTCCCAGTAAGATAAAGGCGACCCAAACTATTTTTTTTTTACATTCAGACTCCACTTCTACATGAACAAAACTATACAAAAGGAGGAACATTGCAAAGAGTTATAAACACCATCTCACTCTCACATGAAATGGGACTGTATAATGTATAATGTTCCTGGTGCATTCTGACCATTACACACTTTATTTACTCCAACGCCTGTGGATTTCTCTCCTACTGTTTTTCGAGAGGAAAGAGTCGACTTGCACGGAGTTGAAGTACACAGCATGAGTATTTACCGTGTTACTGTAAACTGTGTCGGTCTTTTTTGGTGAATTTGCCTCTTACTTCAAACAATTCAGTGCAATTCGGATGGGAAGATTATTTTCAGCTAGTTTGATCTTTCCGAGGGAAACATCTCTCGATGACATACTGAGGCAGCTCGTGTGGAGATTGTGTTTTATACCTGGTGTCTCTTAATTGTTTGACTGCCTCACTGATCTGTTCAGATTATTATATTTTTTTAAGCATGCTAGTAGAGACGATCATGGAGGAATGTGGCTCACCTGTTGAGTTGACATATCTGTTTCCAGTCAAGGAGTCAAAGATAATGCGATCGAAGAGACAGTCCTGAAAGAGAGATTGTGAGGCTCTGATAAGATAAGGACACTTTCACACCTATTTAGTCCATATGTCTAGTTTGAAATTGATGCATTTGGTTTGTTTCCTGGGGTAGGTTGGTTGGTTTTACACTGCACACAGTCCAACAATCCAAAGGTTTTAAAAAATAGCTTAAAAATATGTCGCCAGGGCTTATGAGTGGTTCATTCCTGAGTTAAAATGCTATTTTTTCAAGTGTTCCAGGGGAACTTTCAACCTGGTGGCTGTGTTCTAATAGAGGATTGCTTACAAGAAATTTGGGAGAGGATTTGGTGAAAAATCCAACTGGGGAAAAATAGAAGAAAGAAATACAGTGTCAGCAAAACCAAAAATGTGGCAAAAAAGAATTGGCAAGTAATACAAATAAAAAAGAAAAATGTAAGTATGGATAAATCAGAATTGGTAATTCTGTAATTATATAGTATATTAGTATAGAATGGGGCAACCTTGTTTATTAGAGCAGAAAATAAATTTGAATAGATTATTGTAATATTACTTTTATAATTGAGTACATATTTTCTTGAACATAATGCTAAAAATAATTTTGCATATTCCAACACTCCATTCTTTCATGGCGAGGCAGTTGAAGAGACTTCCGACATATGCAATCTGTACCTCGCTTAGCAAGAATAATGAGAAGTGGATCAGAGCGGTTTTCAGGTGGCAGAGATTTATAACGTTTCCTTTCATCACGCTAGTCTACAGTAATGTCAGCATAGACAAGGCAAGTCCCATAAGACCTCACAGAGATAGACCGCCTTCTTTTGCTGTCAAACCTGCAGAGTTCCTCATCAATCTTCATTTGACCGGCAGTGACAGACAGAGGTGACAATGCAGCTCTATCAAAAGCTTCACCCATGCTGCTTAAAAGACCTGGAAGTCTGTCTTTCTGATACAATTCATGCACCTTTCATTCCAAGATTTAAAAACATGACCTATATGGCTTGTTTCTGCAACTCGGCTTTTACAGTCCTGGACTTTTTCGAGACACATTGTTCTCCAGACACTTTTGTGTTCCTGGCTTTGAGTCTCAATATTTATTTTGTGAAAATAATTGTGTGTAAAATAGCAGCACCAACATCTGGGCTCAAGTGTAACCTTAACAGATTGTCTCAGCCATCCATAAAATTCGAACAGAAATATGGTTTGTTTTGGTTTTTCAGAGAGCACAAGATGTGAAAATGTGTTCTTGTGATCTGAACTTGAATAAATCTCTGATAACATATGTGCAGTGTGAGGTGTAACACAGGGACACAAATTGCTAAATAGACCACACTATTTGGGACACTGTATGTGGTTCATTTCCAAACTGTTACCACAAATTTGGAGGTACACAATTCTATAGGATGTCTTTGGATGTGGTTGCATTAAACGTTCCTTTCCCTCAAACTAGGAGACCACAAAGAACACTTCATTAAGATGTTACTTATTATGGGTTGGTGTGGAAGATCTTGAGAAGCCTGCTATAGAATCCATGACCTCAACCCTCTTGAGCACCATTTGAAAGAATCGGAACATTGACTGCACCCCAGGTCTCCTCACATCACCTACATCAGTACTTGACTTTACTAACACCCTTGTAGCACAAATCTTCACAAGCACACTCCAAAATCTAGAGGAACACTTCCTATCATATTTAGTCCAATGGAAAAAGAGCCAACACTGTCAGCATGGTATAAAAATTCTAGCCCTAAAGCTACAGCGATTTACAATGAGCAAGAAATAAACTGGAGGCTATTCTGTCTGTTGCCATGAGCATCCATTGATGAGACTAAACTGTAAAAAAAAAAATTACTTTATGTGAATATGGAGGGACTTGTTGCAAGTGAAGGCAGTAATGTGTGTATATGATTTGATTTGTAATTTGTTGAATGCTAGTTGCATCATCCACTGTTAAAAGCAGCTACTGTGTGGCAACTAATAGTAGGAATACTTACTTTATAGTACACTGACTAGCGACTTGTATGAACCTAGCATTGCAGTTCATCATTATCTACTACACTTGAGTACAAACTTGGTCTCAGCTATAGATGATTGTAAGGCTATTTCGTCCACCCCTCCCCCAGTCTAATTTAAACCACTTTAACTAGACCAGGCAGTTACTAAGGATAAATGAATTTGTAGGTTCATATCCAAATACTTGCACCTGCATGAAAGTTAAAACCTTTACCCAAAAGTTTCAATGCATATTTTCAGGTCGAATAAGTCCACAAACTGCTATTCACCTGACTTTTATCTACACCAACTGCCCACTTCAAAACGCTCACACACACAGTTTAAAAGAGACTCTCATAGTTATGAACTCTGAGGTAATAGTTTGTTTTTGCATCTGACCTTTGCAAACCTTCTGATTCTTTGCCTTGTTATCCAGGGTTACCTGACTTTTGCTAGCTTTCTGGTCTTTATCAAGTCATTGAACTTAAACTATTGCCTGAATTTTTGAATTCTGTGCCTTTCGCTCATTAAACAGACCCTTTCCCACAATTGCATTTTGTCTCGATCCTCCATTTTGTGACCCTCATCGTGTCATGGGTTTCCAGTCCTTATGCAGACACCTTGAGAACCTTTCAAGCAAACTTTCTTTTGAACAATGAATAATTTTCCTCCTATCTGTATCTTTAATCATATCTGTTGAGACATCATGATCTGTTCATTTTAAACGATACATACAAGAGCTTGTGTAAAGCGGTTAGTCACTTGAACACAGCCGACAGACCATTTTTATTCAGTCAGTGACTGCTTCATAAATATTTCATTTCAAGCCAAAAAGAAAGCTTGTAACTGTCTGCCATGCTGTCAGTTGTCCTGAAGGATCATTTTTCTTTTCTAAGATCGATTGTCCACTCCATGGGCCAAATGATAAAACTATCCGAAGTTTGGACTTTAATAAATGTTCCTTTGTTTGTGTGATGTGGAAGTGGAGGGAGATTAGCAGATAGTAAAAGCTGGATGTCACATTGGGCAAAGAATCTAATTTAAAAGTATCAGCCCAAAAGATTTTGAGAATGTCACTACTGTGCTGGATTTTAATGTAAGAATCAATTACATCTCAAACTATAAGGATAAGAACTGACTTTTATTCCCCAAGTAAAAGCTTTGAAAATATGTATGTTCTTTATTCTTATAAAGGTTGTGTTTTTAAACTAACTACAGCAGGTCAATAGTCTGAGATTATTATTAATTTTTTTTATCTTTGTTTAATGTAGATTGTGGCTAATTTTCATATTATGCCATTGTACAAGGTGGTATCAAAAAGTTACGAGACTAGTTTTGTAACACGATAACAGATGGCAGCACAAGGCTGCACGCACAGTAACAGGGAGCACCGACCTTCATAAGTCATTGGGGTGTTATTAGCACTGTGCAACTGGTGCTAATCTGCCCACATAGGTTATTACATTTGACTCCTGCAAACTTCGTCTCCTTTTCCCTAAGATGAAGATCCAGCTGAAAGGTTGCATTTCGACACCATTGCAGAGATCCAGCTTGAATAGTAGAAGGTGCTTGACACTCTTCGAAAAGAAGATTTCCAGGACACATTCCAGAAGTGTTACAAACACTGGGAGCACTGTATTGCTGTAGAGGGGGATTATTTTAAAGGCGTTAGTGTGTATCTTTGAATCTGATTGGTTGATATAAGGTGTTAATATAAACATTTCTGAAATAGCATAATAATTTGTACTGCCAATAATCAAATTTTTTTATATATGTATACACTTGTTTAACTGTCTTGTTACGCAAAGCTTGTTTAACTTGTTTATCACTTCTACAGAAACAGCTCATACATAGGGACTTGTATGAGAAATATACTCCATAAAAGCAGATGATATGATGAATAAATAATAAGAGAAGAGGACGCAAGATAAAGTTTGAAGGTCTCACATTCTGTCTTCTGTCTTCACATTCTAGCTCAATAGAGCAAAGTTATCAAGTTTAAACCAGGAGACACCCAGCAACTAGTACCTGGACCTCTCTCTCCGTCCCACTTCCTGGACTGGACTAGCACAGCATCTCTTTCACTTATATGTGTAAAATTAAATGTGTAAAAGTAAAAGTGACACCGTGCTAGCCCAGTACAGGAAGTGAGTGATGTAATTTTCATTAAAGTGTCCAATATCACTCACTTCCTAGACTGGGCTAGCACAGTGTCACTTTTACTTTTACACATTTCCCTGTTACATAGCACATAGACACTTAATGACACTGAGTCACTTTAATCTGTACTTCTGTCATGCATATCTGTCAAATATTTGTCATAAATACCCATCCATCCATTCTGTTTAATTCATGTTTTTCAGATTATATTTTAATATATTTTAATATACTTTTACTTATTTTATTTACTTTTACGTTACTTACTCTCTTATTTTGTATCTTTATGTTGTATTTCCTTTTATGTTTACAATTTGGACAGTCGTGAAAAGCATTTCGCTATATGTCATACTCTGTATGAATGTGTATATAAAAAAAAAATAATAATACATTTGAATTTAAATAGAAAGGCCAATAACACCAATGAGATTAATTTGATATTTGTAATTCACTCTGAATAAGGACGTCTCAAAACTGTCATAAATGTAACAATCAGAGAAAAAGATAGAAATGCAGATTAATTGAGATGTGGTAGCTTAGTAATTAAGGCATTGGACTCTGAATTGGAAACTCACAAGCAAGCTGGGCCTTTAAGCAAGGCCCTTAGCCTCCAACTGCTCAGTTGTAAGTCACAAAAATAATGTTAAACGATTTAATCCGTTCCGAGACCTCATCGCTTATTTCTGCACTTAAAAAGTATTTGCAGCCTATTTTAACAAACAAATACACTGCAAATTACCGTAATGTAAACATAATTTAACACTTACCCATGTGGTAGTGGTTGATTGCGAGTGTGAGACGCACACCACGCTCATAACCTTCTTGGTTTCAATTGTAATTCTATTAAAAAAAATTGTTCCCAGCACCATCATTGATTTTCTTGGGAGACATTTTTCAATATTTTTAGTGAAATAAAAATAAAACACTAAAAAAAGTTACGTTTTTGCTGCACTGAACAAAGAGAGCGACCGAGCGATACGTCATCAACTAAGCGACTGATGCTACCCTCGGCCAAAAGTGGAAACTGGCAGCATGGGTTTGCTCGTGCCTTCAAAATTTGCTTGTGAAATACGGTAAACTTAGTAGTAACAGTTTCAGAACAAAGGACTTTGTATTTTGCAAGGTCTTTACTGAGAGAGAGGGAGATTTGAGGGAAGAGAGAGAGAGAGAGAGAGAGAGAGAGAGAGAGAGAGAGAGAGAGAGAGAGAGAGAAATTAAATGCTGGTGAGCATTTTACAGCCACCACGGACAATTCTCCTCAAACCACACCTTCGAATAAAAGAATGTCTGGTTAATATCAGCTTTTTGTTTCACATTCTACTTTTCTATGCCTTGCCTATCATTAGTCTAGCCTTTTGTTGTTTGGGTTTTTATTCTCTCCCAGTCCTTGTTTGTTTCAGTTGTTCTTGATTAAAGATATTCTGCACCTGCTTCCACCTTCTTGCTCCTTAGAACCTCCAGTGAAAAGGAGCTGCTTGTCATTCTTTCCTTCCCCCACTTTAATGCCTCCTGGCTGGCTCGCCTAGTATGAAAAAGAAGGTCAAAATGAAACCTTATTTTAATGTATAACAGAAAAAATTATGAAAATGGGTTTTTTGAAGTCAAAGTTAAACTCAAAGAATATCAACTCAGATTGTTTCCCACCAGAATTTTCAATTCAAAATGTAAATTAAGGATAAGAGTCGATCACTTTCCGTTCTTACATAAGTGAAGTCATTGCCGGCATGGCCACACTATTTAGAAAGATTTCTTTCTATTGGCTAATTATGTACACATTTGTTTCAGGATAGGTTTTAATGTCCCACTAACTCCATTTCTCTAATCTATTGAATGTCACTTCCACTGGTATTCTCTACATATTGCTGAAACTGAGATGAATTGCCCCAATGATAATTAAACCTTATCAGGGAATGAGCTTGCAGCCCTTGCTTGGTGTAAGAATCTACTCAGAGCCTGTATTTTCTAATAAATGCTATAACAGAACTAATAACAGGATGCTTCATATAATTGAATTAAAACTATAACATTTCAACCTGGTTTAATGACAAAATGTGAGTATAAATATGTCGTGTGTGTGTAATTGTATGTATGTAAATACTGACACGTTTGCTTCATGTGCTGTTTCTATTTTTATTAAATACAATTTAATATACTTTTACTTATTTTATTTACTTTTACGTTACTTACTCTCTTATTTTGTATCTTTATGTTGTATTTCCTTTTATGTTTACAATTTGGACAGTCGTGAAAAGCATTTCGCTATATGTCATACTCTGTATGAATGTGTATATAAAAAAAAAATAATAATACATTTGAATTTAAATAGAAAGGCCAATAACACCAATGAGATTAATTTGATATTTGTAATTCACTCTGAATAAGGACGTCTCAAAACTGTCATAAATGTAACAATCAGAGAAAAAGATAGAAATGCAGATTAATTGAGATGTGGTAGCTTAGTAATTAAGGCATTGGACTCTGAATTGGAAACTCACAAGCAAGCTGGGCCTTTAAGCAAGGCCCTTAGCCTCCAACTGCTCAGTTGTAAGTCACAAAATAATGTTAAACGATTTAATCCGTTCCGAGACCTCATCGCTTATTTCTGCACTTAAAAAGTATTTGCAGCCAATTTTAACAAACAAATACACTGCAAATTACCGTAATGTAAACATAATTTAACACTTACCCATGTGGTAGTGGTTGATTGCGAGTGTGAGACGCACACCACGCTCATAACCTTTTTGGTTTCAATTGTAATTCTATTTTAAAAATTTTTTCCCAGCACCATCATTGATTTTCTTGGGAGACATTTTTCAATATTTTTAGTGAAATAAAAATAAAACACTAAAAAAAGTTACGTTTTTGCTGCACTGAACAAAGAGAGCGACCGAGCGATACGTCATCAACTAAGCGACTGATGCTACCCTCGGCCAAAAGTGGGAAACTGGCAGCATGGGTTTGCTCGTGCCTTCAAAATTTGCTTGTGAAATACGGTAAACTTAGTAGTAACAGTTTCAGAACAAAGGACTTTGTATTTTGCAAGGTCTTTACTGAGAGAGAGGGGAGATTTGAGAGGAAGAGAGAGAGAGAGGGAGAGGGAGAGGGAGAAAGAGAGAGAGAGAGAGAGAGAGAGAGAGAAATTAAATGCTGGTGAGCATTTTACAGCCACCACGGACAATTCTCCTCAAACCACACCTTCGAATAAAAGAATGTCTGGTTAATATCAGCTTTTTGTTTCACATTCTACTTTTCTATGCCTTGCCTATCATTAGTCTAGCCTTTTGTTGTTTGGGTTTTTATTCTCTCCCAGTCCTTGTTTGTTTCAGTTGTTCTTGATTAAAGATATTCTGCACCTGCTTCCACCTTCTTGCTCCTTAGAACCTCCAGTGAAAAGCAGCTGCTTGTCATTCTTTCCTTCCCCCACTTTAATGCCTCCTGGCTGGCTCGCCTAGTATGAAAAAGAAGGTCAAAATGAAACCTTATTTTAATGTATAACAGAAAAAATTATGAAAATGGGTGTTTTGAAGTCAAAGTTAAACTCAAAGAATATCAACTCAGATTGTTTCCCACCAGAATTTTCAATTCAAAATGTAAATTAAGGATAAGAGTCGATCACTTTCCGTTCTTACATAAGTGAAGTAATTGCCGGCATGGCCACACTATCTAGAAAGATTTCTTACTATTTGCTAATTATGTACACATTTGTTTCAGGATAGGTTTTAATGTCCCACTAACTCCATTTCTCTAATCTATTGAATGTCACTTCCACTGGTATTCTCTACATATTGCTGAAACTGAGATGAATTGCCCCAATGATAATTAAACCTTATCAGGGAATGAGCTTGCAGCCCTTGCTTGGTGTAAGAATCTACTCAGAGCCTGTATTTTCTAATAAATGCTATAACAGAACTAATAACAGGATGCTTCATATAATTGAATTAAAACTATAACATTTCAACCTGGTTTAATGACAAAATGTGAGTATAAATATGTCGTGTGTGTGTAATTGTATGTATGTAAATACTGACACGTTTGCTTCATGTGCTGTTTCTATTTTTATTAAATACAATTTAATTTCTATTTTATTGTACATTATTTATTTTACTTCAATTACATTCTATTTTTATTCTTTATTCTTGACTTTTCTTATTATTCCTTTTTATATTGTTCTATGTTATAGATCTGTCCTTAAAAAAGTACTGCATATCATACTGTTTTTGTGATAAAAATATGTTCATGTGATAAAAATATGTTTTTAATTTCTATTCTAAATAAGTACAATATATATATATATATATATATATATATATATATATATATATATATATATATATATATATATATATATATATAAACTGTATATAAATACGCCATGGCCATTAGAAATCGATGCTTGACTACGTTTTTCATCAGCCATTGCGTCTAACCAGAGAACCCAGTCATTAGGGTTGCACAAGCCAGTGCAGCCTGAAAAACTGGGGAGGGTTGCATTTGGAAGGGCATCCAGCGTAAAACATGCACCAAATCAAATATGCGAATGGAAGACATGCAAGTAGTTGGTTTAGAAGAGGCAGATGTAGAGGACAGGCGGTATGGAGACAGATGATCTTCTGTGGCGACCCCTAATTCGAACAGCCGAAAGAAGAAGAAGAAGATTGCATCTAACCAGATATCATCATATGACATGTTTGTATTTAAGCCATGTTGTTGCACCTCATTCATCAGCTTTAGTGTTTCATTAAAAACTATATTTTCTGCTTCATGATGATCTTTTTGCTTTGAAAACCTACTTTTTTACTTTGAGTTTACTTTGTTCTTTACCTTTTTACATTTCATTTAATGCATCCACCTCTTTTAACAATCCTGAACAGTTTCATGACATTTTGATAAAATAATAGAGATGCCAAATTACCATATTAATGGCAGGGAAAACCTCATCTTTCAGGCTATGCCTTGTTTGTTCTTAAAGCATTTACCCAAAGTAATGTCTGATGCTTCACAGACTGCCACACATATTTAGAATAAGTGTAGATGAAGGTTTAATAGAGAATTATGGCTTCAGAATCCAAATATAAGCAAGAGAAGAAACATCATCTCAGTGGTTTGGTGTTGCAGGTTAGGTAATCTCAAGAGAATGAACTCATATAGGGACCACATATAATAAATATCATGCTTTAACATGATGGGACCCCCCAAATATATATATATATATATATATATATATATATATATATATATATATATATAAAATCCATCTGTTCATTCTTACAGTTCATTTCCTAACCTTATGGGAAGTCTAGGTTTATTTTGGCAGACATATTTTCATTTCAAGAACAGCAATTTCCCTGCAGTCTCTCCAGCTTGTGTGTTCATGATGAATGGCATCTTGCTGTTCTTTAGTTTCATGCTCCCTCCCTTCTGCCTCGATCTCGTTCCAGAATCGTGCTTGTCATCCCTTTCACTCCATCACAACAGGGGTCAAGGCTATCCCATGCAGACCTCTGGCTCCACATTCCGATTGGCCAAAATGACCTTTTCCGTGTTCCAATCCGTAACTCGGTGCTAAATCTTTGCAATAAAAAAAAAATAGATTGACTCAAGTCAGTTCAAGGACAATATATTCAACGATAAGTTTGGGTATGCAGTTTGTTTATTTGTTTTTGCTATGATATAGGATGAGGTTAGAGATTACTGAGATCACATGCACATAGAGACCGAAGCCCAATTTCCAATTTTTTCGGATGGCTTTTCTGTCAGAGTCTCATTCTTGTGAGAGTGTGAAGGTCAGAGGTATAAAGAGACATCATGCATATTGTATCTCAAAGGCTCAGTGAACAGAGGGTTGAATTCCTCGAGCGGCTGATGAGGGAGAGGGAGCAGACGGTGTGTTATCTCTTCCACAGTGGGGAAAGTGTGAGTGTGTGTGAAAGCTATCAAGTGAAAAGAAGAAAAACAGTCTCATTTCCTTTGCATCTCTACGGCCAAAGTGTGAGTTTATTCTTAGGTTTATACCCTTATCACATAGAAGAACGGATTTTGCATTAAACATCTGGATTTTACACTTCAAGCATGACCATAGAGCGGTTTGAATATGTTATCATGTCTATAGTAACAACTTACATGGGGATTGGGTTGTGCTACAAATTAAACGAAGGAGTCTCCAATTTTAAAGCTTCAACCTTTAGAGGTAAAGCTAAAAATTCAGCCTTTATGGTGAATACGCAAATAATTTACATTTATGTCATTTGGCAGACACCATCATCCAGAGTGATTTACATTTTCATTTATACAACTGAGACATTAATGGTTTGCTCAAGGGCTAAGAAGTGGCAAAGCATGGATTTGAAATTACAACCTTCTGATTAGAAGACCAACATCATAAGTACTGAGCGACCACTTATCTGGCTGCATTACACCTTCCTGTCTGTAATTATTCATCGGAAAAATGTGATAATACAAAAAAAGGTATACATTTGGGTGTTTATATCCATTTGGGTGTTCATATAAAGATCAAATTTGACACTCCGAGATCAACACAACAGCATATTCGACATGGCAGGATACGATCGAGGAACGTTAACAAATAGAATTGCAGTATCATGTCACAAAGTAGAGGAACCATTAGTATTTAATTGACTTGAAGTATAAAATGAAAGTAGATAAAGTAAAACCATTATGCAGAGCTGATGTGATGTCTCAAAGAGGGGCGATATTTTAATTCAACTTCAACAAAAGCTGGTTCTCAACTTTTTTGGACTGAAAGAAGGTCAGCAGGTTAAGTCTTAATGACATATTCAACTGAATAAAAGAGTCAAAGTTGCTTATATACAGTATTTGATGCTCAGAAAAAAAAAAAGTAGTTGAAAAAAATGAGTACAGTAATGAAGTAGATTTATTCAAATAATTTTTACTATTGTCCAACATGCGTAACATTTAAGGCAAACGCAACATCACCAACTAGGAAAAATTTCATTTCTTTAGTTTACTGTCCAACATCAGGAGACGTATTTATTTCTGAGCATGGTCCAAGCATCACTGTGTAGTAGCACCTCACCTTTTTCAGTACATAAACCCGTCTGCAACCACTGAGTGCATAAAATGTTCAAAATTCCACCATTTGTACTTTCTGTTGGTTGGTTTTTAGTTAAATAAGTGCCTCATCTGGTTACTTGAAGTGCTCTTTTTACAATGTGAACACCCTACTTGCACTACTCGTACTAAAAAACGAAGTAGAATAGTGTATAATATGTGATTTGGCATGCACAAATGGACCTGATATGCTGGAGATATAAAAGAGAGCTTAATCTAATGCACTGAAAATTAGCTGACGGTTCTTCACAGTAAACGAGAGTGCGTACAGCGTGCAATCATTAAGCAGAAGTGCATGAGTGTGAGGTTCCTGGACTGGCAGCGCTGACAGCCGCTCCACTCACCACCCTGTCGGGTAGAACTGTTCCTACCTGAGCTGAATGAACACATTACACTTTCCCCTATTAACCAACCCCGATATCCACCTCCACCACCACCCCACTCAAATCCATCTTACATTCACAGCATTTGGCAGACGCCCTTATCCAGAGCGACTATCTCATTCGTGTAAATGAGCCGCTAAGGGGTTGAGGGCCTTTTTTAGGGGCCCAAAAGTGGTGTGTCATGACCTTCGAATCAAATATCTTGACACCTCAGCTACCATCTCCATCTTCTTCCCGTTCCTGCCATCCTGAACAAAAAGCAATGTGGGAAAAGCATCTATTCCAGTGCTGAATCAAAGCACATGCACATTTTAGGTCTGGGATTATAAATAAGGATGTTCTTAAAATGTGTGTGTGTGTGTGTGTGTGTGTGTGTGTGTGTGTGTGTGTGTGTGTGTGTGTGTGTTTTATTGAGTTATATTTAGACAGAATAGCAGTAGATATGTGGGTAAGTAGGCTGGGGGTGTTATGTCTATAGAGAACGCATTCCATCAGATTACAGCCATGCATGGGAGTAAAAACAGGATGATGATATTAAACAGCTCTCAAGAAAATTGGCCCTGCTGTCATTGCCGTGTGTGTGTGTGTGTGTGTGTGTAGAACATTGTGCGTGGTTCACCGACTGATAGATGAGGGTATTAAGAGGCTGTTGACAGTGAGGAACAAGCAGAACTTTCGTTTATGTATAATTTCAGCGCTACTGTGTAGTACGCCATGTTTACTCAACACTCAAATCCCGTTTGAAACGCTTTTTTTTTTCTTTTACATCGTATAATCTTTGTACATAAATAACCCACTTGTGTGCATATTTGCACCAATTTTTTTTTACTTTTGTTGCTTTTAGTTCCTTTGGTGTTTTTTCTTGGTTTTATTTTATGGAATTAATTTTTCATGTATTTTAAAATCGCTCCTGCTGCAGGCCATAAGTTGAACTGAATGACACAAGAGGCACCCATTTATAATAATATAATAATAAATGATTACCCATTATAATAATCATTTATAATAATAAATCAAATAGGTGTCTGAAGAAGCTGTTTTTAGAATATAATATTGCGCTTGTATATTTAACAGAGGTTTTGCTCGGATTTTTCCTTCATTTGCATTGACTTCCGGGTGGAAATTTTGGTCCTTGACATCCTTTCAGTTTTTCCGAGTGTGGAAGATATACAAGAACCCAACGCATGCTACACAAATAGATGGTATTCATACAAAAAATGATCCATTTGGGTGTTTATATCCATTTAGGGGAACGTGACAAACTTTTGTTCTTGGTAGGTTCTTTATTCATTCTCATGCTTTACTTCTTTGACTTCTGGGACAAACTTTCTGCCACCTTGTTTCAGGTGCAAAATCTCACCCAGAAACTGTAGATTTGTACTGCTTCTGTAATCACGAACACCATAAACGAACTTCTTAACATCCTGTTGCTCTTTATTCTTCCACACCTGTATAATGTAATGGATAATAATACAAGCTTCACTTCCCAGTAGAAGGTTAAGGCATTGGACTTTGGATCTGAAGGTTGTGAGATCAAATCCCAGCCACACCAAATTACCACACTTCTGGGCCCTTGAGCCAGGCCCTTAACCCCATAGCTGCTCGGTTGTATGAATGAGTTAAATGTAAGTGCCTCTGGATAAGAGCATCTGCACAATGCTGTAAATGTAAAGTTACATACTGCTTTAAAAAGCTGCATTGAAAATAATTTAATAAAAAAATGTTGCCTATAGAGCAAATATTGCCATTTTCGTTCATGTTTGGTCAATTTTGTTTGGTAAATAGGACGTTTTGATGCCTTTGACACTGGGTGGTGTAACCAGCAGTTGAATTTATTAGATTATGCTATGAATCCTAACAAGTTTAATCGCTTTCTTTTATTTGAAGTATATTTAAAGGGTATTTCTGTCATATTACAGTTCAATTCTATTCAACTATAACTAAGTGATGCAGTTAATAATAATAATAAAAAATACAATTTTAAAAAATCAGCTTTTAATTATACCACATTAATTAGTTTAGAAAACTGAAAGGTTCTTTGGGGGACTTTTTAAGAGAACCTGTCAGATGGGATTACAAGTGGAAGGTAAGAAATCGTAATTATCCAAAAGCTAAGAAGAATCCCTTCAGCATGGTTTAAGCAGGAGCGCATAGAGAAAACGTCACATAAACACAAGGAGATCATGTGAAATGCCACACAGACAATAACCTGAGCTAAGGATCAAACTAGGTATTATACCACTTGTACTTTAAAAATCAGAATGTTGTGGATACATAGATTTTGGACAGTGGTTGTGAAAATTAAAGCATTTATTCATGGTCATGCTGGAACAAATTTGGGTCTCTTAGTTCAAGTGAAAGAAAAGTTTTATGCTACGACATCCAAAGACATTGTATAAAATTGTGTGATTCTACATTATGGTAATAGTTTGTAGAAGAACTGAATACAGTATGACTGGAAAAGTCTGGTGTCCCAGTACTTTGTGTGGATTTTATAATATAGGAAAGGACAGTTTTGACTGCTGCTTTGGAAAAAATGCAATTGTATCAGTGAGGTAAATGAACATGACAGAGATTCCACAGTCATTACTCAGTTTGCCGAAGAGCTGCAGGCACCGTGAACATTTATTTATTAAAAAGTCATTTCGTTCCAAAGGATTTTGACAGCTCATGCTGACTCAGAACCTATTTTCATTTCGGTTAGGTGTTGTTGACTTAGGTTCGTTGCTGAAATTATACCCGGATGCATTAAACACAAATCACAGCACTGTCAGGTTCTTTACTCTGATCTGCAATTGGTCAGAAGGTTTTGAACTGCTTTGATTAAACTGCTGAACTGCCTTCTCACTACAATGGCTCAGGACCACAGGTTGCATTTAATTGCTTTTCACTGCACAACTTAACAATGAAGGAAATTTGGTGCTACCCAGATGAGGGTGGGTTCCCTTTTGAGTGTGGTTCCTCTTAAGCTTTCTTCCTTACGCCATCTTAGGGAGTTTTTCTTTGCCACGAGTCACCTCTGGCTCACTCATTATAGATAAGCTTACAATTTAAAGAAACAAACTTATGGACTCTTTCTTTTTTACATGTCTGTAAAGCTGTTTTACGAATAGCACTATTCAAATTAAGTTCAACTTTTTACCATGGACTGTCTAAATTTGCGGAGTGGTATGTCAGAGGATAAGGAGTGGTAGCTCAGTGGTTAAGGTGCTGGGTTACTGATCGGAAGGTCGGGGGTTCACGCCCTGGTATTCAAGCCCCAAGCTGCCACTCTTGGACCCTTGAGCAAGGCCCTTAACCCTCTGTGCTCTGACCCCAGCTTCTGAGCAATATGGGATATGCGATGAATGAATTTCACTGTGCTGTAATGTATATGTGACAAATAAAGGCTATTCTATTTTTCTATTCTATGCAGATTTAATCACTGATCTGAAACAATAATCTGTTTTACATACACATGTGACCATAGTTACCTACAGTTACAGTTGCATACAGAGTGAGGCATTGAAAGTGAAAAATCTAAACATTTCCTAATCAATTACAAAGCTAAATGAATGATTTGGGCTTGTTATCATGCATTAGAATTATTTTAAGCACACCTAGCCATGGGTTCCCCTTACGTAACAGCTCTGACAATAGTTTTGATTGTAATTCATATTTGATACTATACTATACATGAGTTCAGATACCTGGAGTCATCAGTGCAAAGTAATGGAGAAGAGTGATAGCAGGAGTGATTTGTGATAGAAGAGTATCTGTGAGAGTGAAAGGGAAAGTTTATAGGACTGTGGTGAGACCTGAGATGTTGGTTTAGAGACAGTGGCATTGAGTAAGAGACAGGAGGTGGAGCTGGAGGTAGCAGAGCTGAAGATGTTGAGGTTTTCGTTGGGAGTGACGACGATGGACAGGATTAGAAATGAGTTTATTAGAGGGACAGCGCATTTAGGACGTTTTGGGGACAAAGTGAGGGAAGCAAGATTGAGATGGTTTGGACATGTGCAGAGGAGGGACATGGGGTATATCAGTAGAAGAATGCTGAGGATGGAGCCACCAGGAAGGAGGAAAAGAGGAAGGCCAAGAAAGAGGTTTATAGATGTGGTGAAGGAAGACATGCAGGTAGTTGGTTTGAAAGAGGCAGATGTAGAGGACAGAGGGGTATGGAGACAGATGATCCGCTGTGGCGCCCCCTAATGGGAGCATAATATGTATGGATATAATGAACAAAATTCATACTATATGATGACAATAAAGTTCTATCTATCCATCCATACATTCATAGGGACAACAGATTTTTCCAAACTGTTACCACAATGTTGGAGGCACACAACAGTATTGGTTGTCTTCCAATGTTGTACAATTAAAGCCAGCTCCATGAAGATATGGTTTAGATTGAATTAGAACACTGACTGCCCCCAGGCCTCCTAACCTACATCAGTACCTGCCTTTGCTAAAACCCTTGTGGCTAAATGAGTACAAATCTCCACAAGAAGATTTGGAATGGGGTGGGATATTTTGTCCATATACTGTAGTTCATTTTAACATATGAGGCTTTTGTATTTTTCCTCAGGTAAAAATGTAAAATGATAAGTTTTACTGTTCTGGGGTTTTAAAGAAGGGATTTGTACTTGTAGCAGTGGTGGATTAAGTACAGTATGTATTTAAGTACAGGAAGTGAACTTCATCGACCACTGCTATACACCAAACAAAGAGCTTTGTGTTTCGTATTTTCTACCTCTATTTATGTTCAAGAGAGTTTTTGATAAAAGGAAGTGAAAACAATAACTAACTTGTGGTCATTCAGCAGCATTAAATGTTCCCAGCAGTAAAACTATCAATGGGAAAATGTGTGCCATGAAATTCAGAATATATTGTTTATATGTACCCTGAATATTACAATCTAATTTAAATATTCATAGACATGTGCATTAAATATATCCTGAACAAAAATAATGCACAAATTGTTTGCCAGATTCATTGAGTTTTCTTCTGACTGAATTATTTCAGGTCTTCACCGCCCCTTAAAACAGTAGAAATTGGATAATAATTCTTGGGGTGGTAAAAGTATCACTGAATTTTCTTTAACAGCATTATAGCTTGGGTTTTATATCTGTAAGTTTAAAACATTTTGTGATTGAATCAGCAATTGCACTATGAGATTATTATTATTAAACCCAGCAAGAAGAGCTTTTTTATCTAAATCAAAACTTCAGTATCTTTCCACTTGCCTTTAAAAGTGTGTTAAATATACCGCTCTAAGCATTATTTCTATGATTTATTTCAATTGATTTATCTATCAAATGTTCTTTACAAACCTGAGAGACATCTTTGACCTGTGCCCTTATTTGTGACCTGTATAAAGATAATCAATTCATCAATCAGTGTAAATGCCAAAGTGAAAAACCAGAGACGCCTTAAATACGACTGTACAGAATCCAGGCTGATCAGCAGCAGGCTGACTTGAAGTACAGATGTCCATCATTCAGTGACATGAGAGATGTCCTCTTTCAGCAGGCAGATAAAGCAGACTTCAGTTTACAGGCTTTGAGATGTCTATCACTGCATCACTGATTCAGACAAATACACACTTTAAATAGATGTGCATCATGTGTCCTGTATTTCAAGCAGCCTGAAATCCAATCTGATTTTTGTTTTACTATGTAATTGCCAAATAATGTACCTGATTAGAATCACCAGAATCTTCCATTCAATTCAATTTTCAATTCAAGTCATTGTTATTTGTATAGCGCTTTTAACAATGAACATTGTCTCAAAGCAGCTTTACACAGATAGGGAACCACATCCTCTACTGGTTAGCACCGAATGTCGATTTATAGCAGATATACAGAGGTACAGTGATGATGATCAGAAGCGAAAAGTAGTCCTGAGTCGATGTAGCAGATTGTTGACATTAACTACAGTCTAATCCATCCTCAAAATCATTCGTTCTTGCTCCAAAATTTCATGGAACCACCCAAGGCGTTGATGAGAAACCATCCCAAGCTGCACAGAATTCAATGTCTTGTACCTGCCTATAAACATATTCAGATTTTCACTTCACACTAATGAAAAGGTTAAATGAAAATAATGTTATTCAGTAAATACCTCTCTCACGTTAGTTAGTTATATCAAACCAAATCAAATCAAATTTTATTTGTCACATACACATACATACAGATTACGACATGCAGTCCGGCATGAGGGAATAGGATGAGGAGAAAAATAAAACAAGAAAAAGGCAGATAAATAAAGAGTATAAACGATATAAAATCTAAAATATACAAAGATATATGTAAGTAAAAAAAGTGTAAATACAAGGATGCTTATGACAGTAAACAGTAAAACAGTCAAATTTAAGGTGGTTGATGTGATTGCACTTAAAGTGTATATATTGCTAAATGCATTGTCGAGATTAAATTGAATATGTCCAGAAAATGCTTCTTACATAATACTACCTAGAATACACTGTTATAATAACCTCCACTCTTCTGGGAAGATGTTCCACTAGATTTTGGAGTGTTTCGGTGGAGATTTGTGCAGCTATAAGGGTGTTAGTAAAGTCAGTTAAAAAGTAAAAAAATTCCTGTGGTTTTAGCCATCAATACAATTCATACCAAGTCAAGTCAAGTTTATTTCTATAGCGCTTTTCACAACAGACATTGTCTCAAAGCAGCTTTACACAGATAGGGAACCACATCCTCTACTGGTTAGCACCGAATGTCGATTTATAGCAGATATACAGAGGTACAGTGATGATGATCAGAAGCGAAATGTAGTCCTGAGTCGATGTAGCAGATTGTTGACATTAACTACAGTCTAATCCATCCTCAAAATCATTCGTTCTTGCTCCAAAATTTCATGGAACCACCCAAGGCGTTGATGAGAAACCATCCCAAGCTGCACAGAATTCAATGTCTTGTACCTGCCTATAAACATATTCAGATTTTCACTTCACACTAATGAAAAGGTTAAATGAAAATAATGTTATTCAGTAAATACCTCTCTCACGTTAGTTAGTTATATCAAACCAAATCAAATCAAATTTTATTTGTCACATACACATACATACAGATTACGACATGCAGTCCGGCATGAGGAATAGGATGAGGAGAAAAATAAAACAAGAAAAAGGCAGATAAATAAAGAGTATAAACGATATAAAATCTAAAATATACAAAGATATATGTAAGTAAAAAAAGTGTAAATACAAGGATGCTTATGACAGTAAACAGTAAAACAGTCAAATTTAAGGTGGTTGATGTGATTGCACTTAAAGTGTATATATTGCTAAATGCATTGTCGAGGATTAAATTGAATATGTCCAGAAAATGCTTCTTACATAATACTACCTAGAATACACTGTTATAATAACCTCCACTCTTCTGGGAAGATGTTCCACTAGATTTTGGAGTGTTTGGTGGAGATTTGTGCAGCTATAAGGGTGTTAGTAAAGTCAGTTAAAAAGTAAAAAAATTCCTGTGGTTTTAGCCATCAATACAATTCATACCAAGTCAAGTCAAGTTTATTTCTATAGCGCTTTTCACAACAGACATTGTCTCAAAGCAGCTTTAGAGAATTCAACAGTCAAGGTGAATGGTGTGCATTTATCCCTGATGAGCAAGCCATGGCGACTGTAGCAAGGAAAAACTCGCTTAGATGTTATGAGGAAGAAACCTTGAGAGGAACCAGACACAAAAGGGAAACCCATCCTCATTTGGATGACATCAAGAGTTTGATCATAAATGTTTCAACAATACAGAACACTGGAGAGAGAACTAGCATGAGCACTGGAGTATAAGATTATAAGTAATGTTCTTTCTACAGTCAATTACATACCAATGGTGCTCAATAGGGTTGAAGTCAAAGGTCCCGAGCAGGGGATCTTCAACTCCAACCCATGTAAAGCTTATTTTAATGGAGCTGGCTTTGTGTACAGGGTTCATTGTCATGCTGGAAGAGGTTTGGATCTCCTAGTTCAATTGAATGGAAAATTGTATTCTTCAGCATCCAAAGACATCCTGTTTCTCACACCTTTGGTTTACGTGAGCAGCTGAGCCCAGCTGCTGTAATTTGATGGAAATGGAAATGATGTCTAATGTAATCCTTGGGAAATCTGTTTCACTATTTAATGTGATAAATCACGCTGGCAGAAAATTGCTAAACGGCTTTTATACAGGAACTATAGGTATTCTGCACGTGTGCTTTGACCTTCTGATGAGTTGGTTTTTTTTCCAATTGTATTATTTGGTAAATATTATGAATTATTTAGTATATAAAGTGAATCTAATAGCAAAGGTATGCAGTTATTGTACATAACGTTGCATTGTTCCATTGCTTCTCTTCCACACCTGGAAACTATAAGGATTTCTACACCCAACTCCAAATTCCTTTTGAGTCTGCTTTCTTTCATTGTAAATCTTACATTTACACTACATTATATTTGTATGTTTAAACCTTACATTTTCACATTTACATGAGTAATTACATGCAAATGTACGATTTCCTATGTAATATAATGGATCCCACTTCATGTGGACTTTGTACATTGGACCTCTTTGAGTGTTTAAAGGCTCTGGTATTGAGAAGCTGGTGTTGGATCTGTGATGATCACAAATGTTGAGCTATTTTATGAGTTGTTTAGTAGCTCCTGGTTCCATAATCTCAAATAACTGCATAAGACTGTAGAAAGATCATTACTCATAATCTTACATTCATTAATCTTACATTTAAACAATACATGTTCTGTATTGTTTAAAGACTATAATCACACTCTTGATGTCACCCAAATGAGGATGAGGTTCCCCTTTTTGAGTCTGGTTCCTCTCAATGTTTTTTCCTCATAACATCTATGGGAGTTTTTCCTTGCCACAGTCACCACGGCTGCTCATCAGGGATAAACACACATCGTTCACCTTAACTGTTAAATTCTGTAAAGCTGCTTTGAGACAATGTCTGTTGTGAAAGCGCTATAGAAATAAACTTGACTTGACTTAATGTCCTAACAACTGGCATCAATAGCTTGTTCATTAAGGGATTATAGATTTACATTCTGTAAAGCTGCTTTTTATCAATGTCTACTGCTATATGCACTATATAAAATAATGTTTACATAAAATTTAATGATAGAGCTAATAGAGTTAATGATAAATCCCCAGATCTCAATCTTTTGTGTTATTATTTTGAATAGGGGAAGAAACACCAAAATAGGAACCACGAATTCTAGCTGAATTGTGCAACCAGGCTGTAGAAGTGTGGGCTCAAATTGACAGAAAGCATCCTTACCAGCATCCTGGTAGCATCCTCATCTGACAGGATTGGCACAGTAATTAAAGGGATGACTGGGACCAAATATTAGAAATGAAAAGATGCATTGGGAATTATTTACTGGGAACCTCAATGGAATCAATCGTTGCTATCTTCTCACCGAAGCTACGCTGTTGGCGTGTTGGTATCAGGTTAAATCTAATGAACCGAAGAATTCTTCAGAAAGAAATGTCATATATGAGATGTAATGTGTTTGAGAATGTTTTCTATTCCTATGCTTGTCTAGAGCTGTGCACCACCAGTCTGACACATGACCATGATCCTGAATGAAATGACTGAATAGTTGACTTACAGCTAAAGGGTTTACTTTTCATGCTACATAGTAAAATTGCATTATTTACTCTTATTTTTACACACACAAGGTTGTATAAACACTAGGTATACATACACATTAATCTGGATTAGAAGCTTTGACTTGTGTCATTTCTGTCCGGTTGTTATTTATTTTCTATCTCTTTTAATTGGCGTAGCAAAGTTGTTGGAAAGCATTGAGGGTTTTTTTTAACCCTTCTGCTACTCTAAGATCATGAAACCTTTTTTCTCCACTGGTGATGTTCTTGTTACTAAAAGGTTTGTGTAAAGGTAAATTTCCCCCTTTAAATAAACCCTTTTTTTTATATTATACTAAATATATACAATTACAGCACATTTGCATGAATATATAAAATTTATAGCATGTTATATTGACCTAAATATCATGCAAACCAACCAAAACAAGTGTACAATTTTGATATTTCTAATGTTTTATACAACTAAAAGAACAAAATGTGACATTGAAAAAATATGATTGTGTTTTATATTTACATTTTATATTTACAGATTTGTCCCCATCAAATTAAGAAGTCATTTATACAAACAACAAAATAAATTGATGTTAATTGTGTATTTACAGACCTCAAACATTATATGGGGGCAAAATGACTTCTTGGATAATAGAGTTAATTAGACAGACAAAGAGTTGTAGTTGTTGTTGTTGTGTGACTAAATCTACTGTAGAATACATGTATTCTCTGTTCCGTATCAGTGTGGACGGAAAAACATACAGTATTGTACATATTGTAATTTTTTTTAAAGTTGCGTTTTTAATATCAAGATATTAGAAATGAATGTAGCCTTAATTGCATAACCACCAACTCAGACAAACTTCACTCTCTTCAACCATTTTTATCTTAAGGAAGAAGTTAATAAAAAAAGGAATAATGTGCTGAAGCATGTACAGCCAAAAACACACATATGTTTGCTGAACATGTTTGTTTCTAAACAATGAATAATGGATTAATGGATAATAGGCACCTACCTCAGTGTTGGAACATTATATATATATATATATATATATATATATATATATATATATATATATATATATATATATATATATATATATATACACATGCCAACTTCATTAATGGTTAAAGACTGTTTGCAGTGCACACTTTCTCACCAGGTACACTGTCATGTACACTGGTTTGGTGCCCTCTTTCAAAGTCCAAGCCCAACAAATGCAAGAAACCAGAGTGACATCTGACAGTTCCATTTACGGCATTTGGAGACATTAATCTCATTCATACAACTAAACAAATTCGAGGTGAAGGGCCTTGCTCAAGGGCCCAGCAGTGGCAGCCTAATTGTGGGATTTTAACTCACAACCTTTAAGTCCAAAGTTCAATGTTTTAATCACTAAGCTACAACCTCTCCACATACTTACCAATTATACTTAATGAGGTACGTATAAAAGGTAAGTACAGTAAGTACATATTTGCAATAGCACATAAATAAAAATATAAAAATAATTATACTCCATATGTGCATATCTTTATTCTATAAAATAAACAAATGTATATACAGAAGTAACAGTAAAAAAGAAGTAAAAACATATTTTCTTTCAAAACACATAAAAAAATTGCTGACATGTCAATTCGATGCCTTTGCTGAGACATGATGCTAATATTTGCGGTTCTTTCTGGTTTATAAAAATGTGCATGAGATTTATTGATCTCATTCGCTCTAAAATCCATTACTGAAGCATAATGAGATGGATAAAGCTAATTACCCGATGTGATGTGAGCCAGCATTCAGCAAGTCAGTCGACTGGAAAACAGTTTGCATTCGAATTAGCGCAGTGGTTTCTCATATTTATTAGCATAATATATAAACCATGTCAGAGTTTTCTGCTCAAAACAAGCATTCGACTGGGTTTTTTTTTTTTTTTTTTAATCAACAGACTTCTCGTTATATCTTATTTATCTAAGAGTTTCATTCCAAATACTATCTGATATTTAGAATCTCGTGTGTAGTATCCCCTCCAAACACACTCACACCCACATGCTATATACAATATGTCCATAAGAGATAGTTCAAGCTTCTGCTTTTTTTTTTTTTTTTTTATCTTTAGTCTTGGATGACCATAATTACTCTCTCCTGTCTCCACTCTTCCATAATCTTCTACAGCACAGCTTGCTGCAATGATAATTACTATTAATTACTACCTCAAGCCTGCTTCCCATGAAAAGTGCTTTAGGTGGCCAGATTCTTGCTCTTTCTCTCTGTCACTGGTTCTTCTTCGCCCCATTTATCTTTCCATGGCCTGAATGAATATTGGAATGTTAAAAAAAAGTGAGTCTTGTCTGCAACAGTTTGCTCTATAACTCATACAGCTTCTCAAAGTACTCAAAAAGACCATGTATTGAGTACCGTATTTTTCGGACTATAAGCCGCTACTTTTTTTTTCCACGTTTTTTTTTTCCACGTTTTTTTCCACGGCTTAAACAACGAAGCGGCTAATTTATGGATTTTTCCTGGGTTTTTCCCGGTTTCACAAACTTCAAGCCAAAAAACTGAACCCCATAACATTAGACCAATGAAATTTCCGAACGGAAACGAAAAAACGCACCTCACCTGTGTTCTAAGCTGCACGGCATCGTGAGAAAAAAATTCCACTGGTGGTGATTTTTAAACGCACGACGATGCCAAAAGATAAACTCCTGAGAGAAATAGTTGTGAAAGGAAGGAGGAAGACAGTGAACAATGACTTTCTTGGTAGGCTACTGTTTAGATACAAGCCGTTGTAACGTTGAGTCTGGGTGAAGGGAGAGCTCGCTAACTCCAGTTGCAACAGAAATCATATAAGCACAGACAGGTTTCCAAAACTCGTGCTTTTTTATTTTTCTTGGCAACAGCGTTACGGGTTAGTCAAAGAAACTTAGAACTGAGCATCAGAAAATAATAAGGACATATTCCTCGGTCTTGCACACATGCAGTAATACCGGAAAAATGCGGCGGCAGGCTATTCCCAAAATACCGCTATGCTCCTAAAGGAGCCACAACATATTTCACCTGTTACACCGTGTAACAGACACTGTCTTTCGTTAAAGCCTGTGTAAAGTTCATTAGTTTCAGTGTAGACAGGTGCGGCTTATTTATGGTTAAAATGAAAATCTTTGTCAAATTCAGTGGGTGTGGCTTATATATGGGTGCGCTTTATAGTCCGGAAATTACGGTAGTAATTACAAAATACACTATATTGACAAAAGTATTGGGACACCTGGCTTTTCCAGACATATGTGGTTCTTATCCAAATTGTTACCACAAAGTTAAAGGTATACAAACTAGGAGACCCAAACCAGTTTCAGCATGACAATGCTCCTGTGCACAACATCAGTTCCATAAAGATATGCTTGAGACATGGGCTAGAGAGGATGAGCTCCTGCTATAGAACTCTGAAGTGACGAAATTATTAACGATCCGGATTTTAATTTAACGTGTTCAACAGAAACGTGGATTAAAATGAACGAATATCTGGTATCGAATGAAGCTCCTGCTCCTGGGCACAGTAATAATAGTAATATAGTAATATACACCAGCCCTGTCTGAATGGCAGAGGAGGCGGAGTCACAGTTATTTATAATAATAGCATTATCTAAGCATTTACGTAAAAAAAACGCAAATGTAACACATTCGAAGTTCTTTACAACAACATAAAATATTTAGCATCCAAAAGCAGGTCTTGTCAGTCAATTCCATTAATTATTATTTATAGACCCCCAGGGCTCTATTCTGATTTTCTCATAGAATTTGCAGATTTCATCACAAATCCAGCTACTCCTTTAGACAAAGCATTAATTGTTGGTGACTTTAATATTCATTTTAATAATCAGGACGACTTCTTAAGAACAGCAGATGTGTCAATTCTAGAATGAATTAGAATGTTATAAGACCCACTCATAGTGTTGACACACTCTTGATTTAATATTAACATTTGGATTCAATATAAAAATAGAGTCGTAATTCGTCAGTCTGAAGCTATTTCAGATCATTACCTCATCTCCTTTAAAATCTGCTCAATTATTGAATTAGTACCTCGTCACGCTACAGTGTACATTCACGTCAACTACTGCAACGGGTTTTATCAGTAATCTTCTGGAGTTATTGACATAGATTGGATCGCTGTCTGACCCCGCAGAGCTCGACTGGGCCACTGAATGTCTAACATTCCATTACACTCTAGATGATGGAGGTCCCCTTAAAACCAAAATGATCAGAAAGAAAAAGTTTGCGCCCTGGTATAATGATCATATGCATTCATGCATTTGTCCCGGCCTGCCTCTGGATGGTGTTCTCTTCGAATGGAGGCCACTCTGTAGAGCTGGGGATATTTCACATCTACGGCCTGGGGATCCATGAAATTACACAGGATCTTTAAGGATGGATTTGGACTGCATTTAATTTGGACTGTAACTTAAATAGTCTGCTACACTAACTCAGGACTACAGTTTGCATTTGATCATCACTGCACACCTCAACAACATTTAACTCTGGTGGTCTAGTGGTTAGGATGCGGCGCTCTCACCGCTGTGGCCCGGGTTTGATCCCCGGTCAGGGAACCAACTCCAGCCATTAGCGTTGCACAAGCCAGTGCACTCTTAGTGCCGGTCCCAAACGTGCCAAATCAAACATGCGGATCATGAATATGGATGATCCGCTGTGGCGACCCCTAATAGGAGAAGCCGAAAGAAAGAATAGGCATTCGGTGCCACCCAGATGAGGATGTGGTTCCCTCTTAAACCTGGTTCCCTCCTTGTGTTATCTCAGGGAGTTTTTCCTTGCTACAGTCACCACCGGCTCACTTATTAGGGACAAATTTACACTTATAAAGAACAAACTTTTTCATTCTTTATTACATTTACATTTACATTTGAGGCATTTAGCAGACTCCCTTATCCAGGGTGACGTACAAAAGTGCTTTAAGTCTATAGTAATGAATAAATCTACACTGGTACGCAAGATTACAAACTTAATATAAATATAACCCTTGAATTCTACAAGCTTGGAAGTGCTAATTTAAGTATTTCAGGAAGAGGTAGGTCTTCAGTCGTCGCTTGAAGATAGTCAGGGACTCTGCTGTACGGACATCTAGGGGAAATTCATTCCACCACCTCGGTTCCAGAACAGAGAAGATTACCACATTATCTGTGTAAAGCTGATTTGAAACAATGGCAATTGTTAAAAGTGTGATACAAATAAAACTGAATTGAATTGAACCTCAACCCTAACACCTTTGGAATAAACGTGAACACTGATTGCACTGCAGGCCTCCTCACCTCACCTACATCACTACCTGAATTTACTGACACCCTTGCAGCTGAATGAATAGAATAAAACAGCCTTTATTTATCAGTAATCTTCTGGAGTTATTGACATAGATTAGATCTCCGTCTGACCACGCAGAGCTCGACTGGGCCACTGAATGTCTAACATTCCATTACACTCTAGATGATGAAGGTCCCCTTAAAACCAAAATGATCAGGAATAAAAAGTTTGCGCCCTGGTATAATGATTATACGCTTCGTCCCGGCCTGCCTCTGGATGGTGTTCTCTTCGAATGGAGGCCACTCTGTAGAGCTGGGGATATTTCACATCTACGGCCTGGGGATCCATGAAATTACACAGGATCTTTAAGGATGGATTTGGACTGCACTTAATTTGGACTGTAACTAAAAAGTCTGCTACACTGACTCAGGACTACAGTTTGCATTTGATCATTACTGCACACCTCAACACCATTTAACATTTAAATGAATAGACATTAGGTGCAACCCAGATGAGGATGTGGTTCCCTCTTGAGCCTGGTTCCTTCTAAGGTTTCTTCCTTGTGCCATCTCAGGGAGTTTTTTCTTGCCACAGTCACCACCGGTTTACTCATTAGGGACAAATGTGCACTCATAAAGAACAAACTATTTCATTCTTTACTACCACATTATCTGTGTAAAGCTGATTTGAGACAATGTTTAATGTTTAAAAGTGCGATGCAAATAAAACTGAATTGAATTGAACCTCAACCCTAATTAACACCTTCGGAATGAATGTGAACACAGGCCTCCTCACCTCACCCACATCACTACCTGAATTTACTGACAACCTTGCAGCCTAGTTAATAGAATAGAACAGCCTTTATTTGTCACATATACATTACAGCACAGTGAAATTTGCTCTTTGCATATCGCAGCTTGCTCGGAAACTGGGGTCAGAGTGCATTGTCGGCCATGATACGGTCCCCCTGGAGCACAGACAGTTAAGGGCCCTGCTCAAGGGCCCAAGAGTGGCAGGTTGGCTATACCAGGGCTTGAACTCCCAACCTTCCAATCAGTAACCCAGCACCTTAACCACTGAGCTACCACTCCTCCAGCACAAATCTCCACAAACACACTCCAAAAGCTAGTGTTAAATCTTCCGAGAAGAGTTTAAATTATTATAACAGTAAATGGAGATCAAATGTGGAATGGAATGTTCACATGCTCAGGTGTCCACATCTGTCAAAGGAAAATTTTAACTAGTTTAAAGACATTCACAGATGCACTTAAGGTATTTAAATCTCTCTCTCTCTGTCTGGCTAATGGCTAAAGTTAAGTCTTATCGCACTTCAAATCTGTGTATGATTCAAATCAAGTAGAGATCTAGATTTAAAGACCAGTATATAAAATAAATTTATTTTTTATCCATTCTGCAAACATCGCTGACAGATTTTACTTTAATGGTGGCAAATGATCGTGGTGAAATTGACTGCATGATTTGGAAAGAAAAAATATGGAAAACATGAAGCATGATTATTATTAAGCAATGCCGTATCCCCGCTGAGACCGTATTTAAACAGATAATGTGTGAGGTAAAAAGACAGAGGACAGATGATAGAAGAACCTGAAAGAAATATTCCTGGAATTTGTTCGACATTTGAAAAAGGAAAAGAGTAACTGTATGAATATGATAATTTATATATGCACATGTATGTATATATATATATATATATATATATATATATATATATATATATATATATATATATATATATGTGCGTTTATGAAGTGCCTGCAACAAATAATATTGCTTTGTTAAAACTAAATTCTGACTTATGGTTATCAATTTTTCTATATTTCAGTTAATTGATAGAAATAGTAGAATAGTAGGATGTGTGTATCTTTTTGGTTTGTATCATATCGTGTAAAAACTGTCTATATTTTGTTATGATGGTGTACTTGTACTTTAAATGTGCTTTTTCTCAATCTTGTAAAACGTATGTAAAATGTATGTAAATGTTTTGTAATGTTTCCACTCTGATTTACGCAACAATGCTATTTAAAAACGCAAATAAATACTCGATTTTAAGCTAAAGGCTTATACCTTTTAAAAAAAAACAGTGTTTTAAAATATTCAAAGTCAATTTCTTACCATATACTAATATAGGTTTATTTGTGATATTGACAATATTAACATGTTAAATGTCAGATGTTTTATATCTTATATATTGGAGAACACATTTAGGTGTTTTTGGATAGATTTCTTCTAAAAGGGATCATCAGGTTTTACACAATTCATGTTTCCTAATTCCCTAACCTTAACCCGATTCCTATCACATAAATTTGGAGTGGTAGGTAAGTGTCAGGCTGGATGTTGGGGTCAGAGCGCATGGTCAGCTATGAGACAGCACCCCTGGCAGCTTGACAAAATTAGGGCTTAAACCCCTGACCTTCCAAACAATAACCCAGAGCTTTAACCTTTGATCTACCACATCCCCAATTACTTTACAACCTGCATTTTGTATTTAAATTGGGTTATATTTGTGTAATATTAAAATTAGTTTGATGATGCACACTCCACCCCACACACACACACATAGTGATTCATAGTGTAAACTGTGTAAAGGTCGACCGATAGTGGATTTTGCCAATACTTATAGCTAGGTTGAAACTTCAAATAAACAGGAGGTGACATTGCATAACGCAACCTGGAAAAACTATCTGTATGGATTTTTGCCGATACCTCCAGCAATCGACTATCGGTGCCGATTAATATACTATTAATTTTGAAGATTAATAGTTTAAGATGTTTGCCAACATTGACTCTGATGTCTCTAAGAACACATGCTAGCCTTCATTCTCTCGTTTGTAGCCGTCACAAAAGGCCTAGATAATTAGAGTACCAACATAGACAGACCTAGATAATAGTATCCTCAGCTGACTTCAGCAGCAAGAATAAAGATCTTGTTGTTAATGAATGCCATAGAACAAGCAGAGATGCAAAATACATCAATCTTTTTTTTCTTTTATCTGTTTCCACAGAATGTGTTTCTTCCTGTCTTTACCGAGACATCAAGATGTTCTGAATGCATACACGGGACATAGTATACGCTGGGATTTATGACAGAAGATTTTTTTGTGTCTAATTCTTATTCATGCCACGATTCCTTCAGAGCTAAATAAGTAAGTTTGTATCTGCATTTAAGCCTGTTCGACAAACCCGCTCATCAGACATGGGCTCATTTTGTGCCATCATAAAGAAAGATCTTCAGCTCGCTGCTTAGCCTCTGGCGGCATAAGAAAAAAAACGAAATGCTTGAATAAAGAAAAGTGTCAACTCTATGAATCCGAGGTCTAATAAAGAGCAGACACATACCAGAAAAGATGAAAATGATAGCATATTAGCAGATACACCTAAGAGCTAAGAAAAGGTAGACAAACCCAAAATGATATGCAGTGCAAAAATCAAGATACATACATAATCATAGTAATTGAATATTTGAAAATAAATAAGTAATGCATTTTTTAGGCTAATAATCACTAAAGAAATACACCTGACCATAAGATTCTATAGACTTTTTGAACAACCCTATTCCACATTTAGTCCCTGTAACATATCTCACTGGTTCTATGCTGGAAGAAAGAGAGACAATAGTTCACCAAGCAGAACTTTCTTTATTTTACTTTCGCCCCTGACGTACTCACGCTGGGGCTTACCCACACTCTCTCGTGGTTCCGGACACCTTTCCTCAGCGTCAGCCCGAACCCGCATTCAGCTCACTTACCGCATCTGGCTCTCGGCCACCCTCAGTCACCCTTCGTAGACCCATCCACTCTCCTCTGCTTGGTGTGTCTCTCTCCCTCTGAGGCTGGTGTCTTTCTCCTTTTTTATTGGAGTTGCTGGACTGAAACAGCACACTGATTAGTCTCATCAGCTACAGGTGTACTCTAACTGCTGTTTCAGTCTGGCTCCGCTGTCCACTTGTGAACCGCTGCCACAGTCCCTATTTATAATACCTCCACTTTTTTGAGAAGATGTTTCACTTGATTTTATAGTGTGCTTGTGGAGATTTGAGCTCATTCAGCCTCAAGGCTGTTAATAAAGTCAGGTACCTACCAATGTAGGGAAGGTAAGGAGGCCTCGGGTGCAGTCAGCATTCACATTCATCAAGGTGTTTTTAAAAGAGGTTGAGGGCAGAGCTCTATAGCTGGAGATCTTCCACTCCAACTCATGTCCATTATATCTTCATGAAGCTGGCTTTGTGCAAAGGGGCATTGTTTTGCTGGAACAGGTTTGGGTCTCCTAGTTCTTTTAAACGTATAGTGTAGGATTTGAAAATATAACAAGAAAATGGAACGAGAACTTAACACAAACAGCTTCAGGTGTGACACATTTCCATGAAGGTGGTGATGTATATTTTTGGTGCGACTTTGTGTGACTGTGTGGGTGCATAGTACTCTGTATTGTACCGTGTGTGTGTCATGCACCTAATGTTACAAAGGTATTGTTCTTACCCTGAGCAAGCTAATGCAGTCACAGAAGCTAAATGAATAAATTAATTTGACTGCATTAGTGTCACAAACATGTAAATTCTCCACCTACCTTAGAGCAACAAGTTCGTTCCTGACAACGGAAACAGCAATTGTCTTGCAGTCAACAGAAATAGCAACACGCTAAAACCAACAAGTTAGAATTGTGCTGACAATGAGAATAAAGCCTTTTACTGGATGTATGTACAGTCTAAAACAATTAGAGTTTTTATTTTAAAGACATCTCTGTTTAAAACTGGAATGTGCTGTAAAATATAGTAAGGTGCTAGTATGATACAGTACCTGTCATATCGAAATCCATTGTCAATCCAGGAACTAGCAAAAATATTCTCAATCCAGTCTAGGCTAGATATTATCTTGCTTTCGTGAACATGTCTCTGGTAATCTTATTGACATGTGTGCTAGAAATGTATATATACATATATATATATATATATATATATATATATATATATATATATATATATATATATATATATATATATATATATATATATATATATATATATAGAGCGTGTCCACAGTACTGTTATATGATAATATATTAGAAAGAGTGCAATAATATTAACACTTGAGTGTTATTACAGTTTGGAGTTGCTGTTTTAAATCATTAATTAACACTTAATGGCCAATCAGGTCAATTTAGCAGAACGATGTTTTATTGCTACATTTTTGTGTGAGGTTTTTATATTGAAAACTGCAGCACAGCTGAAACTCGGATACCGACTGAAATGATTCATCATTGAAAAATACTGTATTCACTGAAGGTTGTGGGGAAAAAAAACATAATCCAGGCTGCTGTTTAATTAGTCAGTAATCCCACACACACGTTTGCACAGGAATGGACTTCATTCTTGCAGTATTTATTTAACATTTTCAAGCAAACATTTTCTTATCAAAGTGTGACGGATCGATGTGCAAAAAAAGGGTTGCTTTTCTCGTTTTGAACCTAAAATGCCCTGTTTATGAAGATACCCCTGCTGCAGTGTAGTGACAAGATGCCTGAAATTAGAGTAATATATAGGGTTTGAGTTAAATATATAAGACTATGATTAGCTAGTGATGATGTGATTGGCAGGATAGAGAAAACCCCCAACCTTAAGCTTCAGAATTGTTGAAAGTTTTTCCATTTTTTCCTTTTCTCTTCCATTAAATACCCACCTCTTATTCTTGTCCATTACATACTATTACTTGTCATTGCTGTTACTTACAAGCAATTTTTTCCATTTTCTTGTGGACAGAGATATTTTTAAGAAATGCTGGTCTTATGAAAGGATTTTTTTTAAAGCAGAGGGGTAAAAATATTCATATCTGCAGAATTTACGCCATTAGCACAAAGCAGCAAGAACCTGAATTGTCTAAGAGATTGTTAAGATTACATACATATTATCGAATACTGAAAAAAACAGCTCCGGTATTAATCAAGAGTCAGTACTCTGAGTTTCATGAGCTTTACCCCTGAATTAATTCTCACTACTTCATTTCAAAAGCGGAGGAAATTCTGTAAAGTACTTACAGACGTTCAATAAAATGAGCAATTATTTATATTTTATATGCGATATTCCAGTTCCCGGAAGATTAACTTTAAACTAATTAGGAAGCTATCATTGATTTATGCTCCCTGTGGTTTTTTTAGATAAATTAATAAATAAATAAAGCGTGCCATTTTTATTTATTTTTTTGGCAAGAATAAGTCTCTCGTCATTAGCAGCATGTGCACATGGCGTGATTGCTAATTAGCAGCTAGCAGGTCTGTTTTAAACATGAACACAGGGAATACTATCCTTGCCCTCAGAGCAGGGCGATTTCATTGTTGTGACGGTATTACATATGTAGAGCATATAGAAAGTGGTATAAGGATTCTTAAGTTCCCCTAACAATTAGCATGATTTGAACCTAGGACATGTTAGAGATGTTACACAGATTGGTGTGAGGGCCAGGTGTTGTCATGGTTTCTGTTGGTGTGGTGTTATCTTGGGAGAAATGTGCATTAGTATGATAGAGACTAGAGACGGTGTGTATGAGAGAAACTCGGCAGTGTGATTATGCCTATGAATTTACACCAACAAATAAAAGAGTAAAGCGAGCAATCCCACTTTGTGACCTGGTCAGAGTGTCATGACAACCTAAATAAATAAAAATAAAAACAGCGGTCAGGTTGGACTCTTGAACTTAAATACAGTAAAGCAGAGTTTGGCGCATTACAGTCAAGCAGGTTTTTATAGCGTTCAAGTGCAGCAGAATTCAGTCATAAATGTAATTTTTTCAGAGAGAAAGCACATGGCATGTTAATCAATCTGGTCATTGGTTGACCAGCGGTTAAGATGTTGGAATGAAACTTATGGGCCTTACAGCAAGGCCCTTAAGCCTCAACTGCTCGGTTGTATAAACGAGATACTGTAATCCCCCGCTTTACCGCGGTTTGAATCTCGTGCCCCCGGTTTATTAATAATTAATTTATTTGGCTAATTTTCCTGGTCTTTCATGGATAGCATCATAGACCAAAAAACTTATAGGAATTGTTTTTATGTTTAAATAATGAAATTTATTAATACAAATATTTAGTTCCCTGGTGGTCTAGTGGTTAGGATGCGGCGCTTTCACCGCTGCGGCCCGGGTTTGATCCCCGGTCAGGGAACCAATCCCAGCCACTCTCAGTGCCGGTCCCAAGCCCGGATAAATGACGAGGGTTGCGTTAGGAAGGGCATCCAATGTAAAAACGTGCCAAATCAAACATGTGGAGGCTCCGCTGTGGCGACCCCTAAGGGGAGAAGCCTAAAGAAAGTTTTTATTAATACAAATATTTAATAATGGGGTTGATTTCTTTTTTCAAGGCTGGTTTTAGAATGTAACCACTGCGATAAATGGGGGATTACTGTAATTCTAACTCCCTCTGGTCAGCCAAACACTGTAAATGTAAAGAAGAAAAACCTGCCCAGCTAAAAGAAATATATTTCCGACAGCAGACCTCATCATACATGTCAAGAAATCTACATTGCAAACTTATGCTAGCTTTAGAACAGACTGCTTTTAAATATGGAAAACAATTTGTCTGGAGATGCGTTGTTATAGAAAAATGAACAGCAAAGGAGTGGCCTAGTATATATTGAGTTTTTTATTACAACAACATGTTTCCAAACTAATGGGATTGCCAGAACCTTTCACTCTTGCAACTTGCATTTATAAAGCTGAGCATTTGAGGGTAAAAGAACATCGGCATGGTGATGGGATTTAAATTTACAATCTTTTAATCAAAAGCTCAACATCATAACCCCTGAGCTACCACTTACAGCAGTGGTCCCCAAACTTTTTTGTGCCATGTCAGACAATATTTTCATGGACCGGCCTTTAAGGTGTGGTGCATAAATACAACAAAATAAAATGATAGACCCGCATAAAAACTGGTATTTTCTAAATATATTAATAAACATGAATACACTATGTTGTTTTTTTTCATTTCTAATCTACATTTAATGTGTGGATGGGGGGCACTAGGACCTATTGGACACCATTTTTTATGTCAATTATTGCTTTTCTCTGGTGTTTGCAGAGATTGCAGGAGCGCCCTGCACTCTGGGTATCTTCTGAGTACTCCAGTTACCTCCCCATTCCAAAAACATGAGCTGTAGGCTGACTGGCTTTCCCAAATTGTCTGTAATGTGTGTGTTTCTGTGAGATTGTGATGGTTGGCATCCTGTCCAGGGGAATTTTTGTAGCCCCCTGCCCCAAGTTCCCTGTCACCCTGTGCAGGATAGGAAAGTGAAATAGGAAATGGTAAATGCTAATGCATGCTGATGCATTTTTAACAGTGTCCAGTTATATGGAGTGTCCACAGTACTGAATTATATGATAATATATTAAAAGAAGTGGATTATTGTAAACTTGCGAGTTTCATTACAGGTTAAAGTTGCTGTTTTAAATCATGAATCATCACTTCATGGCCAATCAGATCAATGAATTAATTTTGTGAGGTTTTTAGGTTGAATAAACTGCAGCACAGCCAAGAATCAGATTTGGACTAAAAATGACTTGTCATCGGAGAACATTGAATCCACTGAAGGCAGTGGGAAAAGTTTATAGAGTAATCCATGCTGATGTTTAATTAGTCAATAATCCCATACAAGCACATGCATGGGAATGGACTTCAGTCTTGTAGTATTTACTCAAGAACCAGAGTTTCTCTCTGGTTCTTCGGCAAGAGATTTTCGAGCAAACATCTTCTTATCAAAGTATGACTGATCAGACGGGTGAAAAAAGAGTTTATTTTCCCATATAAACCAAAAACTACCCTGCATTCATTTTAAGAACAGATTCCGACGATACCCCTGCTGCAATGTTGCGACAAGATGCATGAAATCGGCTGGGATTTGAACGAGCATTTATATTTCCTGTGCATTCTGTGTCAGAAGATTATACAGCGCTCGAGTCTCCTTCAATTTTACTGCATGGCTGCTCAAGCCTGGAGCCATGAGAGCGAAACTGAATGCATCACACAGATGCATTCAGAGAGCAACAAAAGCACAACAGTCTAATTTAATCTAAAGTCTAATTGAGCTGCAACCTTGCCCACTTTAATGAATGATTTACTCAGAGACAATGCCTTATTTCATGTTTGTGTTGCTTTTCCTTTATTTTTCTGATTATCAACATATGACCTGTTTCCTATGCTTGTCTTCTAGTATTTGTGTACTTGCAGATATTCTCTATTTAAAAAGACATGTATACAAATGTTCAACAGGATTATTCATTATTGCAAAATGGGTGCGAGATGATCTACAACCAATGTGTTCATGTGGAATGGTGGATTTACAGAAATGTTCAATATGAAATAATCACATGGAATAAAAATAGACGTGAGATTATTGTTTGGTCCGATTCAAGTGGAAGAATCGTTAAAATAGATTAGATATTTTGGTAAGGGTTAATGCATGAATGTATATCAGTGATGTGGGAAAACAATTAGAAAAATAAATGAATAATTCAGGAAATGCTTGTAAAATCATATGGAGGAATCAATGAAACAAATAATACATTGTGGAAAAATCATTGCAAAAACATGGAAAGAGTGATCATCTAATGTGAATGAAAAATAGCATGTGAATTAAAAAAAGGAATCATAATAATAAACAGATCATGTTGGAAAAATAAATGAATGGTGCAGAAGAAATAATAGGTGGAGAGGAATACTGTGAATAATACTGCATCAAGTGGAAAATTCACATGGATAAGAAGGAATTCTGAAAAAAGTGGGAAAGAAATGTGGAAAACATTAGAATATATATATACGAAACATCCTGTGGAAACGTGGAGAAATCCTGTGAGGAAAATTCTTTGTCTGGAAAAACCTGTAAAAATAATTGAATCATGAGGTAATAATTTACACACATTTATATAAACGAATTAAGTGTATTGTTTATAATTGCAATAAGCTAGCCATGAACGTTGGGGAAGAATCATATGTGGAGAACTATAATGTGAATAATACTGCACCATGTGTAAAATTCACATGGAAATGAAGTAATTCTGAAAAAAAGTAAAAAAAAATGTTGAAAACATTAGAATATATATATATATATATATACGAAACATCCTGTGGAAACGTGGAGAAAATCCTGTGAGGAAAATTCTTTGTATGGAAAAACCTGTAAAAATAAATGAATCCTGAGGTAATAATTTACACACATATTTATATAAATGAATTATACTATAATGTGAATAATACTGCACCATGTACAAAATTCACTGAAAAGTATCATTAAAAAAAAGGATAAAAAAATATATTTGTATGGAAAAGAAATCATGTGGTGGCCGAAAGTGGATATTAATGAAACAGGTGGTGGTGGTGGTGGTGGTGGTGGTGTGTATATACAAATCATGTGGAAACATTGTTTCATAAAATCCATTGTATGGAAAAGAAACCCTAAGAAATAATTGAATTATGTGGTAACAACACTTATTTATATGCATATTTATATAGATTAACTAATTGTAATGTCTATAATTAAAAGAAGCTAGCCCTGTAGTCCTACTCAGGCTTTCTGAACTTTAGTATTTAGAAAATCTGATGGTGGTGGAATCACATTTTTTTTACGATTCCTGCAAAACTGGGGTATTTAACAATTGCTACTGTTTTACACACAAAACATCCATTGTCCATCTAAACAGAGATGAATGATCGAATATCAGCCTCAGGTGCAGTTAGCTAGCTAGCATTCTGAGGTTGCTGAGAGAATGACTGATGTTTGACCGCTCTTATAATAAACAGTGTGAGTGAAATAGCGCTATGGCTACAGTTCACCACTGAATATTTGAATAAACAAGTATAAATAAAACACCATGGATTTGAATTATTTCATAGTCAAATTTACTCAATAATGCTTCACTGGCATCGTAGCGGTACAGTGGATACGACTGCATGCTTTAGCTCATTGTCTTGTTGTGTAGTGAATTTGGTTCCAATTAGCCGCAGTCCAGATGGAATTGTATGGTGTTGAAGTATAGTGGAGGATGTTATGGAGAATATTATGTTGACTGTGGGGGTGTGGCAGCCTGCTAACATCTTAACTTGTGTACTCCTTCTTACAGAAGTTCTTCTGTTAGACCTAAAAATGTCCAATTTGGACTCATCTGTCTACAAAACATTATTTTAGTTATTTACTGTTCAATTCAGCAAAACAATTTTTATTTGTCCCACCAATAGGAATTTTTTATGTTATCATGTTTCCAAAATTCCATACAGCAGCAAAGCAAAAAAAATAAAATAAATAATAATAATAATAATAATAATAATAATAAATAAATAAATAATAATAAATAAAACATTACAAAAATAAATTGTACATGTACCATACTGTAAACACAACAAAAATTGTCATTTACTTGTCATAAATGTTTTATTTACTACTTTAAATGAATAATACAAAAATAAAATCGTTTTTCAAACATTTTTATGTAATTTGTTAGTCCAAACTTTTTTCTGTTTCGAAATGTTACTCTCATGAACTATCAGATTTTTCACGAGTTTCTAAATTATCAAGGTCGTGAGTATCAAGATTCCACTGTGTGTATATATATATATATATATATATATATATATATATATATATATATATATATATATATCTTATAGCACTTATACCACCAATCGTATAGATGTCATTAAAAAAACCTAAATTTTTTAAATTCTAATCTTCTAATCTCTAATTTGTGAAGGGGGCACATGGGACCTAGCGGTTACCAATTTTTATATGAATTATTGCTTTTCTCTGGTGTTTGCAGAAACAAAAGGAACATACATATGTTTCAAAAACCATAAAAGACAATGTGTTCCTAAAAATGCACGGTGTAATCCTAAATAAGAAAAGAATTTAAGGCATACATCTTAACAAATGCTGAGCAAAGGTAACAACTTTACCTCAAAAATAGGTTACAACTTTTGGTCCAATCAGAATCATCCACTCAAGAATGCCATCATATATTTAAAATGAATGAATTAATTAATGATATAAAAACAGAGTCTCATTTGTCCTCGTCTTTCAGTAATATCGAACTTAATCAATCTGGTTTCCCTAAACCTTTCCAAACATGCCAAGAAAAGCTTTTTCCTGGCACCTGATAACGACATGTGAAGTGTAAATGGGGAGTGATGGGGGTTTAATTGACGATGATAAATTAGGCGGAGTGGAGCTGCGAGCTGACAGCACGGCAGGTGGGGCGTTTCTGCAGGTGTTCGGTGCTGAATGGGGGCACGTGAGCCACACACTCCTGATGTACACCACACGGCCAGACGTACTTTAGATCAGCTTTGATTTAGGGAAACGACTTGCATGTTCTTTTAGCTTAGGCTATTATTCTGTAGGGTTCATTTAGCGGATGCTTTTATCCAGAGTGACGTTCAAGTGAGACAGGATACGAGTGTAAATTTGAACAGATGATGGTTACTTTCAAAAAACCTTCAATTACCTTCGCCAACCTTTTTCTCCTAGTTATCAGTACGTCCTGCTAAGCAAACCTTTTGTGAAACTTAACTACTCGCTCTCAGATATTAAAGCGACTCTGTGAGTGCTTTATTAGAAGCAGGCGCAGTCAGGCAGTAAAGCAATTAAGCCCGTGGATAAAAGACTCATATCAACATTAACATGAACAGTAACACATTAATATATGTGGTAGGACCAGGATTGTGCAAGCAGGGCTTGTATTTTCAAATACATCAATGTAATGTTTTATTTTTTGCCACCAATATCAGTTTATTTCTAATGAATGGATAGAATTGGATTATTTTGGATTTATGAATATTATGAAATACTTCTGCACCCCCTGCACTTTATTCACACATCAGTGACACTCATGTCAGGTGACAAAGTAAACGATTCACTTAATGTATTGTGAACTGAGACTTTCTTTTATTAAGAGATTGGTTTAGATTTGAAGATCTTGTTCCGATAGAATGGACCCAAACCTGTTCCAGCATGACAATGCCCCTGTTCACAAAGCCAGCTCCGAAAAAAATATGCTTTAATGGCTTGGAATCTAAAATGGCCTTCTATAAAGCTCTGAGCACAACCCTACTGAACATCTTTAGGATGGATTTATGATTTATGATCAAACTCTTGATGTCACCCAAATGAAGATGGGTTCCCTTTTGAGTCTGGTTCCTCTCATGGTTTCCTCCTCATAACATCTAAGGGAGTTTTTCCTTGCCACAGTCGCCATGGCTGCTTATCAGGGATAAATACACATCATTCACCTTAACTGTTGATTTCTGTAAAGCTGCTTTGAAACAATGTCTGTTGTGAAAAGCACTATAGAAATAAACTTGACTTGACTTGACTTGACTTGACTTGACATAAATGTGATTGCTGACTGCACCCCAGGCCTCCTCACCTTACTGTACATCGGTAGCTTGACTTTATAACCCTTGTGGCTGAATAAGCACAAATCTCCAGAAGCACCCTCCAAAATCTAGTGTAACATCTTCCTGGAAGTTGAGAGGAGGAGAATATTCAAACATGAATGACTGTACAGTTCCACTGCAACCAAACTCTAACATGTATGTAAATATACACATGTAAATAACGATTAATGAGAGCATGAGAGCATGTTTAGGCTGAATTGGATTGAGAAATTGTGTGCTAGTTCCTGGATTTACAGTGGATTTAGATATACAATATAGCCTATATCAGTGGTCCCGGGCGCTGGTCCGGGGTCAATTGGTAACCGGGCCGAACAGAAAGAATACATAACTTACATTATTTCCATTTTATTTATGATCTGATTCTGAACGAGGTTTATTTTGGAAAATGACCGGATTCTCTCCGCCACATCTGTCTATGACTCACTCTTAATGCATGTCATGATGCCTTGGTCACATGTCTTACCTCCATCCGCTACCTTCTTAAAGCGGCTGCTCCGGGCCTCTAACACTTAATACATTACCGCTAAATTCAAACCCGAGCAAAATGAACAAAAAACAACACAGTGGATTCACGTTTACTATTATATTTAGAAAATACCAGTTTTTATGGTCATATCATTTTATTTTGTTGTATTTTTCCGCCACACATTAAAGGCCGGTCCGTGAAAATATTGTCTGACATTAAACAGGTCTCTGGTGCTAAAAAGGTTGGGGACCGCTGGCCTATATCATAATATATAACTATATATATCAATATAGATTCGCAATGGTAAAAACATTATGAAAAAATGTATCAATGTGATTCATCGAATTTAAAAAGTGAGCATAGGATACAAGTTGGGATTTGTAAGGCATAATTTTTAACATATGTTCATCAGTAAAAAAATAATTATTTATATATAATTATTAGTAGATATGCTATACTTTTATTATTTAACAAGAGACCAAAAATTTGTGACCAATATTTGATATGTAGTTTGATTTCTCGTCGCTAAACCGTTTCTCGAGCGCGTTCTCTCAGCACTCTGTTCTCTGTGTATTGAATCTCAGTGTTAAATCAAACTGAAATCGGATCGCACTGCGTCATAATAGTGGTGAAGCTTGGGACTGGCACTAAGGCTTGGTTCCCTGACCGGGGATCAAACCCGGGACACAGCGGTGAGAGCGCCACATCCTAACCACCATATATATATATATATATATATATATATATATATATATATATATATATATATATATATATATATATATATACCTAATATATATATATATATATATTAGAACAATTTGTGCACAAAAATCTTTTCTTCCAAATCTCATATGCTGGTATTTCTTTCAGCTGAATGGTTCTTTGGATATATATTATATATATACTGTACAGACCAAAAGTTTGGACACACCTTCTCATTCAAAGAGTTTTCTTTATTTTCATGACTATAAAAATTGTAGATTCACACTGAAGGCATCAAAACTATGAATTAACACGTGGAATTATATATGGAATTATATACATAACAAAAAAGTGTGAAACAACTGAAAAATTTAATATTCTAGGTTCTTCAAAGTAGCCACCTTTTGCTTTGATTACTGCTTTGCACACTCTTGGCATTCTCTTGATGAGCTTCAAGAGGTAGTCACCTGAATGGTCTTCCAACAGTCTTGAAGGAGTTCCCCGAGAGATGCTTGGCACTTGTTGGCCCTTTTGCCTTCACTCTGCGGTCCAGCTCACCCCTAAACCATCTCGATTGGGTTCAGGTCCGGTGACTGTGGAGGCCAGGTCATCTGGCGCAGCACCCCATCACTCTCCTTCTTGGTCAAATAGCCCTTGATGCCTTCAGTGTGACTCTACAATTTTCATAGTCATGAAAATAAAGAAAACTCTTTGAATGAGAGGGTGTGTCCAAACTTTTGGTCTGTACTGTATATATATATATATATATATATATATATATATATATATATATATATATATATATAAAGAAAGGGTTTTAACATGCAAATTGTTCAGTAAACTTGCATTCAGGGCTGTGCAATTCAAACAGGTATTGGGTCACTCTCAAAGTCAGCACAGCTGTAATGGCCTCCATTCAGCATCTATTTGCACAGGCCTGTGCTGATTTTCTTATTTCACACCAAATCAGTTTTTCTTTGGTTGTTTTATTTACATGAAGGCTCGTAAAGTGTTCGCAACGGAGGAAAACGATCGGGATTCATTCGACCATCTCGTTTCATGGCAAATCGAAGAGCAAAGTGCTGAACGGCGTGTAATCCATTTCACACTGTAACTGAGCATCCACAAAAGGACAGCGCAATTACAATAGCACACGGCAAGAAGGGGTTAAAGTGTAAGAGACTTATTTACTGTGACAGCTCAGTTACAAACAATAGAGCATGTGATTTCTTGCTCTAAAAACAACCATAGTGATTTGTCAAGTTATATCTCTTTTCTATAAATTATTTTGTAATTTACTTCTATAGACAGTTTTTTTAAATATATATATATATATATATATATATATATATATATATATATATATATATATATATATATAGTGAACATATTTTTTGAATGTTTTTTTTTTACATAAACACAATCTTTTAGAACACAAAGTAATGAGTTGCTTTCAAAAAAGTTCCAAGGTGACATCTTAAATAAACATTTATTAAAGAACAGCACCGATGATGTTTTCTTTCGCTTTATGTAAATGTTACCTATGCTTGAGTTAAGCAAAGAGCAAAGCGAACGAATCACTGGGTCCAAGTTCCACATTTGTCAATCATGCAGTTCAGAAGTCACAGCTGTCACATGTCCAACGTGGCACATAACTATCTCTGAGCTTAAAGTGCACTGTATTAGAATTGCAAATATTTGAGATATTTATCTCATTAAAAAGAATACCAACTAACATCATTGTGTGTATTACGTTTAAATGATGTTTTAATGCTAAAGAAGATGCAAAATCACAATTCAGATCACATTAAATTTATTTATTAGCATAAAAATCAAATAATTTATGCATGAAATTAAATGCTTGAAAATATACCAAATTTTATACCAGAAAGAAAGTAAGAATATTTTTTAGAATTATGAATATCGACAATCCACAAAAAAAAAAAAAAAAAAAAAAGATTTATTTGCTCCTGGTGAATTTCCATGTTGTATCACAGATGTAAATTTGGTTCTTATGTTCTATTCATATTCTATTTTATACTGCTTTTTATTTGTATTCTATTTTTTTCCTTATTATATTCTGGCACTAATAAATAACTAATACATTAAAATAAATTTTGATTTTTGAAAACAGAACACGAGCGAAATCAACAACGATATGCTCGGAAAGTTTAATGTAAACAGCTGATTTAATAAATAAAAATTTAAATAAAACAAAGCAGTCATTGTGGTTTTATTGTCGGTCCTTCATAAAGGTTATATACAAGTCATGTGGCTTTTATATTCAACCAGATACAATACAGTGACAAAATAACATTCCTGCAGGACAAAGGTGCTCCATAAAACTTTCCTTCGGCTTCTCCCGTCTCGCCACAGCGGACCATTCGCATGTTTGATTCGGCACATGTTTTTACACTGGATGCCCTTCCTAACGCAACCCTCCCCATTTATCCGGGCTTGGGACCGGCACTAAGGCTTGTGCAACCCAAATGGCTGGGGTCGGTTCCCTGACCGGGGATCGAACCCGGGCCGCAGTGGTGAGAGCGCCGCATCCTAACCACTAGACCACCAGGAAACCTAAAGGCGCTCCATAAAACATCGTAAATAATCACAAGATAAAACCTAAGAAACTAGAATGGGATCAAGTCCAGGTGTGAACAACATTTAGTGTAGTGAGCTCAGTGCAAAAGAATTGTCCATATAATAACACGTACTGTACATGAAAACGTTTGTAACCACTTTAGGAGCATTTATTTGTAGTGTGTGTGTGTGTGTGTGTGTGTGTGTGTGTGTGTGTGTGAGACAGAAAGTCTTTTGTTAAGGAGTACAATAAAGTGAAACGTTTCCCTCGGACCATGTTGCAAGACATAACAATAATAATACATAAAGTGGTGTGAGAAAAATGTACAGTACAGTACAACACACAGGCCTGTGCCAATGAACGCAAGTGAATTAAATGGGACAATAGAGCAAAAACATTTGTTTCTTTAATTGCTAAATTTCAAAGACTTTGTATTTAAATGTAATTATCTAAAGAACGTAGCAATTTTGTGTCAGAAAGGGTAAACATTTTTTTAAAAAAGAAAAAAAGCTGTGCTTCTTGAACAAAAACATGTGGATGGCACATCTGCATTTCAGACAGGTGTAAAAAATGCTGCAGCAAGTAATGCTTTTAAACATAAATGTGTTAATAATTTAATATTATCCCCTTTGCCCTTTTTGCGATCGTACTTCCAGGTACAATTTTTCAATACAATTGCTAAATGAATGTAAATTAATTACTATGTATTAAAATTTAAATATTTAAAGAATTTTATAATTTTTTGTTACAAAACAAAATCTAATCCCAAAAAGTAATCGAAAAATACATACGAATCAAAATACAATGCAAGAAGAAATTTTAAAAAGTAAAAATAATAATAATTGTGTACTTTCTTTGCTCCTGGTGAATGTACATGTTGTTTTACATATGTAAATTTGTTTCCTGTTTTATTTGTATTCTATATTATACTGCTTTTTATTTGTTGATAAATTAATAAATGAATGACTATCTATTAATTTTTAATTATTTAAAGAATTTTATAATTTTTTTTGTTACAAAACAAAATCTAATCTCAAAAAGTAGAAAAATACATACGAATCAAAATACAATGCAAGAAGAAAACTTAAAAAGCAAAAATAAAAAATAATAATTTTGTACTTACTTTGCTCCTGGTGAATTTACATATTGTTTTACATATGTAAATTAGTTTCCTGTGTTTTATTTGTATTCTATATTATACTGCTTTTTATTTGTTGATGAATTGAATAACTAATGCTAAATCAATTGCTAAATTAATGAATATGCATTCAAATTTAATTATTTACATTTTTTAATTTTTACAAACTAATAAAAAAAAAAAAACAGGAGTCATTGCTGATCTACTTCCGAAGAAATTTGCGTCTTTCCTTATAGTATTTGATTACGGATAAATAGAAACAAAAACTATTCATAATTGATTAATTGATTAATTGTTATGTATTTAAAGAATGTATCAGTTTTGTGTTACATATTCAAAAATCAACACTACTAATAAAAATATTGTCTAGGACTTTATGACCAATAACGTGTGAACACCACATCCACGTGTGGGCCCCTCTGCTCGTTGAAACCCCGCCCACAATAACGTTAGTCGACGCGGGTGATACGATTGGCTAGGGATCGTTGCCAATCATGTGTGACGGCCACGCCCCCCGCGCTGTGTAATCTGCTGGAGCTCCAGCGGCGAGACTTTTTCTTCTTCTTCTTCCACAGATGTGTCAGCATGATCAGAGAGGAGCTCCACAACTTTCCCGAGGAGGATTTACTTTCACCGCGGCGTTCACGTGTGTAAACCCGAGGAGGAGTGGATTCTACACACTGAAAGAGTTGGATTCTTGAAGAAGAAGAAGAAGAAGAAGAAGAAAGATAGAAAAAGAAGAAGAAGGAGAAGAAAATGCCTGTAGCTATTCTCATGCCGTTCACGGCCACCCCGAGTAGGAAGTCCGCCAGCGCGACCTCGTTCAGGCTGACGGAGAAATTCATGCTGCTCCTGGTGTTCAGCGCTTTCATTACCTTCTGCTTCGGTGCGATCTTCTTCCTGCCGGATTCGTCCAAGCTGTTCTTCTTCCGCTCCGAACCGACCGCGGTGGACGCCGACACCCGGACAGGTACGGACGGAGACGCCGGCGGTACGGGCAAGGACGAGAGAATCCTGGCTAAGATCCGGAGAGACCACGAACAGGCTCTGCTCGAAGCCAAGGACACGCTGCAGAAGCGGCCGGATGAGATCAAGCAGGACATCCGAAGCGAGAAGGACCAAGTTGCGAAGAACCGAGCGGGCGAGAATGACGACGGCGCTCTGCCCGTCATCGAGCACGCACGGCCGCCTGGGGCCACGGGCCGAGAGCCGGCAGACCCGGAAACCAGGGAGAGACGGGCGAAGATCAAAGAGGTACATCAACAAATAAACAAATAAACAAAACAATATTTTAAGTAATATTTAATGATATATTTATATATATATATATATATATATATATATATATATAAACATTAGGATGGTGTACAATCAGGTAAGTTGACTTCCTGCCCAGTTCCAGGTAGAAGCTCAGCCCTGAGGAGTTTGTTATTTAAAGAAATGTATATATTTTTTAGGAAAATACTTCAACCTGTAGCTTGTAGAACGCCTTCAAGACCACTGAAGTTTCATTTGTAAGCCAGCCGAGTGAGAAACAAGTGAATGAAACTCATTTTACGCAATATCGGTCCAATAGAAGCCACCGTTTCGGATTATATAACCTCAGCAATAAAATTCCCATGGACATCGGACACCTCGGACATGTCATATGTCAGTAAGGTTTCACTTCGCTTTAGTGAGCAGGAAAAAACAAAACAAAACAACAACAACCCACCAAACAGAAAGTGAGATGTTCACAATGATGAAACCATGCCCCCGAGATGAGATAGGTGATGTTTGGTCTACAGGAAGTCAGAGTACTCCAGAGTTCAGCGTCAGAAGGTTTGTGATTTTATGACTCATGTATAAAAAGCTGGAAAACCTCAACCCCCCCCTTTGCAGTAAAAGTTGTTACTGTTCCTCAGATTCATTTTTGCATTTGATGGATCTTCTTTCCAGCTGTGGAAGAGCAGTCCAGGGTTCAGGATGTTACCCATGAAATCAGCATTGGCTTGCTTGCTGGTGGCCTGAGATATGACAGGAGAGAGAAGCCTTCATAGATGTATAAGAAAAAAAACATGAGAATTTTAGGTTTTTTTGGTCGTTTCTGAGGGTTTTGACTGAACCGAAAGAGCTGGAAGGATATGTTGTGCACAGCAAGACAGGTTGAAGGTCAGTACACTTTCTCAGCATTGCTGTACAAGTCACATGAGGTGAAGCTTTTAATCTCGGAGGAAGGTCAGTATGTTTTTCTTCGAGTCGAGGAAAAAAAAGGACTTTGTTATTGCGATGGTTTCGGATTTAATAGATTTCTCTTCCTTACAGCTGAGGCAAAATCCGGTCGAAGGCAGAGCAGGCGAGGGTTAAGGACCATAGATCAGCACTGGCTCACGTTCTGGCAGCCCGGGACACGAAAGCCAGGAGAGACAAAACCTTCGGAGGCAACGCGAAGACGTTTAAAGCAGCCTCTTCGTTGGCGTTAACAGACTTGCATTTTCTATTCGAAGACACGTGTCGTCGTATATACAAGACGTCGGATTTAATTTGATTAAAAAAGGAGGTATATGTTTAGGGAAGGTATCAAGGTTGACTTAAATAGACCGTCTGGAATGTCACGTTTTTTCCCGAGCCAATTGAAATGAGTCTAGACCGGCCCGGTGATAGATTAACCACAGGGTTACCACAGATTGTCAGCAGACCGAGGGATCAATAGTCCAGCTTCAGATCAGCTTCAGATCAGACAGAAAGAATACGCACAATAACAAAGATGTCATATTATACTCAACAACATTTTTATTTGTATCACTTTGCATAGTGTTAGTGTGTCAAAAAAATTGGAAAATGAAAAAAAAAATCCCTAAATGGTACAATTGTAACTGATTATACCTCATAGTTGTACACCTATAAAAAATGGGGGGTGGGGTCCAAAACTTAGATTAATTTACTTCTAATTAATAATATACAATAGAGGTGTAACGGTACACAATATTCTATTGGTTCTTGGGGCGTTTTCTCCACTCCTATAAGAACTAGGCTCAAGTTAGGTTTGCGCCAAAAAGTAAGGAGTAAACACTTGTGGCACGCTGTTAAAAACTAAACGAGGCATGATGGGAAGCGAAGTTCATTTTATGTCATTTTGAGGTTTTCCCCCCAATCGTATTGTTAAGGGAACGTCTGTGAGAGCAGGTTAGTTTGGGTTTTCCTTTATGTTCGTGCCATTAAACATCACCGTACCATTTTGAACTTGATCCAAGAGCCGACACTGGAGACTGGTTACATTCATTTTGACTTAACTAATATTTGTTGTCCGTTTCATTGGAAAGGCAACATTGCAACTGGGACCTGTTTAAACTGCAGCCTCTCAGCCAAAGTTTGGTGATGGAATTGCAAGGCTAATAACGCTAGCATGCAAATAAAGTCAATAGTACCTGAGGTTGTTTCCTATTGGTCACATGAAACTCTTGGCATATCCCAGTGATGTTAGGAAGCAGTCAGTCAAAGCACAAGGTCAGCCATGATGGAGCACAGAGGGTTAGGAGCCTTGTTCAAGGGCCAAAGAGTGGCAGCTTGGTGATACTGGGGCAACCTTCTGATCAGTAACCAAGAGCCTTAACCACTGAGCTACAACTTCCAAACTTTCCTAGTCATCTTTAGATTGTTTCATAATTTCTATGTGTGTAATAACTTTTAAAAGTTTAGAATATGTTTGACATTCGAGTGGCTTGACATTAAGCTAAAATCAAATCAAAGACATTTTTTTTCAGCACTTTTAACAATAGACGTTGTCCCAAAACAGTTTTGCAGAGATTGATAGGTTATAAAATTCGAATGATGTTCATTGCCTATAAATTTATCCTTAATTAACAAGCCAGTGGTGACAGTGGCACTAAAAAACTCCCTGAGACCGCATGAGGAAGAAACCTTGCAAAAGGTTTACTGTTCAGTGATGGATCCTAACTGTTCACTGCAGTCCTGAGCCATTGTAGTAGACTATTTATATTAAATTACCATAACATGTGGGAGGAAATGCTTCTTTTGTTTTTTTGTTGTTTTGTTTGAACAGTAACGTAAACAACAACGGGCCAAGCATACGTTTTTTTTGTTATTAGAATTTTTGGATAGCATATTATTTGTATTGGTGATACATTCATGATATTATGTATGCGGAGTGGGCAAAGGAAGTTCCTGTATACTTCCTGTATGTTTTTGATTCAGATGTGCACTTAAGATGATGAATTCAAATCAAAGTTGTTTATTAGATCACATCCAGACTCCTTCCGAAAAGTGTAATATTTGAATACTGAATCGGAATTAGGCGACATAGTGGTACAGGGGGTGGTGTTGCTGGATTACAGTAGATTACAGGGTCTTCGGTTCAGTCCTAAATTTAGGATACTGACTTTTTTTTTGAGCCTTTGATATTGAAATAAAGTGTTTGTGGTCTCTAGGTCCATTAGATGAACGACTTGTATATTTGTTTTAAATCTTGTAATGAAATACAGAATCTTGTTGTGTATTTGTTTCTAAAAGCTTTGTGAAGAAATGTTGTGCATGTTTATCTGCTCATCTGACCCATTAGAAACTGATTTAAGGTAGAAATACACAGGAAAGAAATGGTCTTTAAGTTTTCAGAAGCAGTTTCATAAGGATTCTAGACTCGCGCATAGTCAAGTCAAAGGATGAACTTTTCCCGATTTTCTAATGAGATGTAAATCAATGGCCAGCTTCACCTCACTGCTCCAGACTCCTTATCAGTATGCACTAGAGCTCTTTAAACACCTTCGCCTAATATCTTGTAATTGTCTTCTGTCTAATCAGTGCAGCATCGATGTTCACAACCTGTCTACCAGCGCGTACACATATTGTGTCTTGAAAGATGACTAGAGACGTGCTGTCAAAAAATAAAATACAGACACTTCAGATATTCATCTTCCCTCCGCATGTGCGCCAGTATTTTATTATGTACGGGAATATCAGCAGCCGTGAAATCGGTAAGGGATTCTTTTTTAGAAAAGCTTAACCCCATCGTTCTGAAAATTATCATAGCTGTACAACATTTGCCTTTTTTTAAATGAAAGAGTAAAAGGAATTTGTCTGAATACGTTTTAATAATAGTGAAGGCAGTAGACGGCAAATTTTTTTACACAGAGCTTTCAGCATGATTGTAAATCAGCACCATTGTGTGTGTACAAATTTATTTTGCTCATAATGGCTCGTTAGCATGTACAGGTAGACCCCAACTTACGACGTGGAAATCGAGAAGTAACTGCTCTATGATGCGTTCCGACGCAGACATAAAGAGGCACAGTAAACACATAAAATAAATTTTTACATAGTACAAATAAAGTAAAAAAAAAAAAAAAAAAAATATATATATATATATATATATATATATATATATATATATATATATATATATATATATATATATATATATATATAAAATATTTATTTATTCATTTATTTATTTAAAAAACATTTCGGTGGAGGTGACTGTTGTATCTCCGAAATGTACGTCGAGTGGTCGTAGGTCGGGGGTCTGACAGTAAGGATGTTTTTTCCAGTAGGGTTCGCTTTACAGCGACGACCCCTAATTAGAGAAGCCGAAAGAAAGTTTGTGTATACTGTTTAGGTTTGCCACTATGTGGAATTGAGCAGATTAGATCAAGATAAATCATGACTGGACCCAAGTTCCAGACAGAAGGGTCAGACCGCTAAACAGATCAAAGGTAAAGGCAGCAAACCCTAAAAGGGAAAAGTGAAGTTCCGCTCTCTTGTGTATCGAGTAAAAGTCAATCAGACAGAAGAAATTCCAAAGTGAATGTCTCTTCTGTTTCTAGTCTGTGGTGCGAGTCGAAATTTGCTAAGGGGATGTTTACCCGAGGAACAAAATGGAGCATTAAAAGGTAGCCGTTGTCCTTGTTCAGCCCTGATGGTTATCAGGACCGTTCTGGACTGAAGTATTTGGGATTCGGTTCACACTCTTTGATTAAATCAGGCAGAATATTTGCACCCACCATGCTGCCATGGTCTCGGACTGGAGAATCCTGCAGTTTGCTAGGTTTTTTTTCCTTTTGTTTTTTTTTTTGTCTTTGCCCTGATAGCTTTTTTTTGTTTTGCTAAAGTTCTGGAATCACAACTAACCGTCATCAGCGCTATTCTGTTTATTATGATGTACTTGGATGATGTTTATAAAGTGAGGAAAATAAGTATTTGACCCCCCTGCTATTTTGCAAGTTCTCCCACTTAGAAATCATGGAGGGGTCTGAAATTGTCATCGTAGGTGCATGTCCACTGTGAGAGACATAATCTAAAAAAAAAAATCCAGAAATCACAATGTATGATTTTTAAACTATTTATTTGTATGATACAGCTGCAAATAAGTATTTGAACACCTGTCTATCAGCTAGAATTCTGACCCTCAAAGACCTGTTAGTCTGCCTTTAAAATGTCCACCTCCACTACATTTATTATCTTAAATTAGATGCACCTGTTTGAGGTCATTAGCTGCATAAAGACACCTGTCCACCCCATACAATCAGTAAGAATCCAACCACTAACATGGCCAAGACCAAAGAGCTGTCCAAAGACACTAGAGACAAAATTGTACACCTCCACAAGGCTGGAAAGGACTACGGGGAAATTGCCAAGCAGCTTGGTGAAAAAAGGTCCACTGTTGGAGCAATCATTAGAAAATGGAAGAAGCTAAACATGACTGTCAATCTCCCTCGGACTGGGGCTCCATGCAAGATCTCACCTCGTGGGGTCTCAATGATCCTAAGGAAGGTGAGAAATCAGCCCAGAACTACACGGGAGGAGCTGGTCAATGACCTGAAAAGAGCTGGGACCACCGTTTCCAAGGTTACTGTTGGTAATACACTAAGACATCATGGTTTGAAATCATGCATGGCACGGAAGGTTCCCCTGCTTAAACCAGCACATGACCAGGCATGTCTTAAGTTTGCCAATGACCATTTGGATGATCCAGAGGGGTCATGGGAGAAAGTCATGTGGTCAGATGAGACCAAAATAGAACTTTTGGGTCATAATTCCACTAAACGTGTTTGGAGGAAGAAGAGTGATCCCTACTGTGAAGCATGGGGGTGGTAGCATCATGCTTTGGGGATGTTTTTCTGCACATGGGACAGAGTGACTGCACTGTATTAAGAAGAGGATGACCGGGGCCATGTATTGCGAGATTTTGGGGAACAACCTCCTTCCCTCAGTTAGAGCATTGAAGATGGGTCGAGGCTGGGTCTTCCAACATGACAATGACCCGAAGCACACAGCCAGGATAACCAAGGAGTGGCTCTGTAAGAAGCATATCAAGGTTCTGGCATGGCCTAGCCAGTCTCCAGACCTAAACCCAATAGAGAATCTTTGTAGGGAGCTCAAACTCCGTGTTTCTCAGCGACAGGCCAGAAACCTGACTGATCTAGAGAAGATCTGTGTGGAGGAGTGGGCCAAAATCCCTCTTGCAGTGTGTGCAAACCTGGTGAAAAACTACAGGAAACGTTTGACCTCTGTAATTGCAAACAAAGGCTACTGTACCAAATATTAACATTGACTTTCTCAAATACTTATTGGCAGCTTTATCATACAAATAAATAGTTTAAAAAAATCATACATTGTGATTTCTGGATTTTTTTTTTTTAGATTATGTCTCTCACAGTGGACATGCACCTACGATGACAATTTTAGACCCCTCCATGATTTCTAAGTGGGAGAACTTGCAAAATAGCAGGGTGTTCAAATACTTATTTTCCTCACTGTAGCCTGAGTGGCCTTGATAAAGCAAAACCAAGTCTATTCCTTACACAAATGCTATTGTAAAAATTGAAATAATACGCAAGTTTAAGAATCCTGTTACATTAGCAGGATAAATCTGTACCGAGGAGGTCTGGGGGATTCATTTTACAGTTAAAGGGGTCTGGGAAAAGTTTGAGAATCTGCGACTTGGGAACTTCAAAAATGAGAAGCAAAAACCTTCTCCTTGCATTGCATTTTTGATCCACTGGCAATCCAGCTTGGCTAATCTATTTTCGGAGCGAGTTCCAGAGCTGTTAGCTTGAGTATTTTATATTTCACCATCTGATCTCAAAAGCCAGCTGTAAGCAATTGCAGGTAAGAGTTTTTCAGGGTTATTGTCACACCTACAGGCACATCCTGAATCCTAATTCCTGGATTAAGCCACGTCTCATGGGTAATCATATTAGCGCGTATCGTCCCACCCGGCATTTTCCCACCCTTTCTGCCTCGCTGCGATAAGGTCTCTGAGGTCGTTCTCTAGGAAAGTCTCCCAGTGCTGGAGCCGGATACTCGGTGGGTGAATTAAAAAAAAACCCTAGATTGAGAGCGATCTAAGCCTCAGCAGCATCCCTGCTTTACAGCTCAGCGATAATTCTCCCACGCAGAGCCGAAAATAATCCTGCTGATAAGTCGCTGGATAGAAACAAACAGCCACCGTGGGAGTCGGGTCTCCATTCATGGTTTTTCCCCGTGAGCCACACTGACCTTTTAATGGTGGTTGTTCTGTGCAAAGGAAATCAATGTCCGGATCATTTTGGGCGAGAAGCAGTCAGAGGGCACTTGTGTTTACTGTAAATCGATAAGCATCAGTTGATGCATCGGATCTGACGTCCAGCGGCTTTTAGCCTTTAAATACAAAATGATAGAATAAAAATCATGATCGAGAAATGTGCACTCGGGCCAAAACGTCATTGTTAGGACAGAACGATCCATTAGCAATAAGCACTCCTTTCAAACCCCTAATATCAGTGGGTCCGATTGCCCCGATGCCCATTCGATTAGACATTTAATGCTTTTGGGGGATGAAGAAAAAGCTACAGGCCGCATACATTCTAGTGTTCTGTTCTGCTCATTCGCATTAACTAACAAGTTTTCAATTCATGCAGAGATCATTATTTTTTTGCTTAATGATGCAGATGCTAATGAGAAAGAAAGCTTGCTACCATCCCTGTCATTTGCTTAGCAGGACAATCGTATCGGATATATTTGAATTGTGTTTTGACTTCTTGGTCTTATGTTTTGTTTTTTTAAAGCTGCATCAGGTGAGTACATCGGCGCATTAGTGCCATGTAAAAAGGTCACGGCAGCACGCGAATAAAATATTTCGACATATTTCAGGAATAAAGTCAAAATTACAAGCTAATTGTATGACTCTGCAACGCGTTGGGACCCAGCATTCGACTCCTTTATGGTCAATTTCTTTGATCATCATATCATCATCTCGTAGTTTCTTGAAAAGCAAAATATCATCTTTCGATTAGCACTTGGATGTAGCCATCGATAAATGTTCACCATTTCAGACTGCACAAAAGAGAGAATTTCTTTAAAATCTGTAAAATTTCCTTACTGCTAAATCCTAACCTTAAAGTAGTATTTAACCAAATCCACCAAATTCAATTTATGCAAAACAGCTAAATGTTTCTCGAAATTCTGTGATGTTTCTCAAAATATTACCATTGTAATCTTGTGTTACTTCGAATTTATTCTTGTACTGCTGCATCTTTACTCTCGTACGTTTGATTTTTTTTCTTAAAATATTACGACTTTATTATCGCATTGCTACGACTATTCTAGCAAGCTTAGATTTTATTGTATTTCATATTACTATTATACTTATTATATGATGGAGTCATTAATTTAAATACCGTGTTTTTCGGACTATAAGCCTTTACTTTTTTCCCACGTTTTGAACCTCACGGCTATGAACCCCATAACATTAGACCAATAAAATTTCCGAACGGAAACGAAAAAACGCAACTCACCTGTGTTCTGAGCTGCACGGCATCGGGAGAAAAACGCACGAAGATGCCAAAAGATAAACTCCCGAGAGAAATAGTTGTGAAAGGAAGGAGGAAGACAATGAACAATGACTTTCTTGGTCAGTTACTGTTTAGATACAAGCCGTTGTAACGCGTTGAGTCTGGGTGAAGGGACTCGCTAACTCCAGTTGCAACAGAAATCATATAAGCACAGACAGGTTTCCAAAACTCATGCTTTTTTATTTTTCTTGGCAACAGCGTTACGGGTTAGTCAAAGAAACTTAGAAATGAGCATCAGAAAATAATAAGGACATATTCCTCGGTCTTGCACACATGCAGTAATACCGGAAAATGCGGCGGCAGGCTATTCCCAAAATACCGCTCTGCTCTTAAAGGAAGCGCAACATATTTCACCCGTTACATCATGTGTAACGTGTCTTTTGTTAAAGCCTGTGTAAAGTTCGTTAGTTTCAGTGTAGGGTTATAGACAGGTGCGGCTTATTTATGTTCAAAATAAAAATCTTTGTCAAATTCAGTGGGTGCGCTTTATAGTCCGGAAATTACGGTAATACATTTATAAAGAAAATGTAACTCCCCATAATGTAGAATCAGTGGGAGCTTAATTTATTGATGCATAGAAAAAAAACTGATCGGGAAAAGTGCAGGAAATTGGCAAAAGTGGAAATAGACAGTTTTGAAAATAAGACTCACTGTAGACCACAAAATCAATAAAATGGAAATAAAATCAACATTAAAAAAGTTTTCATTCTTTATGTGCAGCCTAGTTCTAAATGATCCATGACCTGGTATGACATGACATGGCCAAAAAGAGGAGTTGAATTGGTATTAAAATTATTATTGTCATTATTATTATTATTTATTTAATTATTATATTTTTTAACCATACTCCTTTTCCACCCATGTACACAAAACTTAACCCCGAGACTTACAGTATTTCAAATAGTTAGCCAGATAACTACAGGTGCTATTGCCCAAGGTATCTTTTTCTTTGAGCACATGGAAATTTAAATTGGTTCAAAGCCACATATAAACATGCAAAATTCTGAATTAAGATGTAAATGAACATTGGGGTTGGGGCTATAAAATGACTGACAAGACAGGAATTCAAACATTAGCAAGCATTCTGTAGTGTGAAGTTTTCACAAATTTTTTTATTATTTTCCCAATTTTGCATGAAATATATTGACTATATTTAAATATTTTTGGGGCTCGGTCTAATTGGTATTCAGGTTGACGCTTTGGTGGTCCTCCAGCCCCAATCTTTAGCATCTAATTTCATTTTGAAAAACTTTATTTATCTTGCATGTATGTTTCAATTTGTCTGTTAATTTTGTTGTTGTCAGGGGAATGTTTCATCCCTCTGCTCATTTAACTTTGCGCTTGCGTTGTTTTTTGCAATCGTTCTCGCCTATCTTGCCAGCTCCAGCCTCTTTGCCATGATGTGCCACCTGTGCTTGTTTTGTGTGACTCCATGAATCCGTAGCATGGTGTTTGGAGCAGTGGTTCTTGGCAATTCTGCAGCTTTCCAGGCCGTGTAAATCATACCGCCGTTGGCCAACAGTGCTATTATTATCATCATCAGCGAGGGAATTAAAATTTTATCCTGGCCACAACAGCTTCAATGGTTTTTCCTAGCCTGTCTCCCCCCCATTAATTGTGTTGTGTCTGGGTGTGTTTCTTTTTGCAAAATTGTAATGTGACCTCTGGTATGAAAAACTCACAACTCACAACCTTCTCATCAGAAGTCCGAAATATTAACCAATGGGCTACCCAAATGGTTCCAGTGCCATCTTACCCACTGAGGTACCCCACTGGTTCCAGTACCAGCGCCATCTTAACCAATGAGGTACCCCTCTAGTTCATGTCTCAGTGCCATCTTAACCACTGAGCTGCCCTACTGGTTCCAGATTCAGTGCCAGGGTTCTGATCATAATGTGGTCTCACAATGGAAGTACCGCAACAGGGTACTGACTTTGAACCATGGTATCACTTTGGCATTTCAGAAATCCTGTGTATTTGGCATTAGGTTCTCTAGCATTAGCTCTTGCGAAGTGGGATTCTTGGACAGTAACCAGGCGATGTGATTGAAATATGTTGCTGTATTCTCTTTAGGTTTGTCTTCATGTTGCATTCAGCAGATTAGATCACGATAAATCAGGACTGGGCCCAAGTTCCAGACGGAGGGTCAGACTGTTAAACAGATCAAAGGTAAAGGCAGCAAAGCCTTACGGTGAAATTAGGCTCTCTTGTGTATTCAGTAAAGAAAACAAAAAATCGATCGGAGGAAAGAGTTCACGATCAATGTCTCATCTGTTCCGAGTTTGAAATGTGAAGTGTAACTGTGAAACCAAATCACTTTCAGTCGAAATCTGCCTTATTTACTGCTGTAAACGAGCGTCAAAAGGCGACGGTTGCCATCTTTCAGTCATACTAGTTATCTGGCCCTTTTATTATCTGCATTATTGAGGTGGTGTGGAATTTGTTGGATGCAGTCACTGCTGTCTGTCAGTTTAAATTAGATGGATTATTTGCACACAGCTTGCTGCCATACTCTCCAACTGGAAAATCATGCTGTTTTTTAGTTTTTTGGTAGGTTTTTTTTTTGGATTGCCAAATCACCATTTTGGGGCTTGGCTTTTTCTGCTTTGATTCTAAGAGGTAGATCAACTTGTAGAATATTACTGATATTAAGTGGTCAGGAACCAATATATGTTTTAAACTTTTACTCTCCATAACAGCTGAAACTAACGCTAATGAAGGGTCACTTGCGACCAATGCAGAAGCTACATTTGTAAAATTCTGAATTAGCCTGTTTCTCAAGCCTGAGGTAACTAATGCCCCTGAGCAGTCAGCCTCATTTCTGTTTTTTTTCCCCTTCTCGGCACCTATCGGAAACGGCCAGAGTGTATCTTCGCACAATTTTTTTTTGTTGAAGATCAAGGCAATACAGAAACTTGAAAGACGTTAATAGGCCATGAAAATTCATAGGGAATTTAGACTCTTTCAGAGGCAGGGGGTGGGGGTGGGAAACATAGAAAACGAGCCTGTTATCTAAGGTGAGCTATGCAAACAAGCGGTGCATGAAAAGCCTTTTTTATCATTATTTTTGATGGAAGATGAGGAGTGTATTTAAAAAAAAACAAAACAAAAAAAACTTCCGCGAAAAACTTGGAGGCAACCAGGTCAGGGGTGCACATCGATTAAAAGGATAACACAGTACCTAAAGGTCCCGACTCTTGCTCTGGACCAAGTTGGGTTTCAGATCCAGTACGAGTATGTCAGTTCGCAAAGCATTATATGTTCTAATTTGTCACGCTCAATGAACTCCTTTTTCAAATTGATGGAAAAATCCATGGTGTGTTTAGAGCTGAGCAGTAAGATGCAAGTGTGTGGTTTGTAGCATCTGCTGTTGATGGACCGAAGAGCTGTTTGTTTTGTAGAGGCACTTGGTGACGTTAAGTGGAAAAGTTCTAATAAAGTTGCTTTGGATCCAATCTGTTGTTGTAATACTTACCCAAGTTGTTTTATTAGAGCGGAAAGACTAAAGTGATTTACCTTCAGCCAGGAATTTATTCGATTTCTTTGTGTCACCATGTTGGATTTTCCTCGTTTGTCATCGCTAAGGTGTTTCACTCGCTTTGAAATCAGCCACCATTCTGTGTCCCCGGAGCGCAGAGAGTTAAAGGGCCTTGCTCAAGGGCCGAACAGTGGCACACACACTTGCTGATTCTTGCTTTGGAATCCATAATCCAAAACCTTACCAACCAGCCCATGTATTTAGAGGTTACTGTCAACAAAGCAGCTTCCAGAGATCCAGATGTAGATTTGCAACGTGTGCTTTTAGTAAATAATGTTTTTAAAGCTTCTTTTAATGACGACTCAGTGGCACTCGAAGACCTGCAGTCGTCCCTCAATGCTCTTTTAGAGAGCCAGGCAAACGGCTGTAACTTCACCTGCTTCTCGCGTCCAAGCACGAGGCTACTCTGTCTCTGGAGACTCTGCGCTTGGCTGCATGTCAATGGAGCACTGTACGAGAGCGTAAAGGAGTGTGTGTGTGCACAGTGTGCCTGGCTGGATGTGGACCTTGTGCCAGCGTGGCTCATGCTCACCTCCTGAGCTGCACCTGTTCTCTAGGCACTTGTACAGCTACAGGTTTTCCTGAGATTTACTTGTACTTGTACCTTTTATAGAATAATACCTTTAGAGAAAATAGGGTACTTTTTACTTTAGGTAAAATAGGGTATATTTTATACCTTTAGAAAAAATATAGGGTATTGAATACCTTCACATAAATCGGGGACATTATAGCCTATGTGAATATATTGTATTTTATTTCTTCAGTAAAATAGGGAACTATATAGCCTAGGAGAAAATAGGTACTTTATAGTCTTGGTGAAAATAGGGTATTCTATACATTCAGAGAAAATAGGGTCCTTAAATATTTCGCGAAAAATAGGGCACTTTATAGCTTTCAGGAAAAGAAGGTACTTTACAGCCTAGGTGATGACAGGGTACTTTATACCTTTATAGAAACTAGGGTACTTTATATCCTTGGTAAAAGTAGGTTACCTTAAACTATTAAAGAAAATAGGGTATTTTAAAGCTGTAGCAAAAAATAGGGCACTTTTTAGCTTTAGAGAAAAATATGGTACTTTATAGCTTTGGTGAAAAAAGAGTACTTTTATACCTTTTAGAGAAATAAAAAAATTTGTTGTTGTTTTTACTAGAGTTGTGCCATAAAATATACATCTCTTGTACTTTAAGTGTGTATCTTGTACCTGAAAAGTCAACGTGGTGTGTCAATGCGATTTTTTTCTTATAGGTCAAATTATGTATTTTTGATTACGTACTAAAGGCACAGAATTGTACCACCTTATTTACCTTTCCAGTGGTGGAAAATAAGCATATTTTTATTTGAGAGCATTTTTTTTCTTTTTTGTAGTTTAACTGTTCCACACCAAATCATGATTTTGTTTAATTGTGGCAGAAAAAAATGACTTAAAGAAAAACAACAACAACATATATAAGATATCGCAGTTTTTCAGATGTTTTTTTTTTTTTTTTTTTTTTTACGTGACCCCCACAATATCTTAGGGATTAATGCAATATACATACATACACACATATATATATATATATATATATATATAAAATCGCACACTACATGCACAAAAAAAAATTCATAACCATGTATTACTTTACATGTTCAGTAGTTATTCATTACACACCAATGTTTTTCACGAATCAGCGAAATTGCCCGTAAATCCGCGAGTCAGATAGTTATGTTCCATATAAGAACCCGTGATATATTGAGGGATTACTGTATATAGATATAAAATGCTTCTCTTCAATACGCAATCTGAAAATTTTCCATTTTGAAGAATTGTATTGGATCATATGGTTGGTGTTATGGTATCATACTTAAATTTATTTATTTATTTATTTATTTATTTATTTATTTTTTTTTATGAGCGTGTGTGTGGTTTTGTAATAGTTATCACCTGAACACTTCTCACATTTATAAGAAGAACACGAACGCACGCCCGGCAGGATCTCGCTCGTGCAGAAGGACAGCTGGTTAAAGATTATTCAACAGGGTCATTAAACTGCTGTGACTTTGCTCAGCAGAAGATAACAGGACATTGTGGGCGTGTGTGTGTGTGTGTGTGTGTGTGTGTGTGTGTGTGCGCGCGTGTAAAATGTAACAGCAGTCACCAGGCCACTGTGGGAGCTGCTGCATTTTTATCAGAAGTGGTTTTAGTTTATTTTATCGAGCCTGAATTTAAATGACCTTTTGCTCTCTTTCCTTGACCGTATGTTGGTGTCAGGGGGTACGCCGGTCCACCACTTAGGCGCTAAACCTGCTCACTGCTCATTAAACATGTGGAGACCTGTTTCTCATTAGCTTTTCACTGATGTAATGCGATATTAAAGGAGTCCTGTAGAGGATTTAATCTCTCGTAGCAGGAGCTCTCTCTCGGGTTATTGATCTCCAGAAGGACCACCGGTTACCCAAGTGAAACCATTACGATTGCTCTCAGCCCTGTGATGGTGGTGTAATGAATCTGTAATTCGGCTTATGAACAGAACGCTTACTGTGTTTGTTTAGGATTGTATTTGGACACACTTTTTTTTGGATCAGGTTTTTGGATTTTCCTTTTGGCGCCGTCTCAGCTCCATGGTTCTGGCTTTAATCCTCACTCCAGAGGTTTGGATTTGCATGTTGGATTGCATTTGTTGCATTGTTGCCCCTTGTCTGTCTATACGTGTGTGATAGCTTACGATGAACTGTGATGAACTTCGCTAAAGTTGAACCCTTCTGAGCGTAAATTTCTTCGTCTTTTTATTTATTTAGATTTCCTGTTATGATGTCAATAAAAAAAAGTAAAGTAAGTAAAAATGGGCTCAAAGAATAATAATCCTAGTGCAATATTTTGTTTATTTATTATAAAATAAAGATTAAAAGTTTTTACTTTGAACATTTATATGATTTGTAACTGTTGCCTGATGCAGAGGAAGTAAAAAAAAAAAAGAAATAATTTTTTCATGTTTTGAGTTTCGAGTTACATGTTGATTGAACAATACTAATAGTATTGATACTAATAATAAAAATAGAAAACTAGTGTGGACTCATGGACATTCATTGACAAATTGACCTAATCATGTTTAGTATATGGCTGCAGTGCAGACTAGCTTCTGTACCTCAGTTTAGTTCAATTTTATTTGTATAGCGTTTTAAACAATGACTATTGTCACTAAACGGCTTCACATAATAAAGTAAATTGAGTATACATAGTAACCCATAGGCAATGAAGGCCAGGAAAAAACCTGGAGACAGGATGAAACCTTGAGAGAAACCAGACTTAACATGGAACCTGTCCTCATCTGGCCACTGTTTTTAAGAGAATTAGCAAACAGTTGTTTGGACTACACCTGGATACAACGATTGTACCAAACTTGGGACTTAAACAGGCTACTATTTGTTCAATAATACTGGTTTAGGTGTTAGACACGCCCTGGTAAGTTTTGGAAAACATCAAGGTGGGGTGTTGGGTAATCTGTCTGCCTGAGGAAACAAACTGTTGTTGAGTCTGCTGTGGCAGCACAGATGCTCCTGTACCGTCTCCGAGATGACAGAAGGGTGATGATTTCTGAAATTAACATGAACAGAAGCCTTACATAGCTGTCGCTTTTTTTCCAGATGGGTCAGAAAAAGTTATAACTTGAAACACTTTCCTGACTGACTGCGAAAAGCTGTTTTTTGTTTTACGATTCAAGACGTCGAACCGAAGACGATAAAATGAAATCATCGTTTGCACTTGCCGCAATTCCTTCCACTGCAATTTATCAACTATATCAGTACTTCCTGTTTTTTTCTATTCTACAGAATACTGATGCGATGCGATACGATTCACCGCTATTGAGATGCAGTGCGACTCGATTCAACAAGATGCGATTCTATGTGATTCTCGGGACACGTCTCGGTCTCCGTGGTGTTGCGTTGCGTCATATTCCAGTAGCAGCAGCGGTGCTGAGAGAACACACTCGAGAAACAGTTTAGCGAGGAGAAATCGATCCACATATCAAATATTGGTCCCAAATTATTGGTCACTTTAAAAATAGTAAAAGTATAGAACATCTACTAACAATTATATATGAAGTAAATCTTACCGATGCTAATATGTTAGTATTTGATGCACACAAAATTGATGCATCACATCGTTAACTTTTGATGTGAATTGGTGAATCCCGATACCATCCCTGAATCACGCCACGTTAGACAATCGGCGGCCTTTTGCATGCTATAAAATATATGATATGATGGAGACTGAATGGGGTGTGATTACAGAGGGCAATGCAGGTGTCTCTCAAGGAAGCCCAGAAAATAAAGCGGTGGCGCTATACGGCGCAAAAGCCCGGCGGGTGTGTTTTATTCCTGCCCTTGAATTTCTCAAAGAGTCATTGTTCTGCACTTCAGAAGCACTTAAGCGTGAATACTTAGGTTTAAATGCCCTCTATCTCCGAAATGCCTGCACTTCCAATGGCAAGGGCTCTCAAGCAATGACACTGCAGCTATGAACAGCTGCTCTGACCCACCTGCCATCTCCTTGTGAGTCCTTCTGAGTATGTTCTACTGGATACCAGACTGAAACAGTAGCTCATGCTGAATTTCATAACTTCCATTTTCTGGATAATTTCACCCACCGCGATAATGAACCTTTGTGTTTCTTGCATCATAATCTGTCCACAGTGAAGTCCTGCTTATTTGGTTTGTTTGTTTGAACTGTATGAGTTTTTTTTCCCATCCAGATTTTTTAAATGCAACCCTGCATGGAAAATGCGAAATATTACCTCATAAAATCTTTGAGTTTTACTGCAGATGTGGGGAACATAAATCTTATTTTAATGCTGATCATTAGTATCATGCTTTTTTTGCCTGACAAACAAACATAGGCCCCCTTTATCCCAAAAAAATGTATTGGCTACATTCAATGTCCCATAAGTGTGAACAAGTTCTTCCATGTTGCTCTGTAATGGTCCAGGATTTGTTCCTGCTGGCTTGTCTCCAGTGTTTCTGGCTCCACCATTGAACTTTGGGTGATGTGGTCATTTCTTCCAGTCACACACACACTTTGCTGTTTCTTTTGCTGACTTACCAGAATTTTTAACATTTATTGTATTTGGCAGACGCCCCTTACCTAGAGCGATTTACATTTATCTCATCCATACAACTGAGCAGCTATGGGTTTAAGAGCCTTGGTGTGGCTGAGATTTGAACCCATGACCTTTGAAGCCAAAGGCCAATGCTTTAACCACTAAGCTACCTGTTATTGCCAGAAATAAATGGCAATCATTTGTATGGAATGTTTCCAGCCAGGGATCTATATCTATATGTATTATATAATACACACACACTCACTCTACAATCCCTACTTGCTTGTGCTTTTGCGTTTGGGATTGAAAGCTGAAACACCTTTTTGTTGTCTGGACAAGCTGTTCTGTCAAAGGTACCACAAAGACCTGTAATTACCACCCACATTCACGTTTTATTTATTTTATTGCTCGCAGATCTCTCCAAATAGTGGCTCATTCAATGGCCTCACATTTATAGGCCTCCAAATCAACTACAACAATGGACTCTATAATACCAGATGTCCCATAAGTCACCACATGAAGCCACTCTTTTGAGCATATACCTCGAAAGGTCAATATCGAACTCCGGAATGGCGTACAATGCGAGTATTTATGATGGCCAGGGCACACAAACATACTCTGATGATGGAAGTCTTTATATTCTCATTAAAAAGTTGCGTTGGCCTCGAGTGATTGCGTATGTCTCGCGGTTTTCTCATTATTGGTTGCGCCATCAAAGCACCTCATAATGTATGAATAGCTGTAATATAATTTTCTTGTTTTGGAGATTTTTAAATATAAAATTATTATTTATTATTTACTATATATATATATATATATATATATATATATATATATATATATATATATATATATATATATATATATATATAATTGTATATTTAAAAAATATATATAAAATATATATTTTTATATATATTAAAATATAAAAACGTATATAAAATCTGTTGCCATTTAATTTTTTGCATAATACTAAGTTGTAGAGAGAATTTGATTTCCTGTGTCTTTTTCACCTAATCTAGATGGCAGAGAAATGATGACTATGTAATATAGTCTAAGGCGTATGGGATATGATGGAGTTACAGGTGTTAATAAGCTACACTGAAGCTCAGGGGTGGAATAAACAATGTGCAAAGCTTGTTCTTGGCCTTTTCCTCATCTGATCTCAACGCATCTTATCTGTGATCCTGTAAAACCTGAAGTGAGAGATTACTGGGTTCTGCGGACCGATTAATGTGTGTTTTCTTGTTTCTTTCCTTGTGCCCTAATACCACCGAGACCAGCGGTGTAGAACATGGCGCATTCTTTCAGCAGGTTAAGAGTGCGCTTAAATTGGAAGTAGAGTCTCTGATTGTACACGCTGAGAATCAGGACGAGGGGATTACGGATTTCTTCACTGCAGGAAAAAAATTTGGCTTGGTTTACAAATTACCTGAAAAAGAGTGAGATCGTTTATATTAATGCCATTTGGCAGATGCCCTTATCCAGAGCGACTAACAACTAAACTGGGGAGGGATAAGGGCCTTGCTGAAAAGCCCCGCAGTCGTGGGATTTGAACTTGTGACCTTCCGATCCCAAGTCTAGTGCCTTAACCACTGAGCAACCACCATGATCTGCCAGTGCATATTTTTTCAGGGAATTTTGCTGACTCATGTATCGTGATCCAAAATAGCTGTGATGCAGGTTTTGCTTGTCTGAGGTGTATCGGAATATGTCTGTTCTAAGGTTCGTTATAAGTTCTACACGAATGTGAATCTGGTAGTGGAGCAGATCTGTAGCATAACTATCCTATTCAAACGGTAGCCAATTTAAATCACTATCTATATTTCATTATAACAATGTGGTATAATAATAATGTTGAATTTATCATGAGTATCTTTCTGTATTTATATCGTATATATATTTATACAAGGTAACAGTAAAAAAGAAAAATTCCAATAACATAAGCGGGAAATTACACCTTATATGATAAATGTTGTACTTTTCTTGAAATTGCATTAGTGGTTCGATTTGGTTCCCCCCCCCCATTCTTTAATATCATCTCATTAAACCTACATGTTTCGTAACATTACCATAATGTATAATTTCATACTTACATACTTTACATTGTTAGCATTCTGTTTTCTGGTGTGCTGAGCAAGATTAGAAATGGTAAATAAATAAATATTGACAAATGCTACCGATATGAAATGCCTGCAAAACAAATTAGTCTGACAACGTCCTGTTCACCTCAAAAATTTTAACTTATTGTCTGTTAGATATTTGTTTAACCCTTGTCTCAGGAGTATTTAGCTTTTCTTTGTGGCAGGAAGCATTCTTCAGGTTACCAAGAAACAGGAAGTCCTAAAGACTTTCTAATGGAAAAGTCTTAAATAATTAGTTTATTCATAACCTATAAATATATATGTAGTGTAGCACATACGAGCCCTTGAGAAAGAGCCGATAGAAACGACAATGTATTAGAACTGCACAGTAGAGACTTTTCCATCCATATTTGGTTCTTCTGCAAGCTGTTACCACACAATGGGAGGCACGCATTTGTAAAGGACGTCTTTCGATGCAGTAGCATGAAATGTTCTCGTCAATCGAACTAGGAGATTAAAACCTGTTCCAGCATCACAAAGCCCCTGTGCACAAATCCAACTCGATGAAGATATGCTTTACATGGGTTGGAGTGCAAGATCTCCTGCTATAGAGTAGACCTCAACCCTATCGAACACCTTTTGGGATGAATATGAACCCTGAGTGCACCCCAGGCCTCCTCACCTCACCTATATCACTACCTTATTTTACTAACAGTCATGTGTCTTGATGAGCACAAACCCCCACAAATCGAATGTAACATCTTTTCAGAAGAGTGGAGGTTATGTTGAAAAAAAACCACATATAGTGTTGCTTGAACTATTGGCAATATTGCTGAAAGGTGATCAATACCAATTAGTAATAGGACTCTGGTGAGATCTGAGATGTTGTATGGTTTAGAGACCGTGGCATTGAGTAAAAGACAGGAGGTGGAGCTGGAGGTAGCAGAGCTGAAGATGTTGAGGTTTTCGTTGGGAGTGACGACGATGGATGTTGGACATTTTGGGGACAAATTGAGGGAGGTGAGATTGAGATGGTTTGGACATGTGCAGAGGAGGGAACTGGGGTATATCGTTAGAAGAATGCTGAGGATGGAGCCACCAGGAGGGAGTTAAAGAGGAAGGTCAAGGAGGGGGTCTGTGGATGTGGTGAAGGAAGATTATCCGCTGTGGCAACCCCTAATGGGAGAAGCCGAAATAAGTTTCAAGAACAATCCAATGTGACTTATGGCTGTTTTCATTTATACATCTGAGCAGTTATAAGTTAAGCGCCTTGTTGTTAAGGGCCCAACAGTGTTTAATTTTTTAATCAGTAGTCCTATGTTTTAACCACTGAGCTACCCTATTTAATTCTGCACCAACTGAATTGAATTCGAGTTTGTGATTAAACTATTTAATAGCAACGCCATAAATGACACCCAAAAAGGTAATAAAAGAAAGCATTAGTTTTTGTCTTGGAGTATAGACTGTGCAGTTTATGCCTGTTCATTTCATAGGACTCCTGCAATTAGCTTCATATTGGAATAGACTTTGTTATGGAAATAAGCCAGCTTCGCAGCCTTGAGAAAGTAATTTGATTTTTATGGTAAACTCAATCTGCATAATGTGCTTAGTGATTCTGTATGCATCTTGATGAAGACAGATGCCCAAAATTTGAGATTGCTGAATGAAAGGAAATCCATCTTCCTGCCATCCTGACACAGCCTGCTACATGCATATCTTTTTGCATCATATTTGTGGAGCTGTCTTTAGTTTTCTGTTTTTGCTCCCACCGTTTGAGAATCGTAAGTACTGTTTATCCGGGGAAGACCACATATAGAAGTACTTCCAATCGTGAAGAATGTTGGGTCGCTTTCATTTAAAAATTTGAGAGAAATTATGAGTTTTCTTCAGATAGGGAAATTAATCCAGGCTTAGATTTACTACTTACTCCTAGCTCCAGGAACCGTGTTGGATGAGTTGACGTGATTGGCCTAGCAGGGACTTGATCTCCTGAGCTTTGGATCCAAATCTTGTACAAAGTCCCCTTTATAACTGGCCTTAACAATGGAAACTGGAAAAGGTAGTCTATATCTTCGTCCCTGGGGGATATGATGTGATACCCAAACCATGCCCAGTATCAGGTGTCTAGGACAGCGAGTTGATTACTTAATTCAAAAAAATTTTATTGTCATCGCACAAGGGGAAACCATGGTTTGTTACAGAGCACTTATAAAATTCAGAAAAATTGCCTCTATACACACGGAAATCATTTTGGAGAGTCCTGCTGTCTGTGTGCCAAAAAAGGGCTCGGCAGGAGCAAACAGGTGCTCTGGATCCTCTTATCCCTGCTGCGGCTGTATGATTTCTTATTCGTTCTGCACAGCTGATTGTCAGCATCATACTGAGCCCGGAAGAGGAGAGCAAAGAGATTAAGTTTACTTCACCATTGGTTCTTTGCAACACTGTTGAGCTAGGCTAATATCCCCTCATTTCAGGCTTGTCACAAGTAAGTCCCAGTTATTCCCCGAAGGTCTCTTGGTTCTCTCAGGTTGTGTTTGCGTGCCAGCAAATAGTAATTTCCAGGACCCATGAGGCGCTGCCACCTCGGTAACGCCACTGTTTGGCATCATCTGTGTCTGCTGCTGTCCGAAAGATGAAGGCTACCGAGTGGCCATAGCATTGCTAGGCAACAAATGCATACCTAATGAGACTGCTTGCTAGGCGACTTATTAGGAAAGCCGGGTATTAACATTTTCATCTCTCTTTAAGATTCAGCTTTCTTTAGGCAATATCCAGGCTAATACATTTTTGTTTGAAAACACATTTTTCCTCACTGTTTTGGCCTATCGTCCACACTGAGACGCCGTTGTCAGTCAACAAAACGTAGCTTTTTGAAAACGCTCTTCAAATCGAGTACATTTCTAAAAATGCCATTTTAGCGACTTTAGAGAAATGTTTAGTAAAAATGGAGACTTTCGAAAACGCATTTTTAGTCATCCCAACGTTTCAAAGAGCCGGAAAGTGAATAAATGGCAGTCAGAAATAAGGCACTTCGATACGTTTTTACATTTTGCTCATGCGTAGTTCAGGAACGTTTTAGACGTTTCAGTGTGGACGAGCAAATTTTGGGAACTGTTTAAAAACAAAAATTTAGACAACGACATTTTCAAATGTATCCAGATTTGTTTACACCTCAGTCCCACATCTGCCTTGGATGATTCTTTCTTCAGAAGAGTCTCTTCTTTTGAGCCACTGGCCAGTTTTTTCCGCCCAAGATCTTCAGCGACTGAATGCAGATTAAAGTCACCTGGTTGATCTATGATCATGATGTTTATTTAAAAAAAAATCATGCTTGAACTATGAGATGTTTTGTATTGCTAGCATCCTCCCAGGCCTGAATAAGAATCAATAGGGTTCTCTCTAATTTATATGCAGTCCAAGGGAGATTGGAGGCCTGGAGGAACTCCACCAGGACTCCTGACTGACCGTCTGTGTTCTCCAAGCAGCTCAATTTTGTACCTCATTTTCTACTTCTAACTTAATTCTCTTTTTTTTTTCCCCCTCTGGTTGGAGTCGGGGAAGAGATGCAGGAAAGAGCCGAGGCAGCTTCTTGATTAAGCCACAGTCTGAGTTAAGCTAGCAGTCGATAAACTGATCTAATTTCAGAGGAGCCAGTCGGCTGGTGTTTGAATCACATGCTGTGCTGCAAATGACTTCACGTAGACGGAAACAGCAGGAGGGCATTACGGAGAGATTTGTGAAGGGGCTCGGCTCTATAGTTCCGCTTGTAGATCTCTAGAGAAATTGCAGGATGACCATAAAGTAAAAAAAGTCTTTGTGTTTTTGGAAAAAAATTCATTTGGTGCTCTACCAGGCAAAGTGTTTCTGTGTATTTTTGTCTGGTGCATAATCACCCGTGTTTGATGGCCCTAAAAGCCAGTGGGAAAAGTCCAACGTCTTTCTCAGCCCTGCAAGGACCTTTTTTTTTTACACAGTCTTTTTTTTCCCCATTGCTTTGTGAAATTCCCCAAATGTTCAATACGTTGGTCTTCTGTTCATTGGTGTAGGTGTTTGAATATTGATTTCTTCCAGGCTTTAGATGAAGTCGTTGATGTTTTCCTCAAGGCTGTTCATTGGTGTCTTCCCTTAATATTATGAAGTACACTGTACATATGAACATCTGGAGTTCTTTTTGCTTCTGGGAGCAGAAAAAAATAATCTGTTGTCGTCGCTTTTGCGTAGTTTCTCTCAGATGTGGTTCTGCTGGATGAGGCGGAGTTGGGGGGAAAGTTTTCCTAGAGCAATATTTAATAATGGCAGTCAGTTGGAACCTTGTTCAAGGGTTTAAAAACTTGAGTGAAATAAGTATTTGGTTTGACAATTATGGCACGCTGTAAGGTGCCTAGTTATGAATTCTTTCACCAAACATTCCTTTTTTTTTTTTTTGGCTTTCATTCAAACACTATCTTTTAAACCCCCTAAATTTCGTTTCCCTCTCTCTTCAGATGATGCAGTTTGCCTGGGATAATTACAAGCGCTATGCCTGGGGCTCCAATGAGCTGCGGCCTGTCTCCAAGCAAGGCCACTCCAGCAATCTGTTTGGTGAGTATCCGTGCGTTCTGTTTCTCTCTTGTCATGAGCCCGTGATTCATTTTCCTACAGCGGCCCTTAGATTTCCCTCTCAGAGCAGCAGCCTGAGCTGTAAGTCTATATTTCCACTGGTGAGTTTTTGTGTATCCGAACAGCCATAACATGACCCTGGTGGAATTTCTGAATGCTGACCTTTTGTTTTGCTGCCTTTGGTATTGATTTGACTCGTCCCAAATGTTTTAAACTTGGAAAAGTTTGCTGCTCAATGATGGACCTGTGTGTTGCCAGAGAAATAGTCTTTTGCACACTTGGGTAGGTTTCAGGAGAAAGCTGCCGCCTTGGAGAAGTTGTTATTTGCATTTTTCAACCTGGCTGCCATACCTTTTCATTTCGAAGTGAGCTTGCTGTATAATGGACTTAACACACAGTTGTTAAACTGGACATAAGTCTTTTTGCCTTGTATTTATGATAATCTTTTTAATCAACATTTCATCTTCAGTGTTGTATGAGATTAGATTGTAATGAACTTCTGAGATACAGTCACATGTAAATGTTAATGTAAATCTCTGAGATTTTTTGGCGATTTTCAATTTTGTTAAAGTTTCATACCCAACCTGTGGTGGTTTTGTTTTCGAATCCACTTTTATCTCTTGCTTACATTTGCATTTATGGCACATGCTCTTATCCAGAGTGACTTATAATGATCTCATTTCTAAAACTAAGCAATTGATGTGTAAGGACCTTGTTCAAGGGCCCGGCAGTGGCAGCTCGATTGTGCTGGGATTTGTACTCATTACCGTCTTATTAGAAGTCCTCCATCTTAACCCGTCCCATCTTAGTCCCTTCCCTCCTTCATATCCACTTAGCAGCTTTACCTACTTTAGTATGTCAAGTTTATTAACTTCCTTATTCTCACACTCTTTTTAAACAGTGCAATATTTTCATGCTAATTCCACCCTCAACTTTTTAATCGAATAGAACCAGCCATGTATGATCTTGGCTATTACTACGTTGTAGCAACGCTGCAAAGTAATAGAGTGTGTGTTAAAGAAGTGAAGAAAAGAGTGCAGGCAGGGTGGAGTGGGTGGAGAAGAGTGATAGCAGGAGTGATTTGTGATAGAAGAGTAAAAAAAGGGAAAGGGAAAGTGTATAGGACTGTGGTGAGACCTGCGATGATGTATGGATTAGAGACAGTGGCATTGAGTAAAAGACATCCTTTCCGGATGTTTGCTGTAGAGTAGGGGAAAAAAGTAATTTGTGATATTTATTTCATTATTTTTATGACAGATTTTATTAACTACCTCATCAATAACAAATAACTTTTTTGTATTGTTTAAGCTGTAAATCCTGACTATAAGATTGGCATGTGCTTCCCATTCCACATTCAGTCCCTATTTGCTGTTATGATAATGTCCACTTTTCTGGGAAGATTTTTTTAATTAGATTTTGTGGCGATTTGTGCTCATTCGTCTACAGCGGTTTAAGTAAAGTCAGGTACTAGGTGAGGTAAGGAGGCATTGAGTGCAGTCAGCGTTCCAATTCATCCCAAAGGTGTTCAATAGGGTTGAAGCTTTATAGCAGGAGATTTTTTCCATTCCAACCCATGTGAACCATATCTTCATGGAGCTGGCTTTGTGCGCATTGTCATTCTGAGACTGAGGGAAGAATTGCAAATGGATTGAAAATTCAGGAATGCCAATACTCTTGTCCATATAGTGTACGTAGCATTTCTCATTAATATGTTTGAACTGAACATATGCTAAAAACATTTTTAGGTGATAGCATCAAAGCCTGACATTTATTTCTTATGCGTGGCAGGCAAGCAATATCTTCAAATTTGTCCCTGAATCCCTGAACACCTCACAATCAACATGAATATGTTGAATGATTATCAAGTTTAATCGTGCACAAATTGCCTCATAAGATTTGACTGACATTTTTACCTCATGTTGAGTTCTAGCACAGGGATTTCAGATATTATTAAAGCCCTGTAAACCACACTCACACACACACATTTGCAAGCTTTAAAGTTTATGAGACACTTTTATATAGTTTTTTTTTTTTTTTTGCTCCCATATTTTTTTCTGATAATCCCACGAATCACTTTCTCTACACCCTCGTCTTGTCAGACGAAAGTCGCCGGTCCGAGGTGAGGATAGGAAATGGACTTTATAAAACATTCACCAGGCTTCCTGAGCTTTCCCTGTGTGTGATAAAAGCTCTGGGCCTTTTTATTATTTCTTTTTTACCCATTGCTTGCTCGCAGCCAATAGGAGCACAGCCAAAAAGACAGACGAGGGATTTACGGTTCCAATTTGATTAACCTCCTTCATTTAGCCTGGGAGTGGGGCCAGTAATGTGGACTGACAATGACATTCGTTCATGTCAGACGCACACACAAACGCTGCACTTTAAAGGGCGTATTGGGATTAATGAAACGCATTGACTGTATCAGTAGATTTGTATGTATGGTATGAAATGACTTGGGCTATCAAGCACATATGCATGTCGAAGGCTATGGCTGCCCAAGTTTCCTATTAATAAAGAAAGGTCAGGCTTTTATTATTAATTCATGGTGTTTGCTTAATGGGATCTTGTGTTTGAATAAACCATGATGTGATGAATGCTGCTTGCTCATCTGTTTTTTTTTTTTGTTTTTTTTTTTTGCTTTGTCTTTGTGGGTAGAGAAACGCAGCAGGGGTTGGTTTGCTCGTGTGTTCTGCTCCCTGAAGATTATAGCAGTATAAAAACCACACACACACACACACACACACACACACACACACACACACACACAGCATATCCAGCGCTACAGCACCGAGGGTGGTCATCTTTGATTCTGCCCAATAATGCTTCATGCGCATAACACTTTATTTGCGTCAACATTTTTGCTTCAGCATGTTAATAAAGAGTAATTAGGATCCGGCTGTTACAGGCTTTTAAGGAACTCGGGATTATTGTGAAATCGTGCCATATTGCAGGCATTCACAAACTAGAACCTCTTCAACCTTTACATTTTTTGTCTCAGGAATTCATTCTAGGCTTCGATAGTAAATGGTCCGTTATATCTCAGTTTGTCAGTATGTTCTATATGAACACCCTGATCAATTTTATGCCGGTATTAAAAAGTTTAGAGACAAATAGTGCTACTGGTGCTATTCTGACCAACGTGCGGTACCATGTGTGTATGTGTGGAGTGGTAGCTCGGCGGTTAAGCGCTGGGTTACTGGTCGGAGGTTTAAGCCCCGGTATTGCCAAGCTGCCACTCTTGGGCCCTTGAGCAAGGCCCTTAACATTTTGTGCTCCAGGGTCGCTGTATCATGGCTGACCCTGCCCTCTGACCCCAGCTTCTGAGCAAGCTGGTATATGCGAAGAACGAATTTCACTGTGCTGTAATGTATATGTGACAAATAAAGGCTATTCTATTCTATTCTATTCTATTCTATTCTATTCTATTCTATTCTATTCTACCACGTCTGTGATTTCATCATGGACAGCGAGTTAGAACAAAGAGCAAACTTCAAGAGCAGAAGAACCTCACCGGGAGATGATCAGAGATCAGAAAGACCTTCAACGGACTCAACCCCCGAAAATGTCGAAATCATTCAGCAACTTGTGCATGATGATCGTGGGAGAACAATCCACATGATCTAATTTCCACACCCACTCTCCTCGCCAGATTTGGCTCCGGCGGTCTTCGACCTCTTTGACACGTTTTAAAAAGTCTTCCAAGCCAATTCCAGATGTGTCAGGAACACTGGGAGCGTTGTAATGTTGTTTAAGGGGACTATTCTGAAGGTGATAGTGTGTAATATATAAAGTACTTTCTGGCAGACAAAACGAGTCTTGAGACTTGTTGATACCACCTCGTATTCAGGTTGGTCATGATTGTGATCTTAATTCAGACGTAGGCATCTTTATTGATAACCTTGGAATTAAGTTCTACTTGTTTGCATGCACAGGAAGTCCCAGAGTTACGATGATGTGTTCCGATGACTCTATCGGAACTTGTAAATATGGCAAGTTGAGACATGGCCTACCCTACCCAAGAGTCTTCAGAAATTTTGATCAGTATGGGGTAGTATACTGTAATTTTCTAATAATTTAACACATTACAGTACATAATTTAGAAAAACAACAATTTATAGTACCGCACTCTACAAGCTTTACAGTATATATGTTTGTGAGGGCACCTGGATGGGCGTCAGATCACGAGTGGAGGGCGGAGCGGGACGCACGTCACGTGTTCGGTGTCGCCGATAAAAAGGAGAGACGAGCTAAATTTGAATTTTTTAAAACTCCAAAAACACTGGAAAAAAATACACGTGTAAACACAACCGACAGCGAGAGTAAAGCATCTAACAAGGCAGGAGATTCGTACATCCTGGTAGCGTCCCAACTTTTTGTAGCGCCTAATGTTCGCTGCTACGTTTGCCTGTCGTTCGAAATGTAAAATAGTTTTACAATTCTGAAATATTGCTACAGTCATCTTATTATAGGTCGGGGACTACCCGTAGGTTAGCATGAAACTTGTATATAAAAAAAAAAAAGTGGCTAGTTTCATCTGGATAGGCCTAATTCGAAATTTTGCTGCAGTTAAACGTTTTTCGGAAGGTTTTGCTCTACATGAAACATTTGACATGTCCTCATGCAGGTTTATGGCTGATCTACACAACAACGTGTATTGAATTTCCCCATCTGAGCAGTTTAAAATGCTTACCAGATTTTTCAATCATATACAGAAGTCGCAAGGGATTACCTTCGCCAAACGGGAAAATGTGCGATGTATATATTGTGTCCGGAAAGAGGAATGTTAGGAAACATGTTTTTCTAGGGTAGTTCAAGACGATAGTGCAGCCAGCTGTGTTGTAAGGATTAAGGGTATTGACAGAGTCAGGGAGCAGAGCTGGAAGTTGAGGATGATAGAAATTTCCTTTAAGAGTGACGAAGATGGGCATTAGAAATACGTATATTAGAGGCACTGTGCAGGTCGAGAGAGGCGATGATTGGTTGGACATGTGCAGAGGAGGGATGCGGGGTATACCAGAAGAGAAATTTGAAGGATGGAACTGCCACGCAGAAGAAGACGAAGACCAAGGGGTAGGTTTATAGATGTGGTGAGGGAGGACATGTTGGTCTGAGGGAGAAAAAGATACAGAATGAGGTTGAAGCTAATCAGAGCAATCGAAGAAGAATACAGGCCTCAAATGGTGCATAATGAAAATGAGCAGGAATTAAACAATTTTTTTTTTCTTGAAAAATATTGGAAGTTTGATTCGCAGTGGTTTAGCAGAGTTGAGCAAAGGGATGAATCATGATTAGAGTTGCATGGTGATGTTCTAGAGATGCGTCTTTTAAATATATCTGTTTAGAAATACAACACTGAATGCATTTCTATTCCACATTTAAGCATGGAGAATGAGGTGGTGTCGTGGTATGGGAAGATTTTTCAGCTGCTAGTACTTGAGGTGAGGTGCTTTATTGTGAAAAGGACAAAAACAGAAAAGATATCCCATATCTCAAAGATCCTCTGTCCAATGATGTGTTGTTGACAATTTAAAAGCTTCCTATTTTACCATTTTAGCCTGGCCCAGGATATATGTCCTCAGTAACCATATCAGCAATTCTCAACACGTCTATTCTAAAGTTCTCATCAAACGAATTGCTGTAGCCAAATTGTAATCTATATGTCTGTCACTGAATCACTCTATAGAGTTAATAAAAAGGTTTAAGAACTAGGTATTTGTTTGCTTGATTCTTCTTTTGGAGTTTCCTTTGGGATTCGTGACACAGTGCACAAACAATTGCGGTGCAATTGAAACAGGGCTAGTGTGTATTTCCAGCTGACCAACACAAGCTGAAGCACTAATAAATGTCTGCACCGGATTGCTAAGTAATATGATGTTAAACTCTGCTGTTAGGTGGGATAGAAGAAAAGAAGTGTATGCGCTTTTGTTGTTAGGAGCTAAGAGTGAAAGCTAAACCTTAAGAGCTAGGGTGGAAATTCGATCTCCAGGTAAAATCTATTGTATCTGTGCTAACAATATGTCCCCTTGTGGGAATTGTAAAATGAGCAACCAATAAGAAGAATAGCAGTGGACACCTGATCATTTAGTCCCCATTTGATTTAATAGTATTCTCCATTTTTCTAGGAAGATGTTTCACTAGATATTGGTGTTTGATTGGAGATTTGTGCTAATACAGCCACAGTTAAAATCAGGTACAGGCCTGGGGTGCATTTAGTGTTCCAGTTCACCCCAAGGTGTTCAATCAGGTTGAGGTCAGAACTTCAGCCATTAAAGATCTATCAGTGCAACTCTTGTAAACAATATCTTCAGCAGCTGGCTTTGTGCACAAGGTCGTTGTCATACTGAAACAGGTTTGGGTTCTTCTAGTTCAACTGAGGAAAGAATTTAATGCTACCATTACCATTTGCCATTACTATTTTCCCATTGGGGAAGAACCACATATGTCTGGAAGTCAAAATGTCTTGTATACATATATCTTTATATAAATACATTTGAGTTGCTTGTGTGCTCCTCCTTTAACTTACAAGACGAAATGTTTTATAAGGTTTCAAGTTGCATCATTGTGAAAAATTTATCAGGAGTTTGAAAGAGGAGAAGGACTGGAGCTCCTGTTGGTTCATTCACTAATGGTGCTGATGATTCGTGACGCAGCTTCTGTGGCATGTGTTTGCAGTAACGAGCCAACACAAGTATACTGGCAGGAGAGCAGCGAGCAAGTGGACATATCAGGCTCGGCAGGGGGCTAAACATGCGAAATGTGTTTGTGGAGATCTGCAGCTATTGATAATTTTAGCGATCTAGTATTCTATCGATTAGTCGATCGATTAATATCATTTATCAAAAAATGATATAAGAAGTACTTTTTCTTCATTAAAGAGCGATACTAAATATACAAGAGACAATTAGATGGGTCTCTTAAAATAAACAAGTAATTTGTTTCCTTTTTAGAAACATTTACATTTTTATTGCTGAAATCTGTGAAAACGAAACCCATTTACTGCATTTAATTGTTATATTACAGCTAAATGTAGAAATAAAAAAATCATAAATACGAGGCTGAAAACGTACGTGCACCACGTTTATAAATGAGACCCCAGAGCGCCCCAGAGTTTACCAGGTGGTGCGTCAGTAATAATAGTCCGTGGGGAAACATGGTGCTTTGTGTGTAGTTATATGGACTAAACAAAGAATTGAGAAAAATTGGCCTCTATGCTTTTTTGTATTCCAATTGCTCGAGCTACTCGATGCTCTAGTTTGCTTATTAACCCAAAAGCACCAAATACGATTGTCATTTATTTAAAAGCCATTTGTGATTCAGTTTGAGCTTTCCAGGCTGCTTGGAAGAAGCACCGTTTCGATGCGAGTCTTCACGAGAGAATCCTAAAGAATGCTGCGATCCCTGTAGGATCTCAGCAAGATATATTCTCTCAACCTGTGTCTTCAGGTTACCACTAAAAAACAAATTCATTGTCCATAACGGCACTTGGCACAATTTACTTTACTGTAGGAATGCACTGGTGGATATTTGGACCTCCTGTGGGGCCTCATCTGTCAAACGGGACCCAAGCAAATTTTCACATAAATTATTGGTGAGAGCAGGATATGCAAGTGTAGTTCTAATGAAAAGTCAGCTAGGTCTAGTATTTGTATAGAAGTATTTGTATCGTGTGACAGCAAATCGTTGTATATGGAGAGTCAGTAATGTTAATCTTTACTGATCAACTTAAAATTGTACAAATGGCAATTAGTTATTGTGATTTTATACACTGACTTACTGACTAGCCATTCAATTCGTAGTTTTTCATTCGATTTGTGGTATTTTTAAATTTTTTCTGACACTTAAGCTTCATGATCAGGAGTTCTCTGTTTTAACCACTGAGCATCCAGTAACAAGATTTCAGATCTTTCTGAGGGTTTGTAAGTTAGACCAAATGTCACTAAATCAGCTGTGCCATGAATGCACTTTACATCCGGTTATTGACATTTGTGGCATTTGTGACTCAAACGTTGTTGCTTTTTCTGACCGAGGTAGGATTTTTAGTGCTGTTTGGAACACATGCAAACGAACTCTAAGATGAATATGTGAGGCCTGGTGTCTTCTCTTTAAGGGTAGCTTTCTGATTTCATGCCTCTTGATTTGCCTGCTTTGAGGCGTTTACAAGCAGTTTTTGTCAATTTGGGAAGATTTCAGTACAAATTGCTAGTGTAATCATTTTGGGAGGAAACTGTACTGCTGATTTCGCAGGAAAGAGCAACTAACAGAAAGCACAGGAGAAACAGGAAACAGGAGATTTTTTAAACCTTTTTTTTTTTTTTTTTTTTTTTTTTTTTTTTACTCTTTCCAGTCCATGTTTACAGTGATCCACAGAAGAGCTGATCTGGAAAAATGATTTCCTTCGCTTATTATTTTGCTGCATGATTGAAAGCACCAGAATAACAATTGTGTGCTGCTGGACCAGTTCCCTTTCAGCATGTCCATCAAAAATTTGGTAGATTTCTTGGTGATAATTTAGCACGATACACCTTGTTAGCGGTAACAATCCTAGACTGACAGCTACAACAACTGTAGCTGATTTGTACCTTAGTATTTTTTTCTAATTTATTTTATATAAAATAAATATTTCGATATTAGTGGTGTAATCGACACAAAATTCATGGTTTGGTACGTAAGTCAAGGTTCAAATCAAATTCGCTACAGTTCAGGGGGAAGAAATGCAAATCATAAAATTGCTTGTCACTTTTTTATTAATGCAGTTTATTATTGTTACCATTTGTGAACATCAACAGTTTATTTATTTATTTATTTTTATTTTATTTTATTTTATTTTAATTTTTTTCAATTTAAATTTTTTTTTTATTCCTGTTTGGTTTAAATAAAAACTTAAATATATAAAAATAAAATAGATGAAATCAAATGAGTGCAATGCACGTTTTTATTACATTGATTAAATTGAGTAAACGAATAAATGAACATAAATTAAATGGATTCAATAAAATTAAACAAATGGAAAAATGCAATGAAACTACAATTGTTAGACACCATTTGGGTACTTATTTCAGCATACTTTAACAAATTTCTTTATTTCTTTCCATCCTTCATTCACTTCCTGGATATGCAGAATTGTCAAGGTTTTCTTGTTTCAAGAGTCATTCTAGAAGCTGTACATAAAACTGTCGAAAAAATATTGGCGATGACAGGAATTGGCAGAAAATTCGTACAAATCGTATTTGTAGCCACAGTGACACTGCACTCAAAGTGACCAAACAAACTTGCGGCCCGCCACTTAATATGTTCGTGAAGGAACTCAGATTTGAACTATGTTCCTCATGTAAAAAGGATCGAAACAGTACGAATATGTGTATCGTTACACTCCTAATCGTTATCATCATGAATTTCACATTGGCAGTGGACAAGGTGCTATTGAGAAGCTCATTAAACAGTACTACTAGGAATATATCTCCTCAAGTCCACCAAGAATATTTCAGCCTTAAAATAAACGCTCGACGTGAATACCATCTTGCCGATATAAGCTGTTGCACTTCTTTTAAGCAGATATTTCTGTACTGGCATTGCGATAGACCGGCTTCTAGAAGATTCTCTGTATGATGTCTGTCTCTCTGAAAGTTAAAATGGGCTGCCATCTGTCACGCCGCCCGGGCTGAGTAAGGCACCGTCTGGGATACAGACTGATCCGATAGTGCGGTAGGGAAATGATTTGGTCAGTGAATCAACGGCTTTATTTTCCTGGATCTGCTTTACAGCTTTGTTTTATTATTTATTTTATTTTTTTGTGTGTGGCTTGAAGTGAAGGGTTTGATGTCATCTTCTGGGAAGCATTATCAGGGCTTTATTTTTTCCATGTTTATTATTCAACCGTTGTGGCCTGTTGCTTAGGATGAATTTTGCAATGTAGCCAACCAGAGTAAACTGCAAGAAGGTGTGTTAGCTAGCATAGCTGCTTCTTACAATTGCTGTTTTAGCCAAGAAGAAGATGTACTGACTGGACTGTCAAAGTATATGTTATATGTCAAAGTAAAAAATAAATAATTTAGGTAAAAAACATGTTGCAGACTCAAAAAAGACTTGTATTATAAGCTAGTATTATAATACAAAATAAAATATTCAAAGTAGAATAACATTTAGATATAAACACTATGTTTTGTGGATCGAAATATGGATCTTTCAAAATATTCCATGGTCGAAAATCACAGTGTTATGTGACCTATATGCTATTTAAACAAATGAAGTATTACAACATTAAGGCTAATGTCCACTCTGTAGGTAGTCAGTAGGGCTGTGCAATATGGACAAAATAATCATATTGCGATTTTCTGAATGAATATTGCGATTGCGATTTTCTTTGCGATTTTGACAATTGTTTTTGCTTTTTCAAACTTTTTTAAACATGCTTTTTCTAAATGTATTCAGTGCACAAGAAGTGCATAACAAAACATTTCACAATAAAATAACATAGTATTAATAGTTTAATAAACAAAACTGTAGTAAAATTGTCTTTAAAACAGACAAAATAAAATAAATTAAGATTAACTAAACTAAATTCCAGTCATAATAAATAAAACTGTTTTTCAGTGCACACATTTCACAATGAAATAACTGTACAGTAGTACTAACTGCTTGATAAACAAAACTGTAATAAATTGTCTTAAAAACAGACATGAAATAAATTAAGATGAACTAACCTCAACTCCAGTCATAACAATAAATAAAAACTAACAGAAATCAAACCCAAAAAACAGATTGCTCTCTTAAAGGTTTTTTGCAAGAAAAACCAGCATGTCCACCATATCTGTGGTCGTGGCGTAGTATTTCACCTGCTTGAGCTCGTATTCAACGCCCGCCTTACATTTCTCATACATTTCGGGAATAGCAAATCGTGTGAAATGAGTGCGAGATGGCAGCTGGTATCTTTTGTCGAGTGTTTGTATTAGTCTTCGGAAGCCGTCTTTACTGAAGATGTGCGCAGGCATCATATCTTTGCATATATAATAGGTGACCGCGTCGTTAATTTCTTTGTGCCGTTTTGATCCTTTCTCATAAGACATGGCGCTTGCAAATGCTTGAACAATGGATACTTGTTCAATCTGTTCGGGCTGGCTTTGATGTGTGCTTTAGTTTGTTTCGATGGACTTTGTCGACATGCATTGATCATGCAGTTTTTTATGGCGCTGTTTTAAGTGTTGGAACAGATATGTAGTATTGCTCCGTTTCGTTGGAATAATCATTCCACAAGTCTTGCAAATTACCTTGCTCTGTGACACATCCTCTCTCCTGAATCCAAAATACTCCCAAACGACTGACGTTGAATTTCTCTTTGGCACCAAATCATTTTTATTTTGACCTGCATCCATATTTTGTTCTTTCCTCCCGCTCGCCGATTCATTTTTTCCGCTCAGCTTCGTCGTGCGCTGCGTGAGCTCTGATTGGTTAACGTCTTAAAAACATGCGCACAAGAACGTATTCAGAATAAAAATATAAATAAAATAATAGATAAAATCGCAGCCTTATGCGGTTTAGAAATCGCATGTGCTTAAATCGCGATTATTTTGCGATTGCGATTAATTGCACAGCCCTAGTAGTCAGCTTGTTTTTTTTTTCCCCTTCCAATTTACATATAAACTCTTTGACTACCCGGAATTTGCATGTCTTTTTATTTCGGGTTAATGATTCAGGATGCATTACAGGAAATATAAAAGAGTGTTTTTGTTCCAGCGTTCTAACTCAGACCTTCCTGACACGGATGCTAAAGGCTACTAAATGGTGCTAAAGAGTCAGAGGGCTGATCTTCTGTTTCACATCATGTGCTGCTCAGGAACATTTTGGTTCACTGGACATTTGGTACATTTGCATGCCTTCATTCATGAAGTGTGGTGTGTCACATGATTCCCCAGATTACAAGCCAGGTTTGGTCTAGGGAAATTACACTCCTCTCCAGTGTCGCGTAAATGTTAAATGATTCCAAATAGCATCACATTACAGTCATTGAATCACTTCAAAGTTGAACAGTTGGATATTTGTTCTCGTGCTAAAAAAACGAACATCTTTGACTTACTACATTAAAAGTGCAAACTTTGCAGTAGTAACCCAATAAAACAAAAATCAGTACACCTTTCATTCCTGAGATCTTTTTCTTTTGTAATTCGTACGCCCACATTTATTTTTAATGAACGTCCCCGATTAGAAGGATACCAGGGTTTCAAATGGTTCTTAAAAGATCATCTGCCTTTCTTCAGAGACTTAGAGGCATAGTGTTGCTCAACCGTCCTCTTTATAATACACCAAACATCACAATTCCTGTGAGTCATCTTTTCAGATTTAGCCCAATGTCATCACACACCCACCACCGTGCTTCACTGTTGGTATTCACTATGCAGTCACTAGTTTTGCTGAGGTTCACACTAAATTTGGTTGTATGAACCCAACAAATCTCTCTTGGTCTCATTTTACTGAAGAATATCCTCCTAATAGTCACCAGGCTGCTATTCATGCACTTCAGTAATGCTTAATCTGGCAATTTTGAGCTGGAGAGGTATCAAATTATTATTTTTATTTTTTTGTTTTTTTAAACACTCGTTATAGAGGTTAAAGTTATGCAAATAATGTCCTTTTATCTAAAATGTCCTAGATTTTTACTGATAACTCCTGTGCCAAGCCTGAAGCACTAGTCCGTCTAGTTTTCCGAACTTGATTGTGCAAGTAATGTGCTGTCCATTCTGTACCACCTGTACCTGATTTTTTGCTGCAGTTGTTTTGCAACAGAATTTTAGTTGGTCACACATATTCTGGTATTCTTTTTCCACTAGCAATTCTTCTGATCAGTACTGTCTTGTACAATTCTATTCCTTATGGACTCATAATGTGGAGCTGGGAAGTGGTAGCTCAGTGGTTAAGGCTCTGGGTTACTAATTGGAAGGTGGTCCCTTCGAGCCCCAGTATTGCCAAGCTGCCACTCTTGGCCTCTTTTGAACAAGGCCTTTAACTATTTGTGCTTCGGGGGTCTCTATTAGGACTGACCTCATGACATCGCCTGTATATGCGAAGAAAGAATTTCACTGTGCTTTTATGTACATGTGATGAGTAAAATGCCCCTTTACCTTTAATACAGATCATTCGGACCGTAACTGAGATAAAGTTCTGGTAATCACAGGTCAATTTTCTATCCATGTTTATTTAATTAGGTTCACCAGTGTACTCAGTTTTGTTTCTTTGTTTACATCTTTTTAACGTGCGTCACTGATCGTATTTACTTTTTTGCACTGAGGCCATGTCCACACTAATTATTTTGTTTTCGAAAACGCAGATTTTTTCTCTCACTTTCGGCTTTCCGTCCACACTGAGACTGTGTTTTCAAAAACGCAGCTTTTTGAAAACGCTTTCCAAAGTGGATACCGTTTAAAAACACCTTTTCTCGCCTCAGCGTCGACTAACGAAGGCTTTTTGAAAACGATGAGGCATTTTTAGTCGTTGATATGGCGTTTCAAAGAGCATAAATACATAGTAAATAAACACCAGGCAGAAATAACACAGGACAAAGCATCTTAGCTTTTGCTCATGCACAGATCAGGGACATAATCGTTTTCAGATGATCCGTGTGCTGAGTGGATGAGCAACTTTTGCGATTGAAAACGAAAGTGGGATGTGGAGCGTTTTAGGAGAAAACCCCCTTTTCAAATTGATCTGGTCTTAAATTTAGCATATACTTAGCCTAAGTGTTTACTTTTAAGTACATAACTTAGTATTTCTACAAGTATTTGGTTTTGTTGGTTCACAAGAGGAAGTAATCTACTTGTCAGTTTAGAAATAATGCAATGTTTGAGACGTAATTGTTCGACAGTTAATTAGTATTCCACAGAGCTGTATTCACTTGTGTTGTAGAGTGTAGCTTGTAAATAGGTTTCATTTATTTTATTTGAGGTTTATATGAATTGCAGGGAAACAACATGAATGGAAAAAATGAAACAAACAGCACAAATCTTTAGAAAAGCCTGATTAATTAGTTTTGCCAAAGTTTCACTGGCTCTGGTCACAAATTTAATTTTACACGGGCTGATTACACTTGGACAAAAGCCTTGAACACTTGAGACACAAAATAACTAATAATTAAAAGCAAAAAAAACCTAAAAAAAAACATAGCTACTGCTAGACAAAAACCTTCTCATTTATTACTTCCTTTGAATCTCTTGCTCGTCTTCAACATAAAATGCTGGTCCTTCATCTTCGGCTTGCACTATCACGGTTTCTTTGTTGTTTTTGCACGGTAAGGATTGTATGTTTTTTTTTTTCTGTGCATGTGTGGCAGAAGGCATTGCTTTAAAACATCAGACACCAGTAAGAATTCAGCTAAGTGGTGTTACCAGTGTTCATATCTGGTTTATTTGTACTTACCTGCTAGACAAACTGTTCAGCAGCTTTTGATGCTAAAATGTACCGGAGCTGTGGTGCTTCTCCTGAATCCCCATTACTTGCTTAACCCCTCAAGCATTAGCCATAACTTTTAATCAAATTGTACTATTTGGAATAATTTCCATTCATGGATGGCGGAGTAATATTTTAGAGGTTGGACATCAAAACGTGTATCAAGGTCTCCATAAACAAGGAATTCTTAGTTTTTCTAAGAACAAATTTATTTAGCTAGTTGTACTTCATTACATTATTTCTTTAAATTTTTATTTGTATTAGAAACGAGTTTAGCGCATGTAGGACGTTTTGGGGACAAAGTGAGATAGGCTGATGGTTTGGACATGTGCAGAGGAGGGACCATGGGGTATATCAGTAGGAGAATGCTAATGAATAAACTGCCAGAAAGGAGGAAAAGAGGAAGGCCAAGGAGGATGTTTATTGAAGGCATTGACACAGATAAAGTGGTAAAAAAGGAATGTATAAGTTTGTTCCTTATAATTATAAGTTTGTCACTAATTATTTATTTTTTTTGTCATACTCTGACTTTTGAAAGGGTATCCAAGCATCCAAACATTGAGACATTAGACAGTAAGTGGCATGAACGGTGACCCTCTCACCCCATTGCCGGCCCAAACTGAGAAGCAGGAAGATCCCTGACAAGACTCTTTATATAAAATGGGCAACATGAGGGACCCCAGTATGCAATAGTTTGCAGAACAGTGTTTTTATGGTACCAACACGAAGTGGGCCAACACAGAACGGACCGTTAGATGATCACTGGCAATGCTTCAGAGGTTTGATAATTAAAGCCCAGAAGAGCAGAGGCCCACCTGTCAGGGGACGTAATCAGTACAGATGAATAGTGCTGCTAATTCTGTTTTAATGTAGCTTATAATTGTGTTCTCTCATACCATCTGTTGAATGCATGTTTTTCTTCTGCACTACATGTTTTCCAGCAGCTGTACTTCTATTTGCTTCATTAGATTTTACAGCTGGATGTTTGACACCTCTGTGAGTAGGAGAGGCCTGCTGCCTATATATAGATGATGTTGTGTTTTTGCTTTTGCCCTCAGGAGGATGAATGGGAGTTGTACATGTATAGATGGAGGAGTGGATGGACATTTATGGATGAATGAAACGAAACTGGTCAGATGGTTGCAAGGATGGATATAGTTATGGTTTGATGAATGGCCAGATGTATGTAATAGATAGATGGAAGAGTAGATCTTTTTAAGGATGAATTGATGCATGGAAACATTTATGGATGAATAGATGGATTAATATATGTAGTTGGGGCAATGTGTGAATATGAATATTTGGGTGATTGGATGAATGTGCAGATTTATTGGATAGAAAGATGGATGAATAAATAGATGTAGGTTGTTGAGAAGTAGAATGAATGGACATTTAGGTAGATTGGTTGGATAGGTAGATGGATAGATAAATAGTTGGATAAATCAATTTGCAGTAGGTGAATGGATGAATATCTTGGTAGGATGGATGGATAAATATATATGTTGGTGAGTAGGTGAATAAATGTATGTACAAATAGATTGAATGGATGGAAGGACAGAAATACTGTATGTAGTTAAGTAGGTGAATGGATGGATGTATAGGTACTATGGAAGGATGGATGGATAGATATAGTTGGGTGAGTAGGTAAATGGATTAATGGGATGAATAGATATGGGTTGGTGAGTAAGAGGAATGGATGGAAGTACAGGTAAATTAAATGGATCTATGGATGGATGGATAAATATATGTTAGTGAGTAGGTTACTAAATAGAGAGTAAATGTACAGAAATTGGATGGATGGATGGATGGATGGATGGATAAATATATGTTGGTGAGTAAGTTACTAAATAGAGAGTAAATGTACAGAAATTGGATGGATGGATTAATAGATAGATGGATAGATGGATGAGGGTGAGTAGGTGAATGGATTGATTGGATGAATAGATATAGGTAGGTGTGTAGGTGAATGGATGAACGTAAAAATGGATAGATAGACATACTGTATTTTTGGTTGAGTAGGTGAATGAATGAATGTGTACAGGAACATTAGATGGATGAAGAGATATAGGTGGGTGAGTAGGTAAATGGATGTATGTATAGAATAGATGGATGAATATTTGGATATATGTGGGGTGAGTGGGTGAATGGATAAATGTGCTGATACGATGGATGGATGGATGGATGGATGGATGAATGAATGGAAAGATGGATGGACAAATGATATTATTTTCTGAATTCCTTTACAAACACCAGAGAAACTTTGCAGTTCTCTTCTATGGCTGCTCAGCCATCCAGCCGACAAAGCAAAAAAAGAAAGAAAGAAAGAAAGAAAGAAATTAACACATGAAATGAAAAAGTAGGAACTCCACTAAGCTGGTTTATTTCTTTCATTGTATATAATTAGCGCCTCCACTAACTCTATCTCTCAGTGCTTTTCTTCCATTTTTAAAAACACTCAAGCTTTTCTTATTGTCTTAACACCTCCACCCTCCTCGTTTTCATCTTGTTAGGGTGTTGTTTTGTTCCAGCTGCGTGTGCATTTTAAAAAGCCATAAAGTTGATGTAGAAATAATTATTAAAATTGTTGTAATATTGTTTAACTTGCTATTGATTATATACATAACTTAATGAAGTAGCGCCTACATGATGATGTATTCGCTGTCGGAAGCAGAAGCTAACAAGCAATCATCATCATCATCATCATCATCATCATCACCAGGCCTTATTATTATTATGAGCATCAACACATCATGATAAATGTCACTGCTCCAGAGCATATGTGTTTGGAATATTGTAAACGATTCTGCTTTTATCCTTGCACAAAGCTTCAGGTAATGTCGACTATGTTCTCCAAAGCCCTTTGGGGTTTTTTTTGTCTTTGCTTTGACCTCTGAACAGAATTTCCTTTTAAACAAGCTTTAGCATCTCACAGCTTTTTGGTCCGGAGGCTGTTATCTCCCAGCAGCACCGATTTAAACCTGGATTTTAATAAAGCATGCAGGTTTCTCACTGTTTTTTTTCCCTATTTGCAGGAAGTCTGAGGGGTGCGACCATCGTGGATGCCCTGGACACTCTGTACATCATGGAAATGCATGATGAGTTTGACGCTGCCACCGAGTGGGTGGAGAAAAATCTCGACTTTAACATGGTAAGAGGCTTCTTGTGTCTTTTAACCATGTTTTCATGCTGGTGAGGTACAAACGACGTGAGTCTATTCGTTTTTGATATACGTGCGGGACAAGGAGCTGTGCTCAACATGGAAATTGCAATCGAATTGTAAGATTCTCGTTTATATGCAAATTAGCAATGGCTTCTTTTAGCAAAAAATTCAAACGATCGCCAGGAATGGTTCGCCTCGTGCGGTGTGATGTTTTTTTAGTTCCCCCTTCGCTACATGCTCTTTTTAGGGATAAAGCAGTCGTAAAAAATTTTAACTGACTCCTTTCATATGCTGTCTCTGATTTAATGTGTATAGATATTTTTTTAAGGGGGTTGAAGCAAGGTTTGCCTTAGCTGAGTTAGTGTAGCTAGTAATGTTAGTTCTCTTGGCTAATCTGTGTGTAAAGCTATTTCAAAACCTAGCACATAATATATTAATCAACTATAGCGAAATAGTGTCAAATGGTCACATGAAAGCCAGTCACATCACATTTCAACAACTTCAAAATGTGTAATGACATTAGCCAGACTTCAAAAATAGTCAATTTTTGTATATAGATTTAAAAGGAGTGGAGGATATTTAAGGACTTCAGCTATGTTACGTCTCTTCACAATGACTGAGTAGTTGGAAGTTGTGGCTAAACATAACATGAGCTTGGACATGATATAATCTCTCTTTAGGGGTGGTGTTGTGTTTTCTGGCAGAAATTCTGGGTGGGTGTCGCTTACTATTCGACTCATAAATTTAACCGTCACAAACACTCCCAGAATCTGCAATCTGGGTCTACACCCACTCTGGCTCCTGCATACCGATTACAGTGTGTGTCTTTGTGGGTTTTTACCAGTTTTTACTTGCACTTGTCTTTCACTTTTGTTGTCTCTTAGGTTATTCTTCTTGTGTTTTTCTTGTTGTTTTGGGTTTTTTCCCCCCTGATTTCCTACTTTTGTTTATGTTAGTTAACAAAGCACAGTATGAATATTAACCTTCAGTTGACTTTAAATGTTTTATGGATTATTCATCTTGATGATGTAATTGTGCAAAGAGGGATTCAAAGCCATTGTGTTCCTTTCATTTGTAGGTACATACATATTTGGATACATACATGCGTCTGTCTGTCTGTCTGTCTGTCTGTCTGTCTGTCTGTCTGTCTGTCTGTCTGTCTGTCTGTCTGTCTGTCTGTCTGTCTGTCTGTCTATCACATGCTGTAGGCAGGCTCATTCAGCAACTGGACTCTTCTGCTGTGAACCATGTTGTACTAGTTTCAGTATTTGGTTTAGCATTGTCCTGCTGAAATGTATAAGTCTTTCCCTAATAAAGATGTTGTCTGGATAAAGGCATTTGTTGCTATAAAACCTACATGTGCCATTCAGAATTTTTATATTGCCCTTGCAGATGTGCAAGCTGCTCATTCTATAAGCTCTAATGCACCATATGCTATTAGAGATGCAGGCTTTTGAACTACAGGTTTATGATAACAAGCCGGATGGTCCCGCTCCTCTTTAGTCCAGAGGAAATGGCATTTATGGTTTCCATAAACAATTTTAAATTGGGAGTTATCTAAACACAAAACACTTGTCCACTTTGCATCAGTCCATTTTAAATAAACTTTGACCCAGAAAGTATGGCGGCGTTTTCGGGTCGTATTCACGTCTTCTTCTTTGCATGATAGCGCTTTAACCTGCTTTTGTGAATGACATTGTGAACTGTGCTCACAGACAGTGATTTCTGGAGGTGTTTCTGAGCCCAGCATGATTTCCATTACAGAGTCATGCCTGTTTTAAATGCAGTACCGCCTGGGGGTCAAAGATCACCAGCATCAAGTGTTGATTTTCACTCTTTTTCCTTGCTTAAAGGGATTTCTTCAGATTCTCTGAATCTTTTGATGCAAGGTTTTTGCAATATTACTTTGAAGAACATTTGTTATTTGTTTCGCAGTTTGATGACACAGATTTTTGCAGATTGGTGAACCCCAGTCATGTTACTGACCTGTTGCCAATGAATCGATTAGTTGCTAAACGTTCCTCCAGCTGTTTCTCTTTAGTAACACTTACTTTTCCAGCCTTTTGTTGCCTTGTCCCAATTTTTCAAAAATGTGTTGCAGCCATCAAATAAAAAAAAAATGCTTCATTTATTGTTTTTAAATGGTACATTTTCCCTGTTCAAAAATGTGTTTTTGTTTTAGTGTGAATAAAATATCAGTTTATGAGATTTGCTAATCATTGCATGCTGTTTTATGTATATATTACATGGCACTCCCAACTTTTGGAATTGGGTTTATATTAAGACAAAAAATAGTTTTTCATTTGTTGCAACATTCATGACTCATTAATGATTTATTTACTAATTTACATACTTTTACTATTCATTCCTTTCCCTTTGTTCTCGGTTAGGGTTGGCTACACATTCAGTATTATGTAACTATTTATATTATTAAGCCCTTTATGTTCTCAGAAAAGTAAAAGGAGTGGCTACTTAAAAAACATCAAATAAAACCCTAGCTGGGTCAAAAAAAATAAATTCTATCCATGTGTGTTTCGGTTGTTCAGAAGTGTAAAAATTGTCCTCTTTTAAATTCCTGCTGTTCTCAAGGTGTCCTTCATCAAGGTAACGTCATCGTGCTGAAGTGCAGAGGAGTTTCGCTTCTTTATTCTCCTGGCGTTTGTGAGAAAGAGACACCTTTCGCCACACGGCGCTGCGGGTGGGCGCCAATACTTAACGCTGCCTCGCTCCAATCAGCCCCGTGACGCCTCTGACTCATCAGTCTGAAGCTAATATATGAGGAGATGCTCGGGATCCTGAGCCAAACAATATTAAGCTTCCATAGTGCTGCTTCTGCTCTTGAAATCTTAAAAGCCATTAGTGATTCTGCTTCTTAAAAAAGTTTTTTGTTCCCCCAAAAACATTACAACAGTTTTATAGCCTCAGTGACTGACTCCTGAAGTGCGCTTGCAGAGTTAAGAGCTAAACACGGGTAGATCAAATAGAAAGATTTTCATTGCAGGAGTTTCCTAGGCTGGATTGTTCATCTGTCAAACAGAACTTTTGAAAACGAAACACTGCTGAGTCTGATTCCTAAAGTGCACTTAATACGATTTTAAATATGGAAATCACTGGAGCGATACAAATGCCCCAGAGTGCCCAGGAAGCTGGCATAGGCAGCTATCAGCAATAAATCCTATCAGCAAGAGCAAAAATTAAAATGAGCCCTGGAAAGAGTATAAAGAGTATACAGGAAAAAGGCTTATGATGGATGTGTTACTATGGTAACAGTAACTGTAAATACTTATTTATCTCTGGTTAAAAAACAAAAACATAAATCAATTGTTTATTTATTTAATTATTAATTTCATGCAAATTATTGGAGCACACCACCGTTTCCCAGATGGAAACAGTTTATACTTGTAGATTTTTTAACCCATTGTTCTAAAAATGATGCTGAATTATACTATATACTGCACTATATAATAGTATAATATAGGTGAGGGTCATCGTTAACGATCTTCTGTATCAACTGTGGCCACGCAAACATTTTTTGAGAAAAGGAAAATAGAGATTGCAGAGAAAATGTTGTGCCTGGAAAAGAGCAATTCACTTCAGCGAGCACTAAGATTGATTGATTGATTGATTAATTAATTAATTAAATAAAAATAAAATTAAACATAAAATTTCTATTAATACTTAATTATATTATATGGGGTTTTTTGATGTTTGTAAAAATGTGTAAAAATAATTTTTTTTCCAATACTTTATTGAATGTGAATGTCATGTTCAGGCTTTTTCAAACTTTTTATAATATTATATAATAATACAATTATTATATTTTCCAGACAGGAATACAATTACCGGTATTTTATTACCAGGACACACAAAATAATAATAATGATAATAATAATAATTCAAATTGTAAAATATATATCAAATTCTAAAATATATTTGTATTTTAAACTGTACAAAAGTTTTTGGTCACCTGACCACAAGATTGTGCTTTTATGAGCATCCCATTCCACATTTAGACCCCAAATTTTTGTAAAAGATGTTCCACTAGATGTTGGAGTGTGTTTGTGGAGATTTGTGCTCATTCACTTACAGGAGTGGTAGTAAAGTCAGGTAATGTCAGGTGTAGGTGAGATGAGGAGACCTGGGGTGCAGTCAGTGTTCACACTGGGATAAGGTCAGAGCTTTATAGCAGGAGATCTTCCACATTAAAACGATGCAAATCATATCTTCATGGAGCTGGTTTTGAAACAGGTTTGGGTCTCTTATTTCAACTGAAGGTGAAATGTAATGCTGCTGCATCCAAAGGCGTCCTATACAGTTGTATGCCTCCAACGTTCTGGTAACAGTTTAGGGAAGAACCACATATGACTGGAAATGTCAGGTGTCTCAAAACTTTTGTAGTATACATACAATAGAATGAAAAATGTATAGAAAAAAAACCAATAAATAGAATATGGTCAGATATGATTTCTGTAAAGAGTTTTTTCTAATATTACATAAATATTAAAGCATAATTTAGAATTACTCATAAGCATGTATTATGGCTGTATGAATCCATGTTCAAAGACTCATCAAGGTCTTTATTTTATTATAATCATTATAGTTGCACTGAAATTATTAGGACTGATTTATAAGTGATGCACTTCCTGCTCATAATTTTAATGCTCATGCTCATGATTCCTTATGCACTGATTTATAAGTATCAGATAATCATTGTTTTACTCATCAGCCAATACGGTTGCAAAGGTTTTAAGCTGCTGATCATTCAGAACTTTTACTAGCCAAAAAAAGAAAAAAGAAACCGAATTGAAAAAAAGTCACAGATTGCAATTTAACATAAAATATCTCATTCTATTTTTTTCTTCATCATTGCTTGACTTTCATTAGTTACCTTAGGAAAGTTACCCCAACAAAATTATCTTTCTTGAGTTTTTGCTATTAATTCAATGCAAATTAACCAGTGCACAACTAGTGTGTGTGTGTGTGTGTGTGTGTGTGTGTGTGTGTGTGTGTGTGTGTGTGTGTGTGTGTGTGTGTGTGTGTGTGTGTGTATATATATATTACACCATGCTGATTTATTTAAGTTTCTAATGAGTATTAAGTACTTTTTAATATTTATAATATCTATATTTATAGGTCAATAATACTGTTTTATATCATTTTAAATAGGGGTTTAATTCATTATTTATAATATAAGCATGAGTTTGATCGCAATTATTTTGCTAGTATTTAGATATTGTGAAGGTCATGAGACGCCTCTCCAGACCTTCTTCAGTTCTTTTCTATGAAGAAAGAAAAAAAAAAAAGGAAGAAAGATCTTGCACAGCGCATGCTTTTGTAAAGAGCATTAACAAACTTTTTAATTGAAAGGCTTTTGGCTTTTGCCCTCCAGCAAATCTAATAATAAAAGCGTCTCAGAAATCCCTGGTGATTCCATCATTAATATTTACAAAGTCTCCAGAATACTAAACAATTGGAGTTTGATGTCGGAAAATGTCTGAAGCATTTCTTGTTTTTTTTTGTCTTTTTTTTCTCGATCCACATTCATCTGAACAGTCACCAGCAGAGTTGTGCTGCTGCTGTACACTTTGTGAGGTTTGTGCTGCAGTGTGCCCCTGAGCTGTGTTAAAGCAGCGTTAATGAAAGGCCATGAGAGGAATATAGAGTAGACTTTACAAACTCGCACTGTGATGACTAAACTTCCTAACGTATACATTTATTATTCGTTCCATATTTGCAGCAAGTATGAGGTGATAGATGATCGTTTAGAGAGGTGTTACATTAATATGGTGTAGTCAAAAATAAAATTTAATAGAAGAAAAACGGGTTGCTTTGATGGTTTGAAGGACATGCTGACTTCACTGTGACACTGGTACAGAGGAAACGCTTTCTTTCAGTGTGACACCTGGTGCAGAGGCTGTTCTGTCTTTCAGTCTGACACCTGGTTCAGAGGCAGTTCTTTCTTTCAGTGTGATACCTGGTTCAGAGGTTGTTCTTTCGGTCTGACACCTGATTCAGAGGCTGTTATTTATTTCAGTCTGACACCTGTTACAGAGGCTGTTCTTTCAGTCTGACACCTGGTACAGAAGCTGTTCTTTCAGTCTGACACCTGGTACAGAAGCTGTTCTTTCAGTCTGACACCTGGTACAGAGGCTGTTCTTCAGTCTGACACCTGGTACAGAAGCTGTTCTTTTAGTCTGACACCTGGTACAGAGGCTGTTCTTTCTTTCAGTCTGACACCTGGTACAGAAGCTGTTCTTTCAGTCTGACACCTGGTACAGAGGCTGTTCTTTCAGTCTGACACCTGGTACAGAAGCTGTTCTTTAGTCTGACACCTGGTACAGAGGCTGTTCTTTCTTTCAGTCTGACACCTGGTACAGAGGCTGTTCTTTCAGTCTGACACCTGGTACAGAGGCTGTTCTTTCAGTCTGACACCTGGTACAGAGGCTGTTCTTTCTTTCAGTCTGACACCTGGTACAGAAGCTGTTCTTTCAGTCTGACACCTGGTACAGAGGCTGTTCTGTCTTTCAGTCTGACACCTGGTTCAGAGGCAGTTCTTTCTTTCAGTGTGATACCTGGTTCAGAGGTTGTTCTTTCGGTCTGACACCTGATTCAGTGGCTGTTATTTATTTTAGTCTGACACCTGGTACAGAGGCTGTTCTTTCTTTCAGTCTGACACCTGGTACAGAGGCTGTTCTTTCAGTCTGACACCTGGTACAGAGGCTGTTCTTTCTTTCAGTCTGACACCTGGTACAGAAGCTGTTCTTTCAGTCTGACACCTGGTACGGAAGCTGTTCTTTCAGTCTGACACCTGGTACGGAAGCTGTTCTTTCAGTCTGACACCTGGTACAGAGGCTGTTCTTTCAGTCTGACACCTGGTACAGAGGCTGTTCTTTCTTTCAGTCTGACACCTGGTACAGAGGCTGTTCTTTCTTTCAGTCTGACACCTGGTTCAGAGGCAGTTCTTTCTTTCAGTGTGATACCTGGTTCAGAGGTTGTTCTTTCGGTCTGACACCTGATTCAGTGGCTGTTATTTATTTTAGTCTGACACCTGGTACAGAGGCTGTTCTTTCTTTCAGTCTGACACCTGGTACAGAGGCTGTTCTTTCAGTCTGACACCTGGTACAGAGGCTGTTCTTTCTTTCAGTCTGACACCTGGTACAGAAGCTGTTCTTTCAGTCTGACACCTGGTACGGAAGCTGTTCTTTCAGTCTGACACCTGGTACAAAGGCTGTTCTTTCAGTCTGACACCTGGTACAGAGGCTGTTCTTTAGTCTGACACCTGGTACAGAGGCTGTTCTTTCTTTCAGTCTGACACCTGGTACAGAGGCTGTTCTTTCAGTCTGACACCTGGTACAGAGGCTGTTCTTTCAGTCTGACACCTGGTACAGAGGCTGTTCTTTCTTTCAGTCTGACACCTGGTACAGAAGCTGTTCTTTCAGTCTGACACCTGGTACAGAGGCTGTTCTGTCTTTCAGTCTGACACCTGGTTCAGAGGCAGTTCTTTCTTTCAGTGTGATACCTGGTTCAGAGGTTGTTCTTTCGGTCTGACACCTGATTCAGTGGCTGTTATTTATTTTAGTCTGACACCTGGTACAGAGGCTGTTCTTTCTTTCAGTCTGACACCTGGTACAGAGGCTGTTCTTTCAGTCTGACACCTGGTACAGAGGCTGTTCTTTCTTTCAGTCTGACACCTGGTACAGAAGCTGTTCTTTCAGTCTGACACCTGGTACGGAAGCTGTTCTTTCAGTCTGACACCTGGTACGGAAGCTGTTCTTTCAGTCTGACACCTGGTACAAAGGCTGTTCTTTCAGTCTGACACCTGGTACAGAGGCTGTTCATTTAGTCTGACACCTGGTACAGAGGCTGTTCTTTCAGTCTGACACCTGGTACAGAAGCTGTTCTTTCAGTCTGACACCTGGTATAGAGGCTGTTCTTTCTTTCAGTCTGACACCTGGTACAAAGGCTGTTCTTTCAGTCTGACACCTGGTACAGAGGCTGTTCTTTCAGTCTGACACCTGGTACAGAAGCTGTTCTTTCAGTCTGACACCTGGTACAGAAGCTGTTCTTTCAGTCTGACACCTGGTACAGAGGCTGTTCTGTCTTTCAGCCTGACACCTGGTTCAGAGGCTGTTCTGTCTTTCAGTCTGACACCTGGTTCAGAGGCTGTTCTTTCAGTCTGACACCTGGTACAGAAGCTGTTCTTCATTCTGACACCTGGTTCAGAGGCTGTTCTGTCTTTCAGTCTGACACCTGGTTCAGAGGCTGTTCTTTCAGTCTGACACCTGGTACAGAAGCTGTTCTTCATTCTGACACCTGGTACAGAGGCTGTTCTGTCTTTCAGTCTGACACCTAGTTCAGAGGCTGTTCTTTCTTTCAGTGTGACACCTGGTACAGAAGCTGTTCTTTCTTTTAGCATGACACCTGGTACAGAGGCTGTTCTTTCTTTCAGCATTACACCAGGTAGAGAGGCTGTTCTTTCTTTTAGCATGACACCTGGTACAGAGGCTGTTCTTTCTGTCTGACACCTGATTCAGAGTCTGTTCTTTCTTTCAGTGTGACAACTGGTACAGAGGCTGTTCTTTTTTACCATGTGACACGAGGTACAGAGGCTCTTATTTCTTTCAGTGTGACACTGGTGCAAAGGGAAAAAAAAGATTTTCAGTAAAACTGGCACAGAGGCTCTTCTTTCTGTCAGTGTGACACCTGGAACAGAGGACACACTTTCTTTTAGTGTGACACGGGCACAGAGGTTATTCTTTATTTCAGTGTGACACCGGCACATTGGAAACACTTTCTTTTAGTGTGACGATGGCACAGAGGCCACTTCTACTTCACTGTCGTATTGGTGCATCTTTTTCTATGATCCAGGGAGGTCACCCTCCCTTCATTGTAACACAGGTGCGAAGGCCACACCTCTTTTACTATAATACTGGCACATAGATGGATAAATACAGATAGATACAGACTATGTCATTGTATTAGACCTTCTACTTTTTCTATCCATGTATACTGTGATGGTTTCAAGCCTCTTTTTTTTTTCTTTCACTGAACTGACCCAGACTGGACCTTCAAAGCAATACAAGGCAGAGTGCATTTATTTTACCAGAAGAGTAACCTGTCATTCAGGTCTAGTGAAACGCAAGAGGAGGAACAAAAGCTGCTGCCGAATGGTGGCCTGAACTCCAGTGTCACTGCTATAATGAGCGACTGGACACACAACCTGAGAAAGATAACCTTTCATAGCTACAGCGCAGACATGTGTTCTCCTGCCAGCCGACGACACCCGATAGAAAGGATAGAAATAGGAAATTCTCTATATATATATTTTTCAAAGGCTTTGTAATGAAAGGCACTAAGACCTGCATGTACTGGAACATCGTCTCCTGAACGAGTCTCATAAATAAAGCGTTCTTCATAGATAAAGTGTTCAGACGAAGCTGGTTTGGCAGTTGATGTTCTTAGGAATGTGGTTTTTTATGTGTTGGCTTTAAGAATATGTTTCTAGCAGCCCCATTTTTCAGGCGTGTGTGTGTGTTTGTGTTTGTGTGCGCGTGTGTTCATACTGGGAGTTTTGATTAGTTTTTGCATTGCTATTCAGGCACTGGCGTGGCGCAGCTGCACAGCTAAATAAATAATCGCGTCATTGCACTGAGTCCTCCGGAGCGCTCTCACGCAGCGTTAACTTCATTTGGATTAGTTTTTCCTGCTGACCTTTTGCACTTGAAAACCTCGCAACTCTTCACTATGACCTCTCAAGGACTGTTTTAATTAAGGAACAAAAGCAAAACGATTATTACGGCTGTTCGGGAACATGAAGTAAAAAAAAAAAATTTATGAAATAAATAAATTAAAAATAAAAATTCTAATTATATTGTTCCATTTGAGAATAAAATAAATTTAATAAATGTAGCTGATGTGGATAACGATATATAAAACTAAACGCATAAATACCATCATGCCCTTGGTGTTGTTCCTGTAGCGTAAGTACAGAGATTTTTGAAAATGCATGTTCCTACAGTAAATGACTGGTGGAAAGTTCTGGGGACAGAAGAGTTCAAATTTGACATTTTTGGCTCTAACAAAAGATAATCTATAATAATTTACATTTATGCCATTTTGCAGACTTACAGCTTAGCAGTTTGAGGGCTGAGGGACTCGGCAGCGTCAGCTTAGTGGTGCTGGGATTTGAACACGTAACCTTTCCAATCCAATGTCTTAACCACTGAGCTACCGCACATACAAAATTCCTTAGTCAGGATTTGTACACTCGAGTGCATGCATATATACATATATGACTGGGATGTTCACAGACGCAATGAACTGACTAATGAGGATTGTGCGCTAATTTGTTGTGTATCAAATAATAATAATAATAAAAATAATAACAATAATAATAAAAATAATAGTAATAATCCTAATAATAATAAAAAATAATAGTTGTACTGGTGGTGGTATAAATAAAATAATTATAATAGTATTTGTAGTAGTGTTGGTGTAGTAGTAGTAGTAATAATAATAATAATAATAATAATAATAATAATAATAATAATAATAATAATACAATTTAATACAATAAAATAATAATAATAATAATAATAATAATAATAATAATAATAATAATAATAATACAATTCAAAACAATATAATAATAACAATAATAGTAGTACTGGTGGTGGTAAAAAAATAAATTAATTATAATGGTATTTGTAGTAGTGGTGGTATTATAATAATTATGATAATAATAATAATAATGATAATAATAGTGGTAGTAATAGTGGTGCTGATATATGATATGGTGGTAGTATAAATAATAATAGTAGAATTATTTGATACATGATATGATATGATATTATGTTTGTATCTGTTATTTGGTGCTGATAGTTCCATCTTATAAACTTTGTTTTGCCAAATAAGCTTCAATTTACCCATCAGCAACATCTGTTTACACAGGTTTTCTGCGCTTTATCCTCCGTTAAGTTGCCTCTCGACAGGAAATACCCACGCCTGCATGTTGAGTCGATTAATATTAAGTACAATCTGCTGGCTAGTGTAACAAACATCTGCATCACTAAAACAGTAGGTTTGCATGTTTTTCTTTGGCACAAGTGTGTATTTTTGACGAAAATCGGAGGCGTAGCTTCTTTACGGTACATGTGGGAAGGCCCGATTCGTTAAAAGCAATGCAGAGCGAAGGAATGCTGCAGAGCAAGCAAAGTTTACTCTTTGAAACAATGAAACTCATGAAACAATAGAGAACTGTGTAATACTGAGATTTCAGGAATTCCAGGAATGCAATCCAGGAATAGATTAGTTTTGAGATTCAGAGCTAATGGCAGGATTTATCTAGGTTCTATTAAAATCAGATACAAAATTGTGTTTGTGGTCGAATAAAATTGAAATCCAGTGTTTTTACTTATTTATAGCACTCTTTTAATAATGAACATCGTCTTAAAGCAGCTTTACAGAGATAATGCGGTAATATGAATGAGCGACTGTGGCAAGGAAAATCTCCCTAAGATGGCATAAGGGAGAAACTTTGAGGGGAACCAAACTGAAGAGTGAATCTCTGTGGCACTGACCATCCATTTATTACTATTAAATGGGTGATCAAATGCAACCTGTAGTCCTGAGCCATTGTAGCAGACTGTTAGCATCACAGTCCAAATCCATCCTCAAAGCTCCTGTGTTGCTTCATAAATTCATGGAAAGATGTTTACTATTCATGGATAATATTACATGATGGGGTCCAAAATTTCTAACTGCCATTTTTAACACACATCCAATTTCCACAATATTGCCTATATGTCTGTATGGCATCATCAATATATATGCGCAATATATATCTCTAATCGCATCATCCATATGCATCGTAGAGCCTTAAATAGCCCTATACCGTACCATTAAATATTCATCCAAAATAATTGCGATTCCAATCCTGCCTATAAATCTCCATTCATAAAGTTCTGAAGAAGTTCGGAAGACCTATTGCTTTATGTATCAAGTTCACGTTAATATCCTCTAGGTTTCATTTTCCCCAGATCATTGTTTAGGCGGCGCTCCAGTGGATGGCAATGAGAAAAATGGTAGGTGTAGTGGGAGGAATAATGTTCTTCTACAGCAGGGCATTTTTCTTTTCGACTAGCGAGCGCATTCTCCCGAGCCTCCACTCTGTAAAAGAGTTGGCATTGCTGCTGTTTTTTGTTGTTGTTTTTTTTTCTTTTTCATTTGAAACACTGATGATGGTTTTACAGGTCCTCTGGAAAGATCCTGCCTTGAATACAAGTTTGGGCCCCGAGCTTGTTTGTGTATACGGGTTCTCCCTGTGGAGCTCAGCCTGCTTCTTTTTGTACTTGAGAAACACCATGTTTAAACTGAAAAAAAAAACAAAAAACAGACACATTTAGTTGCCAGCTGCAGTTGGTAGTGACTCAGTGGCTGTATTTCCACATAAGTACACAAAATAACCTTTCTGTCTCGTGTTTTTATTCTCCACAGAACGCGGAAATCTCCGTCTTCGAAGTGAACATCCGCTTCGTCGGAGGACTTCTCTCTGCCTATTATCTCTCAGGAAAAGAGGTACGTAGGTGTGCCTGATACGAGTCCACTACGCGTGATCAAAGCCTGTGGCGTTAGCGAACACAAAATAAATTGCCTTAGTAAAGAAAAGGTAATCCCCCGCACTGCGACTACGGAGGACTGGAAAACTGGGCTCCTTTCTCTGCGGCCCGTGTGGTGCTGTCTGTTAATCAGTGGCTGACATTTAAAATTGGCAGGGCACAATACGCCTCTCAGTCGAGGCTCGGAGGCCGGCGGTCCGGCGGCATGCCCAGACGACGAGCCAAGCTAAACAAGTAGCCACTCACACACACATGCGCGCACACACACACTTCAACACGCCGACGTCTTGGTTTTGGCATGTCACCCAGCCTATACACAGACAGAGCTCTGTTTCTGTGCTGGTCAGTTCAATTTAGAAGAAAAAAAAGGGAAGGTTTGTCTTTGACTTGAGCACTTTGGCAAACACTTGAGATTGGCTCTTGAAAGCTAACAGCAGGACTGATTGAACTGCGACCGGTTTAGCACCAGTTAAACAGATATACTGGAACAAATAACGTTTTTTTAAATCATCTGCTTATGTTTTCTTTTATGGCTGTTACTGAATTGGATTGTTTTCTATTAGGCAGGGATGATGAAGTGTATTACATTACAGAAGGGTGAAGTTCTTTCTACACCTTTGCCAGTCAATCTAGGAAGCTGGAGACAGAGCACAGGGTCAGCCATGATACAGCACAGAGCTCAACGCCACTAGAGTTAAGGGCCTTGCTCAAGGGGCCCAAGAGTGGCAGTTTGGCAATATTAAGGCTTGAAATTCTGACTTTCCAATCAGTAACCCAGAGCCTTAACCTCAGAGCTATAGATAGATAGATAGAGAGAGAGAGAGAGAGAAAGAAAGAAAGAAAGAAAGAAAGAAAGAAAGAAAGAAAGAAAGAAAGAAAGAAGGCAGGCTGATGGTTGTAGGGAAAAACCGACCTGGAACCTTCTGGGTTTGATGCACATGGCACTAGATCTCCTGAATGGAATGAGGTTGGTGAGTTTTTCGATGTCCTCGATGATTTTTGCTCTGCACAGACATCTGTTGTGGTGAAGATTCTCAATGGAAGGTAGCTGTGTGCCAATAATTTGTTGGCTAGTTCTCAGCAACCTTTAAATGGTTTCCTTTGACATATTGTGGAGCTGTAATACTCTTCTGTGATATTTTTGATTTTGGAAGAGACACTATTAGAGATCCCAGAGATTGAACCCAAGACCTCCTAGGTGCAAAGTTTGCAGTCTACCACTGTGCTATCTGTACTTTTTTCAGAATATTTTTAACCTTTAAATTTTTTTTTACTGCTCTGAAATGTTTGCACAAGACACCGAGACTAAAAATGAATAGGTTTAATATCTGATAACTGCTGCGGAAATCGATGTTTGTCTCTTCGTGCACGACGAATGCAAACTGAAATTCAGAACAAGTTAGAAAAAAACATGCAATTTTTCCTCGGTTTATAGAACCAAGAGTAATTGAATGTCCCTTCTCAGGTGATAAGTGGGGTTTAAACGAAATCTTTACATACAATTGTTTGAATCCGCAGCCGAAAATCCATTTCCGAAACTCAAAAGAGAAAACGCAAACGATATTTCCTCCACAGGTTCGACGGCTCAGAGAAACCAGGACATTCCGCTTAATATGCAGACCTAGAAAAACAGGTGATGTCTAGGTCACCGGCTGTCCCTCTGGAGGATTGCTTTGAAAGTTTCTTGTAGAATTCTGTCAGAAAGGAGTCCAAGAGCTTTAAGAAAAGCTAAGATGCTTTGGACTATCCAAACTACTTTGTTTTATGGGTTATGACTTCAATATGTGAAATGTCTCCTTGTTTTTGAGCATACTTTGAGCATCTTTAACATAGATACTTTGCAGTTTCTATACATTTTCATGATCTGTTATACAATATTTAAAGATTTGTAGATTTCAGGATTGATACTGAGGTAAAATCTTTTGCTATCGTGGTAACAAAGTGCTTAGCAGTTCCTATTTTTCCCCCTGAGTGGCCCTTGCATTGACAGCTGCGGTCCTTTGTGTTACAGCAACTTTGCCACGATGCACAGGTTTTTAATTAACTTTTAATAATAAGCTAACCGGTGAACAGGGTTATTTCATTGGTTGAGGCTTAGCTAGAAGTCAAAATGACTGGAGGAGGAAATAGAGTTTGAGAGAAATAGACAAGATAACTCCAAACCTTTTTGCTGGATAATAAGACACACAATATCCACTAGAAGTCCTTTAAAAAATAATAGTTGACTGACTTCTGATTGAAAAATATGTATAATTTTGAGCTGTTGTTGATCTACAGACCAGAAAGAATCTGTTGTCTTTTGCACCCTTTTCTGGCCACAATCTTCAGAATCCAATTGAATCTAATTAGTTTCCCTCACTTTTACCAATCTTTTGCGTTCTGGGAAGACGTTTTTAAATCCTGCGACATAATACACTTTTCAGAGCAAGACTAGATGACGTTAATGGATTCCCATCTGTAAACTTTTTTGTTGAGTACACAAAATCATCCCTTGTTATCCCTTTGTTAATATGGCTAACGAAAATCTCTTAAGCAGATCCCCTTTTCCTGTGCAAGTAGCCAATTCACGGCTACGTTTATAGCTGAAATGTAGCAGAATCGCATACGAAACAAGAGGTCAAGCAATGTGAGGTTAAGTGTGCAAAAGGCAATGGAGCATTTCCTGCTTGCTGGAACTTACAAAACCTGATTTATGAGCGTCTTCCTGAATGTCAAAACGGTGCCGTCTGCTTCCTGCCGATTGACGTGTTTTCAAAATGTAGTTTTTTATTATTTATTTTTTTAACCAGCATGCCATTAGCTTCATCATCTTTGCTGTAGGAAACTTGTGGATGCTTATATAATGCAATTCACACTATGTTTCAAAAAACAGAATTTTAGAATTTAAGAATGGGTTGGAGTATCAGTGTATGACTCAGTGGTTTAAATACCAGTGGTGAAACTAGCCCAGGATTCATTTGTATGGAAATGAGGTGTCACTTGCTGACGCTTTGTCAGACTGGCGAGGTTGGTTTTTGCATGCGCCGTAGGCCAAGGAGGTGAAAATTTGGGCGGTTCCAAAAAATTATCATGTGAAAGAAGTCAGACGTAATTCTATTAGGAGTCTCAATCATAAGGAAGGACCTGAAGAGTAGAAATGAGAACCTGAGACCTGGAAAGCTCAAACTCTGTGGGTTCTTAGATGTGCAGTGACCCATCATGATTTTTTTTCTTCTTCTAACTAGCATTTGGTTCTTGTTTGTAGAGTAAATTCAGGCTAGGTGGGAATACAACCTGTGTGCAAACTTGCACAAAAACATTTGTATATTCAAAACCAGCATGTTTTTGTTTCTTTGGTGAGAGAAAACCAAAGAACCATGAAGAAACCCAACGCTGTGTGCGGGGATTTATTTATGCAAAGCTCCACACAAGTGTATAGTCAAAGTTCAGAGGTGCAGCTGAAGTTGTGAGCTGGCAGTGCTGCAGTTGATTTATTTCCGTCATTTGTTTAGAAACACTTAAGCTTTCATTCTTTATAGTGTTGCGTTCACTGGGTTACATGGAAATACTCGAGTCTTAGGTCAAATCAGAATGAGTTCCCCCTATTGGCCATGATCAAAGTGGCCATGTGTAGCTTGCACTCAATGAATTGGATCTCCTTGAGAGAAGTATTTCTGGACTTTTTGTAGCCTCAGTTTGCTACCCATCATCTCCCTCATCCTCGGAGTTCTAACAAAACTAATGGGGTTTAAGAGCAGAGACAGCATGAGAGTGACTTCTGAGTCCTACAGAGTGAGAGCTTATGAGTGGGAGTGCACTGTAAATTGGTTTCAAAGCCTTACAGAGCGTGAGAGTGCAAGCGACCGAGAGGAGTCGGAAAGTCTGGTTTAGTAAGTGACTTAAAAGCCTTGCGAAGTAAAAGCACGAAATAAAAGTGAAGACTTTTTTTCGTACGCATGCCTCGCTAAGGCACGAGTGCACCATTCAGGAAGATTCGAGATGGATTGGATTGTCGGGGCAGGCAAGGGTTAAGAATAGTATTCTGGGTAATTTCTTAGAGCGTGGCTCCACTTGGCTTTCAGCATTGTCGCTTGGCTGGGATTTAAAGACCTCTCGACTCTTTGATGAAACTTTCTAGGTGAGACTAGGTGAGCACGGTACCCTGTGCTTCTCTCACCTGTGTGGGTGTGTTTTGAGATACTTAACCCGAAAACTGTCTAAAGCACTCCATTACACATTGGTTATTATCTTTCTTGCATTTCAGAGCGACGTGTCTTTTTAAAAAAACGTATTATTCATAAAAAGTATATGCGAGATACCCTTTTACTCGTCAATCAAGGAAAAATTGGCCCATCGTAGGGAACTACAAGCTACGAGAACTACGAGACCCAAACCTGTTCCAGCATGACAGTGCCCCTGTGCACAAAGCCAGTTCCATGAAAATACGCTTTACATGGGTTGGGGTGAAAGATGTCCCGCTGTAGAGCTTTGACCTCAAACCTATTAAACACCTTTGGAATGAATGTAGATGTTGACTGAACCTCAGTCCTCCTCACCTCACCTACATCAGTACTAAACACTCTTGTGGTTGAATGAATCTCCACAAATCTCCACAAGCACAATTTAAAATCTAGTGGAACATCTTTCCAGAGGAGTGGATGGTATTATAACAGCAATTTGGAACTAAATGAGGATTGGGATGTTATATGTAGATAAATCTTATAGTCAGGTGTGCACAAAATTAATCAATGAAGTATTATGTGGAAGAGGACAGATAGTAAATTCCTGTCAGTGTATTTGTCTAAGCTCAGACAGCGATGGCTGGTTTCTGATGCTTTGAGGAATTGGAAGTGTTATCCCAGTTGGTGAACTATTCATTTATTTTATAAATATTTTCTCTTTTTTTTTTTCTCCAAAAATACATTTAGTTCCCAATGGAATTTTCTGCACTCGTGTACTGAAGTGTTTGTGTTTTCCCCGCTTTAACACACCTGCCTCAGCTGCTAAAGCCTTCAGTAATTACCCTCTGTTCTAATCTACACCTGCACTGTAATGTTTACCTCCGATCGTGACGGTTTCATAACAAAGATCGAACCCCAGAAGAAGCCAGTGTGTCCTCTGTGTCCTGTTTCGGTTCCAATTTGCGACGTCTGGACGAACCCAAAGCTCGTACCTGCATCATGCTTTAATTTTCCCAGAGGAATCTGGAAGGAAGCCATGTGTGAGTGCAGTACTTTGCTTTTCCGTGTATCGATCTCTGCAGCGAAATTCATTTTACATGACCGCTGGCCATCTGCTCCACCCTGCACTCTCATTCTCAGCCTTCTAGCTTCAGGCTTTCACACCGGCCGCATCCCGATTTCCTCGTCCTAATGGCTTTTTTGCTACGTTCCTTTACCTGTAATTGTGCTGCCAGCTCTTTGAGATAACATCCCAGTTTTTTAAAAGGTTGCAGAGGTTAAATCATTTAGTTGAGCTTTTAGGCTAGAGGTTCCCAATATATCGATTGTGATCGACCGGTAGATTGGAAAGAAAGTATGGGTAGATCACGTGGCAAAAAAAATTAAATAATATTCACACAATAGCGAATAAAAGCAATCCGTGCCATCTTAATCACTTTTCTTCCCTGAAAATGTACTTCCCCTCACTGAAAACCCGAATACCTGCAGCGTGAGATGTCTGCAGCTACGCCGTTTCCCCACGAGCCATCGTCTACTAGCGAGTGAATTAGTGTTCATTATCAGCCAGCAGGCTGAAGTCTGCTTACCGCTGTTTATTGGTGTCCCTGCTCGTGTGATTAAAAACCCGGATTATTCGGCTTGTTTAATGGCGACGCGGCAAGGAGAATTAATCGTCGTTGCCCGGGGTTTACCATCATTTGTTTTCTGTCATAAGGCATATTTACTGTAAATACTGCACTCTCTTTCTTATTTCTCTGATACACAGAAAAGCCATTCTTATAACTGCTCACTGAAAGGGATAAAGCTCTTCTCATAAACTATATGGGATTTGGGAAAAAGGTTTATTTGTCTCAGATTCTTATCTTGCTCTTAATACAGAATCATAGGACATGGTTCCTGCATAAGAAACATCACAACATGGCTGTTTTCCACAGAAATGGCCGACTTTTGGCTGTGACTGCATTCATGTAGGAAAAAGAGGGAAAATCCTGCTGCTCATACGAGTATTTATATGAAGTTCTCAGAAGATGGACTACATGCACACTGATCCTGTTTTATTATTATCATGTCTTTGCTAGTGGACCATATGTGGCTCTTCCCCAAACTGTTACCACACAATTGTATAGGACGTCTTTGGGTGTTTAAGCATGAGATTTTCCCTTCACCTGAACTAGGAGACTTAAACCTGTTCTAGCTCCATATTTGCATGGGTTGGAGCAGAAGATCTTGATAAGCCTGCTATAGAAAACTGACTAAAACCCTAGTAAACACCCTTGGGATAAATTGAAACACTGACTGCACCTCAGGCCTCCTCACCTCACCTACATCAGTACTTGAGTAATAACATACTTGTGGATGAACAAGAAAACAAATCTCCCAAAAATCTAATACACTAATAATATAGAATCTAATAATGAATATACAAGTATATACACACACTTATGTGTAATGCAGTACAGTATAATACATCTTTATCAAGCAGATGGGAATTTTATCTTTCTTTAGTAATTCTTGTTTATATTAAAGTATAATAGGGAGTTTTTTCCATCTCTTGGAAATTTATGTGTATAAATTTAATATTATTTTTACGAGAGTTTTTTTTTCTGGTGTAATTAGAACGTTTATTCCTTTTGTTATAACTTGTCTTTAGTGTTTCACCACTAGTTGTGTTTGTGAAGCGTAGTTGTGTGTCAATTCAATCCAGAATGCGACGATCACAGCAGAAAAATCATGCCTGGAACTCCTCTAAGATCCGTGCTAAAGACAAGAAATCGAAGAGACAGCTAACTAATTTGCTTGCTGAAGCATGAGATTGCTAACGAGTGCTGATGCAAGATCAACCCGAAACCACAATACCACAGTTTGTGTGTCTAGATGTGTTTGTGTGTGTGTGTGTGTGTGTGTGTTGTCCAGTGAACCCTGCAGGTACCTCGTGTCTTTAGTGCTAACGTCAGAAGCCTCTTTGTTCACTTCATCGTCCTGGGTAATGCACACAAGCCTGCTTTCGAATTGAGAAAACGCAAATTCGCGTTTTTGGAAACAGGCCTGGGGCGAGGCTCATTTTCACTTCATGAATTACACAATTACCGCCAGAGGCTCAAAGCTGCAGGGAAGGACGAGAATTTACAGCACTTTAGTTTGCTTCTCTTGTGGTCTTGATCAACCTGCACACTCCAATGTTATTGCTATACATTTAATAATACATTTAGAAGCACAATATACTGTATCTTGGTGATAGTGTTTAAGACTCAGTTTTTGTTTACTCCCCAAACACACACTAACCTTCTGTTTGAGCACAAACTTTACCCGAAAATAATCAGAGTTATGCATCTGCCACCAGCAAAACCGGATTTTAATGGCAAACATTTAAACAAACAGACAGACAGACAGACAGACAGAACTTAGTCTTTGCATAGAACAGGTACACAACAATCAAATGCAGTTTAACATCTACCAGAACTGGTAGATACAATACAAAGAAAAGTCATTTGTTTAATAAACTTTCAATATAACACTATTTTATTGATTGTCACTTGTTTAGTACTATTTTTTGAAGTGTTCATGTTGCTCTTTGCAAGGAAAAAAACTCAAAAAATTTGCCCATTTGTCTCATTCAATGAAGAGCCTCGCATTAAAATCTGCAAAACGGGTGCAAACGTGGCACAACATGGTGATTCTGGGAATTCCACGTGGCTTTCTTGCGTCATGTTCTTTTTTTTTCTTCCCCCAACTGCCAGTACCTGTTTTGCATGATTCTACACAGTACATGTCGGCAAGACACCTACAAAATGGCCACTCTTTAAACAATATGGCACCGGGTGCCTTTGTCTGGCCGAACGCCAAAGCTATAAACAGACTATATAAATGAATCCTGAACCAACATTGCTACCATTCCACACTTCAACACCATGAAATTCCATCCAGACTGCTGCCAATTGGAACCCATTTTCACCATACAAGACAAATCCCTGAAGCGTATGTCCAAGCCCTGAGAACAAATCTATGGAACGGCCTGCCCAGTCACCGCACCTAAATCCTACTGAACTGCCCTGGGATGAAATTTATCGCAAGCTCAGAAAGAAATCTCCAGCTAGTAAAGTACAAGTTTTACAAGTTGCACAGCAAAATATTTTAGCTGAACGTTTGGAGAAACGAACTGTTCGGACGCCAAGAGTGTGTAAAGCTGTTATTCATGCTAAGGGAAGATTTTTCAATGAAATTAAATTGTAATTTATATATTTGTTTGGTTAAAGTAAATCCTCATATATTTAAATTACTGAATTTGTTGCATATGAGCCAAAGAAACAAGCATTTGTCTCTTTATAAACCATAAAAAACTATTGCTAGACATCATATTATTTATTAGGTGAAATTCGTGACAATGACGTTTTGCTAAAATTTACGCTTGTACATTTCATATATAATAATACATCAATTATTATTAATTTTTCTTTCAAGTATTTTTTTATTTCAGTAGTAGCTGTATAGTAGTAACTGTGTTTTGTATGTTATGAATGTGGAAAATAATGTCCTGCTGTGTCTGGAGAGAATGCGAAATTCAGAACAGGTTTTGCTTGATAATAGTTTTACACCCTGACCTACAGAACGTGTCAGATGTTTACGATGAAGACTATAAAGCAGTTGGACTGGATGAGAACCTCTGCCAAGTGTTGTAAATGTAAATGTCAAGTAACGGGTACTAAAACCTGTAGAGCCAAGGCTAAATGTGCAGGACGGGTTGTGCTTGTTGATCAGATATAAACAGAAAGGAATATTTTGTTCTGAAATATTATGGTTAGATAGCTGCTTTTTTTTTTTTATCACACTGAGAGATTCATTGTAGAGTTCAACAGCTTTTTGAAGGCAATTTAACTTTTTTTTACTGTATAAACTTTTACTTAAGATTCCATCTATTGTTGGTCCTATAGGGATTCATTTGTTAGTTAATTCACTGGTATTCATTGGTGGTTGTTTGTTTTTGTTTTTAGTGCTTTATTAAATCTTTATGAACTGATTATAACAAGAAATTTTGCTCATTGTAAAGAACTGAAATACACATCTAATATATATAAAACAACATACGTTGTTATACATGTCTCATCAAAATTAGTTTTATTTGTATAGTAGGTTTCATCTATTAGACTTTTTGTGAAGTTGTTTCCAGAATTTTGTTTGCTTCTGTATTTTCAGAACCAAATATTTTATTATATATATATTTTTTTCCTGGTCTGCTTGTTGGATATTTCAGTGGTTTGTTTATTGTCATATTATTTCTGTGGATGTATTTGTTGGTTCATTCATTGGTATGTTTGCTTATTGGTTTATTGGTTGGTTTGTTTATTGCTTGTTCAGTGATTTCTTTTTGGTTTGATTATTGGATTTCTCTTTGGTTGGTTTGTTGATTCATCTATTGGTTTGTTCCTTGGTTCAGTTGGTGGTGGATTCAGTTGCAGGTTATTTTGGTTTGCTGTTTTATTGTCATTCGGTTTGTTTTTCTGATCATTTAATTCAATTCCGTTTTATTTGTGTAGCGCCTTTTAACAATAGACATGGTCTCAAAGCAGCTGTACGAAGATAGAGGTTATAAAGTTATATAAATGAGTGTTTAGATTTTGTTTAGTTACGTTTGTTAGTTAAGTTTATGCCTAATTAGCTAGCCAGTGGCGAATGTGTTAAGGAAAAATTCAGAGATGGCATGAGGAAGAAACTTCGACAGGAACCAGACACTTTGATGACTTGTTGTAGTTTTGTACACTGCTTTATTCCTGTTTGTTCTTTTGATTTTGAATTTTTAGCCTTATATTCTCTGAAAAATGTAGTAATGGATGCTTTTACCCCACTAGCTTTTTTGTTCTCCAGATCCAGAAGTGATACCACAACCTCTAAAGCCACTGCTAATTTAATGCAAACAAGCCCAACAGTTTTGAGGACAATCTCAATATACATGAGCAAATAGTGTCCTGTGATTGTGACAAAGGAAATAAAAGGTATCCTTCCCAAGACAGCCGGACCAGTTTTGATCTTTCGAATATGGATAGCTGTGGCATCATGGGTACTTGAACTTGTTTAGAGCGAACCATGTTTGGTGTTGCTTAGAAGATTATTTAGCTCTCAAGCCCAGCTGCGAGCTTTACAGTGATGACTCAGGAGGAAACCGCTATACCCAGACTGTAGATAAGATCTCCAAAAGTCATCCATCTTGCATGGCTTGAACTGTGCGGAGCAAAAGGGCCAGGATCAGGTGCTTTTGGCATATTAATGTCCTTGCATTACGTAGTAATTAGAGGGAAAAAAAACGTATTGACTGATTCAAACAGAAGAAAAACGAGCCTGTTCTAGAAATACCTATCAGGAGCGTCATGAATAATGTGCATTGCTTTATTGAAAAGGAATAAGCCATTACAGTGACAAATGAAGCCGCTTCCTCAGAGGGGTTATTAAAGCACTGGTGCTTCTGTCTGCACTCCGCGTATCATTTAATGAATTGCGGCCATCTTTTTATTCACCCTTTTCACAAGGAGCTTGTCCATCACGCCAGCTGACCCCCCCTGAGTCGTCACTCTGATAAGGGCAGAATTAGCATGGGTAAACCCACGATCGTGAACCTGGCCTCAGGGCTTGCAGGAGGATGACGAACAGGGAATGACAGCAGAGCTTCATGATTCATACCAACCTCTGACCTGCCATGCCGAGCTGAATATCTGCATAAATGAGCAGAGTTTTGAGTTTCTAAATGTTCAGAGTTAAACATACTTCATACTGGAGAGTTATACAGGAGGAAAGAAAAGACTGGAGAGTTATACAGGAGAAAAGGTGACATGACTCGTGTTTGTGATTTGGTTTTAAACCAATTTGTTTGGCTTCCTCATTTGGGTGCAAACCAAATGACGGTGTAGAGGCACTTCTTGGAGCAGTGTTTCATTTTATACTACATGTTGATTTTTTGATCTTGGAATTATTTGGGATGCAGCCAATTTGAATTCTAGGTTATGTTAGATTTAACTTCATTTTAATACGAAATCAAGCAAACGGACAAATAGGTGTCGCTAGCGGGGTCACTAGCCATCTTCAAGCAACGGATAAAGACCTACATCTTTCTAAAACTAGCACTTTTCCCATTTTGCTTTGTTTTAAAAAAATAATTCTCCGAGATGTTGGCTGATGGTATCTAAAGTTGTAATCTAGCGAACCAGTGTTGATTTATTTATTGATAGAGACTCAAAGCACTTTTGTACTTCATTTTGGATAAGGGCGTCTGCTAAATACCGTAAATGTAAATGTAAAAAGGAGCCCAGTTCTCAGCAAACCTTCAGAATCAGAAAATTGCCAAGTATGTTTGCACCTTGTTTTGATGACAGAAGCTTCCAGTTGCACATGGTGGAAAAAAAAATAGTATAAAGTATATTTGTCCAATAAATTTTAAAGCTACTAGTTTTCAGATGCAGGTTAAAAAAATGTTTAATATTCAATAGTCATCTTGATACCGATGCATATACCTGAAAGAACCATCAGTTTTACTTTGAGCAGGAATGATGCTACCGAATTTCGAAAATCTAACCTTGCCATGAACTGAAACAAAAAGCTAATTTATTCCTCTGATGGTTACAATTGAATTTCCTTTCAAATTCTGCAAATATTAAACCTTTCATTCTTAAAACGTCATACTAACAGGAATCACAGACAGACAAAATGCAGAAACTCTGTATATGAGAGGTAACGGATCCCCTTCTAGCAAGATCCAGAAGAAATTCAGTATTCTACGTACTAATTAGCTCTATCTTGCAGCAGCCACATGTTCAATGATAAATGCAGCTTTAATAGATAAAGCCCTGAGCTACAAAAAAAAAAAAAAAAAGACAAAAAATAGACATTCAGATAATAATTGTTAAAAAAAAAAATCTATCAAGGCACAAACATTTGTCAGTCCCTTGTTCTAATATTTTTAGAAAAATGGGTGGGTTTAAACAAAACTGTACAATGTTTTAAGTTTTTGGACATGTCTAGATCCTTTCCTCTCAAACTCAAATGTCTTCTGTGAATAGGCAAAAAGAAATTTGCTTTGCTGTTCCAATACTTTTGGATAGCTTTGTATTTGAAGTGTTAGCTTAGTAGATAAAACTTCAAATTACTTATTATGAAGGTTATGAGTTTAAATCCCAGCACTGCCAAACTGAAATTACTAAAATCATATTCCAGGACAATCTGGAACAAGATCTTAGAATTCAACTTACTACTGTCCTTCAGAAGCCACATGCTCAAACATGTAGGTTCATATTCAAGGCTTTCTTACAGCCGTGTGAACTGAGTGAGAACAGAATATTTTTTTCAAAGCAGCAGTCTACAACTTCTAGGAATTTATGGATTTTCCGATTTGGGGATATCTCAATTAGAAATATGTAATTAAGTTGCAAACTGGCGTCTTTCATTTGCACATATTCATGCAGCACTGCTCAACCTGATGAGTGTAATCAATACACATTCAGTCAGCTTGTAAATAATGAAAGGGGATTATAGACTGAAAATAATATGGCAAAATATTACTAATAATAATTTCTTATTACTTTATATATCTGTCAAATGAGTTCATTACAAAAATCAATAGTTATATAAAATGAAGGCCATCCAGCATTCTCAGAACCGAGAAGAGCCTTGAAATATACTTAGCTTTTACCCTGAGAGAAGATGGTACCAGTCGAGCAGTGCAGGAGGATCTAAGGCAGTGTGGTGCAGTGCGAGGAGTGCTGAGGTCTTTGAGGTAAGAAGGTGCTGATCCATTTTTGGCTTTGTAGGCAAGTATCGGTGTTTTGAATCAGCTGCGTTTTGGATCATTTGCAGTGGACGAATAGCGTTCAGAGGAAGACCTGCCAAGAGAGAGTTCCAGTAGTCCTGTCCCGAAATGACAAGAGACATAACATACCCTGAGCAGCCTTTGTGGGCAGAAATGGTTGAATCCTTCTGATATTGTAGAGAAGGAACCGACAAGAGCGAGTTGCATTAGCAACATGTGAGGAAAAGTACAGTTGGTTGTCCGTGGATACCCAATAGTTGCGAGCGGTGGCTGAAGTGAAGTTTAGATAGTTGTTTAGAGTTATTCTGAGATCCTGAACTGAAAATTAATCACCTAGGATAACCAACAGTTCAGTACTGCTAGGATTTGAGTTTCAGTTGATGAGCACTCAACCACGAAGATATGTCCGCCAGGCATGCTAAGATTTGAGCAGAAGCTTTGGCATCTGACTGAGGGAAGGAGAAGATGAGTTGAGTGTTATCAGCATAGCAGTGGTAAGAAAACCTATGTGAGTATATGACTTTACCAAAAGAGACTGTATAGAGGGAGAAAAGAAAGTGACCAAGTACTGAGCTATGTGGGACACCAGTGGAGAGTCTGCCTACCTATTAGGTAAGAAGCAAAATATTTCCATGATGCTCCACGGATACCAAGGCTTCTGAGGGTTGACGAGAGTTTAATTGTTGACCTTGACAGACAGTCGGTTAAAAACAGTGTGTTCCAGAGTTTTAGAAAGAAACGCGAGAAGTGATACCGGTCTGTAGTTGTTGATGTCCGATGGATCCAGAGCAGGTTTCTTCAAGATGGGAATAATCCTTACTCTTCTGAAGGTAGTTAAAACATGGCTTGATGCTAAGGACCCGTTGATGTTGTGGTGTTGAATGGCAGGAGGTCTTGCAAATTAATCTGAAGCATAGTTGAAGGGATTGGCTCTAGCAGCAGGTGGTGGGATTGCAAGATTGGATGAATTGCAGCACTTCTTCTTCTGCTATGATTGAGAAATTTGACAATGAAGAAGTAGGGGATTCCTGACTGTATAGTGTAGGCATAGTCATGGAGAAAGTGAAGGTCTGGAAGATTTCCTTAACCTTTTTATCGTAGAAGGAGGCAAAATCTTTGGCAGTCAGGGAGGGTGAAGCAGATGGAGCAGGGGCATAGTGCATAGTGGCAGCATAGTGAAGAGAAGATGCTGTGGATCTTATGAGGATTTTGTGCAGAGGCCTTAAGTGTTTCCTTAGAGAAGGCAGTTTTAGCAGAAGTCACGTTTGAAGAGAATTTGATCTGGAAGGCATGGTTGAGGTTTGCACCATGTTGTGATATTTTTTCCCACTTCCTCTCCGATGATTTTTCTCGCCGATTGCTGCACAACATTTCTGACAGCCAGGAGGTGGAACAAAAGGTCTACTTGGGTTTATGAATCAGGGGGCAGAGAAGGTCCAAGGTTGAGGAAAGAGAGGAGAGGAAAGTGTCCATGTCCAAGGGTAGAGAAGAAATTTTAAGTGGGGTAGCAGTCATCTCTGTAGTAAGGGTAGGGTGAATCAAAACCAGATCCAGGACATTTCCTCCAGGACATGTGGGAGGGCAGCCGTTAAATGTCAACGAAAAGGAATTCAGAAGGCAAGATGACTGAAGTCGGAAGGGAGGTTAAAGTCACCAAGAACTGTCAAAGGGGTGCTGCCAGAAGGGAAAGTACTGTACTGTAAAGTGCTGTCCATCTCTTCTAGAAAGTCTCCAAGGGGACCCGGACGATGGTAGATGACGATGACGATGACGATGATGAAGTGGTTGATATTGCTCTCGAGGGAACAGAAATTGCATGGAATTCAAAAGAGGATATGGTTAGATGAGACAAAGGAAGAGGAGCAAAACACCATCTCTTTGACAACAGTAAACTTTTACTACCACATCTAACTGTTCTTCTTGGTAAGTGAGAAAAAGCTTAGCCGGAAGATAGAGCAGCTGGTGTAGCAGTGTTCTGCAGGGATACCAGGTCTTACTGAGTGCCAGAAAGTCAAAGGCATAGTGAGAAGTTAAATCTGTGATAAAATCAGCTTTCCTTACAGCAGACTAGCAATTCCACAGCCCACCAACCACCGCTGTTTGTGATTAAGATAACAGAGGAAGGTAGATGAGGTTACTAGCAACGCTACCTCTGTTCTGTGTGTGAGAGTGCCCGTGTCTGTAAGAGGTGACTACAGAAATAGGCTTAAGACACATGAGTGGTCTGTCAATCCACATTAATCCCTGCTTGATGTTAGAATACCCTCCACTTTTTTGGGAAGATGTTCCACTAAATCTTGTAGTGTGCTTGTGGAGATTTGTGCTTCTTCAGTCACAAGAGTCTAAGTAAAACCAGGCATGTCGGTGAGGAAGCCTGTGGTGCAGTCAGTGTTCCAATTCACCTCAAACTTGTTCAATGGGGTTTCAGCTCTTTAGCAGGCCACTCAAGATCTTCTACTCAAACCCATGTAAACCATAGCTTCATCGAGCTGGCTTTGTGAACAGGGGGATTGTCATGCTGGAACAGGTTTGGGTTTAATGTTACCACATCCAAAAACATCTTCAACAAATGTCTGGGAAAAAAACATATATGGCTGAAAATGTCAGGTGTCCAAAACTTTTAATAGTCTAGCGTAACCATGGTATAAATGTAAGTTGTTTGCTAAAGAAAGAGCCGAAAATGGCTCATTCACACTAACTCAGTGAACTAAAAACAAATAAAACCAACTATATGTCTAAAACCTTCTATCACAAACATCCATCGCTTGCTCTAGATACCATTTCCGCTGTACATTCGGACGTCATGGCATTTGGAGGTCATGAACCAACAGCACAGACTTTACACACCCGTTTTAATCTCTACATACCTTTCCTGCTGAGTGTGCTTCATCTGCTCTTAATTCCATTAAGAGAAGACGAACTCTGTGACATCATGTCTCTTTACTTTATTCCGTGGCACAGAGCACTTTGACAGAGAGGAAATTGCTTTCGGCATTAGGGTTAAACGTGGCCACAGGTTGCTGCCTAAGAGCTGGACTTTATAAAAAGGTGGACAGTAAGATCCTCTGAAAGTCGCAGGAAGTTAATAAGCTGTGTCGGCCCAGCACCATGCTGCTACCTGATGGCAGAAGCTAAGCTCTATTCTATTAATTCGATTCTAGCAAGAATCTATCAACATAGTTGAAATGGTTTGTGCACTCAGAACAACATACTGAGGAAAAATTTGATTGGATTTTATTTGTAAAGCATTTTTAGCCATAGATATTGTCACAAATTAGCTTTACAGAAATAAAACATTACAAATATTACTTTTAAATTAATCAATTTGTCCCTAATGAGTGAGCCAGAGGCATCAATGGAGAAGGGAAAACAGCCTGAGATTATCTTAAGAGGAACCAGTGTCAAAAAAAGAAACCCTTCCTTATATGGGTGACACCAAATGTCCATTCATTATAGTTCATTCATCATTGTTGAGGTCATAAACTGTTCTCTGATTTACACTGTGTGTCACAATTGTAGACCCAAGCCATTATAACAGGCCTGTTTATATTACTTACAGTCCAAATAGATCATTGTGGTTTTCAATGGAACCATCCACAGTAATATCACATGGTATTCAGATCAACAGTCTACTACAATGCCTCAGGACTACAGGTTGCATGAACAGATTTGCGTCACTGAATGACGCCTCAACAATGACGGAACTGTAATGAAAGGACATTCGGTGTTGAGGATGAGTTCCTTTTTTGAGTCTGGTTTCTATCAAGATTGCTTCCTAATGCATTCTCAATGAGTTTTTCTTTGCCAAAGTCACCACTGGCTCACTCATTGGGGAACAACTTGCAATTATAAGTAACAAACTTTTAGGCAATGAACAATTTTATATACTGTTTTATACTTTACAACTGCTTTAATAAGCAGTGCTATACACATACAGAAGAATTAAATTGTTCATATGATGCTATTCTGTGTATGTACCTCAGATTTGAACAGCTCTTGAAATGCTTAGACTCTGCAACACAAAATCTATACTTCTAATGCTAATTGAGGACCATATATGCGATACAAATGCTTCACTCGGCTGTTGTTGAATTATTGACTTTCTGTCGTCACAGATGTTTGCACATGTATTCCAGGATCTGTTCAAATCCCAGGTACACACACACACAGATCTGCACACTTATATGCATAATCAGAATTGCTGAACAAAGACAACATGAGAGTCAGCCTGCAAAGCCGACAACACCTGTAGGGCATTGGTTAATATTTACTCATCCATCTTGGCTATTGACCCTCGTTTTTTGAAAGCCTTGCCTTCTCATTTCGTCAGCTACAGTTATCATTCTGTCTGCAAAGACCAGCTGCGCTTCAATCCACACACTCTGGGGCTTTTCCGATTTTTTGCCGAGGTTACTCCAAAGAGCGGGCTTTGTTCCAATCACAGCACTGATGCTGAAAAGATCTGAGGGCTCTGGGCTTGTCCTTGACAGCCTCCTTCATGTCTCCGGCGCACTCTCAGAGCCGAGCACGGCCTCTGACACACTTCTGCCTGACTTCCACTTTTAAAAAGGTCACTAAGGATGTTTGTCAAGTTTTACATAAGTCCCGGATCACTATCAGCGTCAAAGTAAGCTGGAATGATACGAGATTCTGAGTGTTACCAAAAGGCTTACTGTGCTTGTGGTGGAACAGAGGTCCTGAAAGGCATGTTTTTTTTTTGAGAGCCAACGTGCAGTGTGACAGGTCACCGTGGCATAATTTCCATATAAATGAGGTTATATCATTTTCATAGCGGTTCATACAAAGCATTTTTGCTGCATCAGCTCGTGCGAATGCCTGAAAAGGAAAATGTCCACACTAATCATGGCTGAATGCCTGGGCGCAGGTGAGCAGAGAAAGGGATATCCGAGAAGTTCGGCAAGCTTTAGCTTTAATGATCTTTTAGGTAGCTGTGCTGCCACTGATTATAGCTAAGCTGGAGCAAAGTATATCTCGCTAGGAGCCGTGGCTGTCTTTTAGCACTATTTGAACACTTGAATAGAGGAACTTTGACACTGGATGAGCGTAATGAAATGTTTGCATTTCCCGTTGCCCTACCAATAGGTATGGCATAAAAATATTTTACATATTTTACACTGTAGAATAATAGAATAGTGTTGTTCAAATTTCCATAATATTTGCATATTCAAATTTGACATTACAGCATTTTGGTAGGTGCCCTTGTCCCAGGGTATCTTCTCATTTTTGCACCAATTGGCAATGGCCGTTTGGCAGGACTGGGCTTAAAATCTATAACCTACCTACCCATTGTCCAGAGTCTTTGAGTTACCGAGTGTCCACTTCATATTCATTCTAATACAGTCCCTTTTGAAAGTACTTTTTCAGCTAGACTCTTTTTAATTATAGACTGATGACATTTAGGTTGAAACTTTAATTCTTTGTTTAATTGGTTTGCATCTAGAAGTACAGATGGTTCCTAAGTTACGAGGGTTCGCCTTCTTATGATGATATTCATACGACAAAATTGTAACAAATATTTTATGTTTTGTTCGGCAGGTAGAAAGCGTAGCAGAGACTCCTCTTGCAAACTGGCGCTTGTCCGTACGCCCTCTGCCACATAAATACAGTACTGTAAATTGCAAAACAGAGCAATTTACAGTACTGTATTTATGTGGCAGAGGGCGTACGGACGAGCGCCAGTTTGCAAGTGGAGGGCGGAGTATACGCTGCTACGTTTTATATGTACTGTCATTTGGTAAATTATTAACAACTTACAGTATACTATCCCATATGTTAAGACTAATGGGTAGCCCAGGCCTGTGTCAACTTACGATATTTTTCAGTTACAATGAGGTCATCGGAACGCATCTCCATCCTAAGTCAGGGTACTACCTGTACTAAACACTAGGAATTCTATTTGAGCCCACTCATTTATTGAAGTGTGCAAAAATATTGGAACACGCGTCAGACAGATGTGTGCCGTATCCGTCTGATTGTTTCAACAATTAATAGCTCTTATTGCCTGCTCCTGGTTTTTCCATGTGAATCCCGTTCACCACCAGACGGCCACTGCTGAGCCCCTCTCTTGATCAACATTCACAGTGTGTTTTAATCTGGTTTCCAGGAGCATCTTGGTATAGAATCAGCATCAGCTAAAGAGTTAAATGGCTTGTTGCTTGTTGTGGCTTGTCTATGATTTTAGTTTTTAGTTTGTTAATTATTGATTTAAATACTTCAACAGACAAGCTTGAAAACTACCAGTTTATTAGCATCAATGGGAATTATTTAGACACCCATGTAGTCGGCCACCAGCCTCTTTTTTTAAGTCGCTTATATTGTCTAAATATTCACTATATCATGTGCAAGAGTGTAAATCTTTTAGCTCATGTCCACTAAGGTGCATGGTGTTAAAGCTGCTGTTGGTCGAATGGTGGAATTGGTGTTTCAGCACTGTTGATGCACGGTCTCTACCGTGACAAGATAATTAATGTCCTTTGTGTCCCTGCACCGAGATCTGTCTTCATTAGATTCCTCACCCAGAGACAAGACGCGGTCTAGAGGTAGGGAGGGCGTGATGGTGGGTTGGATGCAGAGTTCGTGAGCTGGTGTATCCTTTGACACGACACGATGCGAGAGACCTACCAGACACTTTGCATATCTAAACAGTGTCTAGACGGTGTTTTCGCACACTATTTTAGAATTTCTGGTTTAAAGGAGCTGGCTCTTGTAATGTTTTTATACAGCATACATCAGAACTGAGTACAAGTTTGAGTATCACTCCAAATGGGATCAAAATTTCATCATTTTTCTAAAATTGCGTTATTTCTGATTTGGCAAGTAGAATATATTCTCTTACAAACAAGCAAAAACGATTATTTTAGAAACTGTATTCAAAAATACTGGAAAAGAAGTAGCATGATGAAGGATAGACAGTGATAGTCATTAGCTAGCCCATCAGGTCAAGTATATGCTCCACTGTGCGGCCCAGTCCCTTGGTTCGGTTGCCTGGAAACTTATTTCCCAAGGTTAAAATGGGTAACTACGATAATGTAAAAACATATTTGGTGCTACTTTGGTGTTAATGGAAAACAAACCATGAACAAGTCAGCAAACCATTAGTTAGCATTTTATCAAAAAATATATCATGACCAGTTTGCATGTTTTCCTTTCTGGGAACTCATTTCCATCTCACTGTATTCAGACCTGACACAAATACATCCTACTTGTGTACTCAAATGTCATAGTATGAAATAAATGCAAAAATCAATATTGGTGAAAATAATTCTTATATTTGATGGCAAGCACTTTGCAGCTTTGTGTCTAGGGAAATAATGGAAACTTGTTGCTTTATTTTGATTACAGGGGTTGTTATATAGCTGATCCAAACAATAGTTCATTTACTTATTAAACATTTTCTATACACGAAACCGCCAAATTGCGTTTTTTTATTGCAACTGGGCAAGATGCAGCATAAATAATTTGATTAGCGATGCAGCTATCGATTCTTTTAGTAATTAAGTATTCTACCGATTAGTCTATCGATTAATCGGATAAAAGAACTTTTTCCTCATTAAAGAGCAACACTAAATATACAAGATAAGACGGGTCTCTTAAAATTACCGTCATTTGTTTCATTTTTCGAAAAATAAAAATTTTTTATTGCTGAAATTGCAGTCTGTGAAAACTCATTTAGTGCATTTAATTGGCTTCAAAATAAATAAAAATAAATAAAAAAATATAAAAATCATTTTCAAATTACCTTTAAAAAGTTAAACGCACTCTACTGTGTTTTCCTTGTTTTTAGTTTGAAATGATCCCAAACTTTAGAAACTCTTCGGCCCTCGCTGTTTTCTCTCCTTGCGCACAAAACGAGGCTGAAAACGTGCGTACCCCACTTTCAACGCATTGTGAATTTATAAAAAAAGCAAACATGATGGGAGAATAAAACTCTGAGTGCTGCGTACACACAACGTTGAAACTCGGAAGGCGAGAAGGGGAATTGGCGACACAATCTTTGCATGGAAAGTCACGTACGCAGAAAATGGGGCTGGAAACGTTTATAAATGAGACTCCAGATCGGTCCAGAGTTTAGCAGGTGGTGTGTCAGTAATATTGGTCCGGGTGGAAATACAGTGCTTCGTGTGTAGTTAAACGGACTAAACAAAGCAAATTATTTACCTCAATGCTTTTTTGTATTTGAATTATTCGAGTTACTCAAAGAATCATTGCAGCCCTAAATTTGATGTCTATAGATATTCTCCCTAAAATGTTTTTGCGACCCGATAGAAACTTGTCCATGGCATTACCAAGTTGTGACTTATTGGGGTTGGTTGGTTCCCATACGGAAATCCAATATAAGATATACCTTTATTCGTCCCTTTATTAGCTAGGTATATGTTAGATATATATTGGGGTTGATATACGATCAACCCCTGATAATTTGTATTTTGTAACTCGCAGCTCGGAAAATTCGCAGGTTCTCATTTGGAACCTAATTAACAGCAAGTTGCGAATTTTCTTAAAATTTGCGGGAATCCGCAGGGGGATTGAATGTTCAGGAACGTTAGGAATAACATTTTAAACGATGTATTTCCGACAAATACTGTACACGAATATGTTTATAAAGTGACATAATGTCTAGATGAATTCACTAAGATACCATAGGGGCTGCGCATGGTACCACCGTATGGCCATATATGAACATACACATAAAATGATATATAAACTTGTATATGTGTGATATAAATTAACTTAATATATGTGAACATATACGAACATATTTGTAGTTCTAATGGTTGCTTGAGATGTATATAATAAAGAATATACATATGTAAGATACATATACTTTACTATATTGTGTAACACCATTTCATGATACATTAAAGTGCAAAATAAAATATGAGATTGTTGATGTTGTTATGGAATTAGTTACTATGTGAAACTAAGGTCACATAAATGTTAATGTCGAATTTGCTTATGGGACTATTCAACACGGATACGCTACTAGAGAGTAATTTGAGATGTCAGTCTTTTGCTTATCTTAGGCATCTCTGTTGTTGAATGTAGATCCACCGAACGCATAAATGCAAATGCTGGGGAATGAAAATGAAACATGTTTTGGACAGTTATTTGGCCACAATGTGTGTGTGTGTGTGTGTGTGTGTGTGTGTGTGTGTGTGTGTGTGTGTGTGTGTGTGTGTGTGTGTGATTAATAAATACAAGGATAAACATCCCTTACCCATATTTGAATATGTATTCTATGCGCATATATGCGTCTACATCGACATATATTGTGTGCAACACAATACAGTTTCCTGAATGACTGCAGAAGCTGCAAAGCTTTGTGAATATTGGTAAAAGATTGTGAATGTTGGAAAAACATTGTGAATTTGGTTAAAGAAATTGATTAATGCTATAGCTTGGGGAAAAAATTCAGCCAATGTATTTATGGAAAGTAAAAGCACTGTACATCTGATTATTGTAAGTGAAATTGACCAGAATCCAATCCAGAGATCTATTCCATATCATGCTAAGCGTCCACAATTTAGTCTCTGGATCCACATGGCCCTGAGATAAAAACACTGAAAATGTGTGAACGATTATTCTAAAGCTGGGTTAGTTCAATTAAAATGTAGTTTAAGTCTAAAACTTGACCTTGACTTGACTTGATCCTTATACACCTTGATATATGGGACAAGATTAACCTGTACCCAGTTATTTCAGACTTATGAACCGCAAAACCTTTCTCCAAAAAAATAAAATAAACAAAGCAGTTCCTAATATGGCTTATGCTCCAATTTCATGTATATCTGTTATCTCTCAGGCTCGAGTCCTGCCTGTGTATAGCGGTGACATTGCTATTAACGCAGAATGAACTAATTAAAATGTGATACACTGTGCACATTTACTTTACACGAGTCCCAGGTCCACTTCTCCCAGCTCCATTTTCAAATTCCCCCTAAACAAATAAAAGGGATGATAAGCTGTTCTTTCCCCACCATGATCTTCTGCCTGCTCTGGAGCTGCCACCTGATTGATGCGGCACACATCCGATCCGTAGCCTGTATTACATGTGGAAACTTTTGCCAGCTGTTATCAACAACCCCCCTTGTCTTAACGCATGTTGGATGAACCACCGCTGGAAAGTCATTTTTGAAAAGCGTAGCTCTACCAAACACCCCCAACAGCTGGGTGTAATTTCCCTTTCTCATGTTCTACTCTCATGAAGACTTTTGCAAACACTAGGCTTTGTTTCTTTACAAGACCTCAGGGGGATCCATAATACAGACACATCTTGAGCAGATTAGAGTTGTATTGAAGGCTATTTCCACAAAGTTTAGTAGATTGTGCTCATCAGAAATGCTAGGGAGTTGTTTCTCATGTGATTTGGAGCTTAAATGTTGTTACAGAAACAGAAAAGTGTTGCTACTTGTCAGCGTGTTGGGGGCAACTCACGATTATTTTGATAATCGATTAATCTGATGAACACCCCCTTAACCAAATACAATTTAAAAAAATTGTTAGATGTTTTGCCTTTTATAACTATATAAATCCCAAATTCGGAGGAATTTATGTATAAAAGTGCACTAAAGAAATGCAGAATTCACATATTGAGTTGAATTATCTTTAATTTAGACATTTTAAAGCTTCTGGTTGAGGAATGCATAGATGATTTCTCCTCTAAACAAATTCACTCATTCTGGGTTGTTTATTTCTGTAAAAAAAAAAAAAATAAACAATAATAATAGCAACATACATAAATCAACATTTGTATCTTGGCTTTTGCAGATGACAACCACGCTTTAAAAAAATCTGTATAAATTGTAATACAACAATTTTGAAAATTTCTGTAAAAAAAAAAAAAAGATAAGCATCTAAAATATATCATTAATTTAATCTTGTATAATAATTAAATGATATATGCAAAAAAAAGTGACGACAGAACAGATCCAGTGCGACTGTCCTGAAGTTACAAACAAACAGTTTACACAATGACATAAAGTGTCATAATGTCTAAGGTCACTAACATGGTGCACCAGGTCGCCCGCAAGGACCACATGAGTCACCCGCGCGGGCCTTTTCTAAAACGTTCTAAAACGTTTCTTCGAACGTAAACCCTGCGAGTTCCAGGGGACCACTGTATTGGTTTGTGTTTGGGACTTGGGCTAGGTTAGACCGGTAGTTCTCAAAGTGTAGGGCGCCGCCCCTCTAGTGGGGAATAAAGACATGACAGGTGGGGCACAATGAGCTGCAGGATTTATATAAAATACTTAATTCATCTTCATTTATGATTTTCTCTAATATAAATAAAGTTCATATAATCAATGCAACCACAAATAAACAGTAAGAACATTATTTGCAAGTAAATTAAAACAGTTAGGTTACCTAATACAACTAAACGTTTATTTTCTCGATTTTTAAATTTGATGCTGTTTGATGTTATTGATTTAAAAATTATTATTTCATTGAATTAGATATTTTAAGACAAGTATTTTGGTACCATTTTTTTAGGCTGATTGAGGGCAGATGAGGCTTGAAAATCGCCCCCTCTCTAAATTGGGGAATGGCAAAAAAATGTTTGAGAACCACTGGGTTAGAGTTGGGTTTGATTTTGGGGTTGGGGTTTGAAGTTGTGTATGCATTTGAGGAAAGTGCTTAGCTTGGGTTTAAAGAGGGGTTTGGGGATAGGGGTGAGGGTTGGATTTGATTTTGGGGTTAAGGTGTAGGGTTCAGGTTTGGGGTTTGAAATTGGGTGGTGGGTTAGACATTTAGTGTGGGTTTTAGGTTAGAATTGAGGTTAGGTCAATAGCTGCTGTGTCAACCAACCAGTGTATAGTCAACAAAAATCTTCACTAGAGCACCAGTGAAGTTCCAGGTCCTTGAAGTCCGAGTTAAGTAGAAAGCCATGCAGAAATAAAGTAGCCCTATTTACTACGTTCTTTGAGCACTTTATGGCACCGAATACCCCTCATTGTGTGGATCCCTGCAGCTCGAACCTAATCTGGCTCCATGAAAGAGTTGGGAGAAAGGCTTTGAACATCCCAAGTGACCTTGAAAGCCTGTAGAGTTGAATAGAAAAAAATTGAGAGCATCTTTTTTTTTTTTTATATTATTTTATTACATTTTTCATGCAATTGAATGTGAGCATGCTGTCCTTTCTCCTATATTTGCTAAATCCATTTTCTGAATGAACTTTGATTGTGTACATCACATGATTAATATAGGATTTCATTCCTATTATATACAAACCTCCCAATGGCATTAAGGTGTTATAGTGCCCCAAATGCTGTTCTGTTCTATTTAGCCCTCTCTCTAGTCTCTGCCTCATCCTGTCTTCCGTAAATGCCCTGAGAAATAAATAGAACAGGCTCCACAGTGGAGACTGTGGTGGTCTAGCTCTGTCGACTTGCAATAAATCCTTGCAAATGAGAAGCGTAATTGCTTTTAAGTGCCCTTTTCAAAATTGTCTGCTGCTAGTTCCAGGGCGTGATCTACTGTGTCAGCCTTTTAAATCCTGAGTAACTCTGATGCTATTAAGGGATCGCTAATGATGCTTACTGCTGGGACGGGGGTGGGAACCGACAGGCAGGTGCAGCGCGTGTAATAACAGAGCTTTTCCTAATCGTCTCCTGCAGTTAAGCTTTATAGTTCAGCTTTATCTTTCATTAAAGGTTTGATCACTCGTTGTGGTGGAAAAGTGGGCTAACTTTTCATGGCACAGGTCAGGAACTGTTATACCAAAGCCCTCTCGAGTTCTCGAGTGGCGTTTATTTGTTTTTCTATAAGCGCGTAACTCGAACGGAGGCACCTACACTAATTCGTAGTAATGCACTAATTCTAATACGTTAACATAGTAACCACTCATTCACAGGGGTATGTGTAGGTGGCAGTTATAACCCAACCATTAGACTCAATAGTTATTTAAAAAGATATATTATTTAAAAAAGAAAATTATAATTACCATAATTTCCGGACTATAAAGCGCACCCATATATAAGCCAAAGATTTGACAAAGATTTTTATTTTAAGCATAAATAAGACGCACCTGTCTACACTGAAATCGATGAACTTTACACAGGCTCTAACGGAAGACAGTGTCTGTTACACGGTGTAACGGGTGAAATATGTTGTGGCTCCTTTAAGAGCAGAGCGGCATTTTGGGAATAGCCTGCCGCCGCATTTTTTCCGGTATTACTGCATGTGTGCAAGACCGAGGAATATGTCCTTATTATTTTCTGATGCTCATTTCTAAGTTTCTTTGACTAACCCGTAACGCTGTTGCCAAGAAAAATGAAAAAGCACGAGTTTTGGAAACCTGTCTGTGCTTATATGATTTCTGTTGCAACTGGAGTTAGCGAGCTCTCCCTTCACCCAGACTCAACGCGTTACAACGCGGCTTGTATCTAAACAGTAGCTGAGCAAGAAAGTCATTGTTCACTGTCTTCCTCCTTCCTTTCACAACTAATTCTCTCGGGAGTTTATCTTTTGGCATCGTCGTGCATTTAAAAAAAACTAAACATTTTTTCTCCTGATGCCGTGCAGCTCAGAACACAGGTGAGGTGCGTTTTTTCGTTTATGTTCGGAAATTTCTTTGGTCTAATGTTATGGGGTTCAGTTTTTTGGTTTGAAGTTTGTGAAACCGGAAAAAAACCAGGAAAATTCATAAATTAGCCGCTTTGTTGTTTAAGCCGCGGGGTTCAAAACGTGGGGAAAAAGTAGCGGCTTATAGTCCGAAAAATACGGTAGTTTATTGCTGCATTTAATGAACGTCTTCAGGGTCAGTGCTTTGTGTCAGTCGGTGAGTTTTCCTGAATTCCTGGTTTGTTTCTTATTTTATCAATGAGGCAAAGACGGATATACAGCAAGACCTAAAATCTTTTAACCACTTTAAGGCCCATGAAGCTCAAAATGCACAAAAATCACAAAAGAGAATGCCACTTTAACAAGCTAAAATGAGACATGCATCTCTTTTACCGCGAGACTCAAGCGCTCACAAGTTTCATCATGAAATTCGGCGTCGAGTTCCAAGCATGCGACGAGTGACAAAACATTTATCCTAACCTTACAAGTACCGACATATTACTGTACGTGATAATGGGAGCTAACTTGATTGTGTTATGTAAATACACACTCACTCAGCCAGAAGCCAGTGCAGACAAGGCAGTCTTTTATTAACAAATGCAGTCAAATCCAAAACATCAGGCAGGAATCGTGGTCAGAAAAAAGGCCAAGATCAGGTGAAGAGCAAACAAAGCCACAAGGGGCACAAAAGGAATCCACAACCAGTAAACAGACAAAGGAACGTTAACGTTGTAATCCAATATGTGATAAAGTACAACACTCTCTCTCTCTCTCTCTCTCTCTCTCTCTCTCTCTCTCTCTCTCTCTCTCTCTCTCTCTCTATATATATATATATATATATATATATATATATATATATATATATATATATATATATATAAATAAAGTATATATATATATACATATACATACAGCTATATATATATATATATATATATATATATATATATATATATATATATATATATAGTATGTGTGTGTGAGAGATTGGGTACACCTGCATCTAACTAGTAGCTGGAAGATGCTGTGTTTTCTATGATTCAGTATCTGTGTCAGCCATGTTGGAAGGCTGTGGTGTTTGTTGGGAGTTGGAGTCTCTAACTGACTGTGAATCACCTTCATAGTGGTGACAAACACGTGAACATTCTTGCCTGCTGAGCTTCATGACATTCACCTAATATTGATTATAATCCCCCCCTCTTTAAAAGCACACTGCCCAGTGTTGTATTTCTAAGTAAAGTTCCACCTTTCTTCACTGTCTCCAGAAAGTGAAAACCTCTTACCAACCGCGTTCATTGTATCGATTTATTTATTGTCTCTGAAGCTCCATTTTGGCCCGGGATCTCCCTTGAAACCACGCGTTTTGCCTCGCCTGCACTCGAGTGAATTGCCGAGCTAAAACAGGCCAAGAGTTTCTATATTTTTCATTCGGTAATGCAGCCTGACATCGTTCTTATGCATAACGCTCTTACTTGTTTACCTCAGTTTGATCTGATAATAGCGTCTCTTTTTCTGCAGTTAATCTTTCAGGCCCAGATCAGGGCTGCAGGGTTATCTGCACAAACAGCACTCTGTTTGATGAAATTTTGAAGCATCACTTCCATTTAGAACATTGCCATTCATTAGGGATTTTCATCAGGCCAGTGGGAAGTGCAGAGTAATGATTTTTGATGGGGTTTTAAACCATGTGACTCCTTGTTCTGTTTGAATGCTTCTAGATATGGCATGCAAAGAATAGGCTGTATTATAGTGATGCTGTTTCTGAAGAAGGTTTATGCCTGAATGCTCTAATACGGTGTGGATTTTTTTATTAGGTTGTCTCTTATACACTTATACACTTTATTTATATATATATATATATATATATATATATATATATATATATCGTATCGCTATTGTCATCGTATGAATATAAAATCTGAAGTCAAACCATCGTTACTCCATGACCATATATATGAAAGGCCAACAAGCTTGTCAGTGTGTTTGCATATTTTTTTCCCCCAGTCTTGGACACTTCCTGGTTTCAGATTCTTTTTAATCCTAAAGAAAAGAAGGAAAAAAAAAACAATGTTCACCTTTCACTGAAATCAAGTCAGGGATCCCCATAGAATTTATATTAAATGTCAGGGAACAACAGGCTTTAATTTCACCGGACTTCTAATATGTTTTGACATTTGCACCATTAAAGACAGAATAAATGATGAAAAAAGTGTACAGGAAGAGACCATTTAGAGTCAAACCAATGTTTTGATATATTTGTTAAATATATCAGCTTTTTGGTAATAAACGATCTTATAAGCTTTCCTAATCAATGTTGGCACTAATATGATCATTTCTAAGCATGAGTGACTTGTAATCTTAGTATCTTCATTATTCTATATATTATATTATAGTTAATTATTATATTATATACATTTTTGTCGTAATTAAGAGGTACAGCATCCCATCATCGTGAGAGATTCCAGCGCTGCGGCTTCTGTACCGATCGATGCGGTCTGCCTGTCTTTCTCTGAACACGCTTTCTCTAGCAGAGTCCGTGATTATGTCGAACAGCACATATCCACCCACCAGAGGCACAGAACAGACGGCTGGAGGCTTCTGAGCTCCAGTCTGGAGGATTCCTGTTTAGAATTGAGTGTGACGGGTTAACAGCCGACCTTGCCAAAGTGCCAAGGACGAGCGCACACGTTTTCCAGCAGGAGGAAGAGAGACGGATGGAGACAGAGATGGGCTTATGCCTGACACACGCGTGTGATGTAGTTCGGCTTGGTGGGATGCTCAGAGAGGAAAAAAGGGGATTGGGGGGGGAGTGGAGGGGGCGCTCAACATGAACAGAATGAGTAATACAGAGCAAAGTGAAAAAACTTTGAAACTCTGATGCAGCGGCTTCGCCTTCCGCATCAGCACTTAATGTTCTTTTGAAGAACCATTAAGAAGTCTCAGCATGCGCTCTTCTGTTTTTTTTGGTGAACTCAGCTCTTTTTCTTTGCCTCTCCCTCTTGTCTTAGCACGCTTTGGGATTTGGAAAGATTCGTTCTTTTTTTTCCTCCCTGCGATTCTGCTTTTTCAGCGCCAAACCCTCTCTTATCTCTCCTTTTAACCTCGGGATGATAGTGGCAAACAGAAGCCCCCAACAATGTGTTTTTCTTTTTTGTGGATAAGATCTGCGCAGTGCACAGAAGGTTTGGAGCAGGTGAAGGTTGTCTGGATGTCCTCCTCAGTGTAGGAGATGACATGAGGGTTGGAAGGGAGAAAAGCTGTGGGAGGAGATGACAGCCAGGCAGTGGGCAAAGAGCAGAAAGGAGCCCCAATACACATGGGCAACTTTATCTGATTCGTTCTTATCTGCCTGCTGCAGGATTCCACACACACACACACACACACACACACACACACACACACACACACAGGCAGCCTGTGTGTCTTTCAGCCTTGTCTGTTGCGATCAAGCAGGCTGAGAAGAACTGAATCAGAGAGAAAGGGCAAAACATGTACCAGGGCCAGTCATATACCATATGCCAGAGTGTCAGTGGGTGAAGGTGTACCTGACAGCAAGTTTACTAGATTTCTTTCTCTCTCTCTCTCTCTCTCTCTCTCTCTCTCTCTCTCCTCTCTTTCTTTCTTCCTCCCTCCATCTTTTCTCTCCCAGGTGTTCAGAAAGAAAGCCGTCGAACTTGGAGAGAAATTACTGCCTGCCTTCAAGACACCCACAGGCATCCCTTGGGCTCTTCTCAACCTTAAAAGGTCAGTCAAACACACACACACACACACACACACACACACACACACACACACACACACAAAACCCATAACAAACACGATATATTTCATTCTGTGTCACATCTCAGGCTTTTTGTGTTGTACTTTTGTTCTTCAAAACAATTCCATTTGGTAAAGCAAAATAATAATTAGTGTGAGGTGAAATTAACAATATCCAAAAATGCTGTCATAGTAAAACAATACTGTATGAAATTTACTATTTAATAAATCACTTCTACTTCAAATTATATCTTTTTCGCATATTCAGAACTAATCAGTGTTAAAATCTATTTCTTGTGGCTTAGAATTAACATTTTTTTATGCTAATTAAACAGAATTTTTGATCAATCACCTTCCGAAGTTACACTATATAAAATTTTAGCCCAAAATTGGAGGCACACAATTGTACAGGTTGCCTTTGAATGTGATAGCAATTTCCGGACTATTAAACGCACCCATATATAAGCCGCACCCACTGAATTTGACAAAGATTTTTATTTTAAACATAAATAAGCCGCACCTGTCTATAAGCGCAGGAGTCTACATTGAAACTAATGAACTTTACACAGGCTTTAATGAAAGACAGTGTCTGTTACACGGTGAAATATGTTGTGGCTCCTTTAAGAGCAGAGCGGCATTTTCGGAATAGCCTGCCGCCGCATTTTTCCGCTATTACTGCATGTGTGCAAGACCGAGGAATATGTCCTTATTATTTTCTGATGCTCATTTCTAAGTTTCTTTGACTAAACCGTAACGCTGTTGCCAAGAAAAATAAAAAAGCACGAGTTTTGGAAACCTGTCTGTGCTTATATGAGTTCTGTTGTAACTGGAGTTAGTGAGCTCTCCCTTCACCCAGACTCAACACGCTACAACGGCTTGTATCTAAACAGTAGCCTACCAAGAAAGTCATTGTTTACTGTCTTCTCCTTCTGTGGAGGTTTTTTCTCCCGATGCCGTGCAGCCCAGAACACAGGTGAGGTGCATTTTTTTTCCGTTTCCGTTCGGAAATTTCAATGGTCGAATGTTATGTCGCTCGGATTGTTGGCTTGAAGTTTGTGAAACCGGGAAAAACCCAGGAAAAATCCATAAACTAGCCGCTTCGATGTTTAAGCCGTGGGGTTCAAAACATAGCGGCTTATAGTCCGAAAAATACGCTAAATTGTTTTCATTTTCATTAAATTTCCTTTCCTTGGACCCATAAACCTGTTCCAGCATGACAATGCCCCTGTGCACAAAGCTATCTTCATGACGATACGGTTTGGAGTGGAAGATCTGCTTATCTCAGTCCTATTGAACACCTTTGGAATGAATTGGAACAGCACACCAGGCCTCCTCAGCTCATACCTGACTTCTTCTGTACTGAACATCTTCCCAGAAGAGTGTTAAGCAAATGGGGATTAAATGAAAAATGAAATGTTCAAGAAGCACTTATGATCAGATGTGCACAAACGTTTGTCCATAAAACCCATAGAAACCGAATGAGTTGACGCTTCGCAAACACACTATCTATGTGTGAGTGTTTCTTACACTTTCTGATCTTTAGTGTCCAAGAAAGAATAGAAAGATCCCCTGTGTGTGTGTGTGATTCAGCTTTTTTCCTTTGTGTTTTGGGCTGTTCTTCAAGCATTTGTGCAAAAGCATGTTTGTGTTCAGCGTCGGAGTTTCAGCAGTAAAAAATGTGGAGAGACGGTTGATCCGGATTCGGCGCTGCTTGTCTTGTTCAGAGCTGGAACGCTTTCTAGCAGCAGCTGGAAGCGCACTGGGTTAGCGTGCGCCCTACAGAATAGAATCCTGATCGAGGGGGCTTGATTGGCATGGGCAGTGCTGTATGAAACCCAAGTACTTCCTTTGCCATCTGTGCAAGCAAGTGGGCAGCAGTCAGAGAGAGTGATAGCGATTCAGCATCTAGTTCTTAATCCAAGGCCATTATTGTGTGTGTGTGTGTGTTTGTGCGCGTGTGTGTGTGTGTGTGTGTGTGTGTGTGTGTGTGTGTGTGTGTGCATGGGTATGGTTTAAACATTGTTTCTGTGTGGTTTTGACTTAAGTAAACCAGAACTTCATACGTTAAGGCTTTGTATCGGTATTGTTTGTCATGTTTACTAAAGGTTAAGGTTACCTTAGGAACCCCATTGCTTAGTAAAGTAAACTTGGCACAGACTTAAACTCACTATCGGTTTGTGTAGAACTCAAGAAACAATAGATATTTTACCATCTCATTGTATTTATGTCTTTTCCAATCCAGATATCAGGTTCAAGGGGTTGCATATGGGCAAAAAATCTTCAGAAACTTTTTGGAAACTTTCCAGATGACTGTCATCTGAGGAATTTTGGAAATATTAGATGGAAGATGGAAACTTACCAGGAATTTATGGGAATTTGTGAGAATTTTTGGAAATGAATCAGAAATTTGGGAAGTTTTATGTAAACTTTATCATATACAAACAAATGTAAACATTTCGGTTTTAAGCTGAGACGGATGCAAACTAGTTAAAATGTAAACTTAGATTCAATTGTAAATAGAACAATTATAGATATTTCCTAATATGTCTTTTACAATATTACAGTTTGCTCTACTTCTTTCAAAAACATAAGAAAAATCGTAATGTGTCCAAACGTTTGAGCAGTACTGTACTTGTGCATGTTAAAACTAGCAAGCAGAAGGTAGAATTAGCATCACAGCTTGATCTAGCTAGCCTCAAAATTGTCAATGAAATAGTGCTAGCTTATGTTTAGAATATCTGATTTACTGGCTGGTTAGCTACTGTATAAACGCATATTGGTATTTGCTAGTAAAATCTTAACACCGTATATAAAATATATTTACCCACGTAATATCAAAACTTACTTGAATTAGTATATTCTGCAGACTCGAATGCAGAACTGTGGCTTCAACATTCTTGTGGTCCTGCATCAAGTGTGTTGTGTACATGTGGTTGATGAATGGGCAACTGAAATTGCATTAAATCTGGTTGTTTTAACCAAGATTATCCTGCAAGATCTTTTCAACGAAATCACAGTTTATTCTCATTTAATTTCCATTAATTTCTATAGATTTTTTTCCAGTCTTGAAAATTCCCAGAATTTTGCTTCCCTAGTTTGTCAATCACACATCAGTCTTTATAAAAAATTGTATAGACCATTATAAAAATGTGTGCATTGTATACAACAAATATGTATATCATTCCTCCACAGAAACCATGCAAGGGTGCTTGCTTCAGTGTTGCAACCCCTCATAATTCTCATGCCACCCCCTTGCCACCCCATAAATAATTTTCTAGATGTGCCCCTGGTGTGTGCCTAATGTGACTGCAGCGTCTAATGACTAATGGCTGAGATGGAGATAACATTTTGAATGAGACCTTTTCCTCCAGCCTTTCTCGCGACCCAACGTCTGCACTTATTAATTAAATTAAGTGTAATGAACTAATGATTAGGAGATAAATGAAGGGGGTTTATACCCTCGTTACGCCTGTTGATGCATGCCATCCCTGGATCTTCATCAGCCATGCGAAAAAAAGAGAAACAGAAAAAGCAGCAGCTGCTCTCAGACAGCACTTCACCCAGGTGGCCGAAACCCCAGCACGACCCTTAATCAGCGCGAGGCGTCATCCTGATTTGTTTTGACTAGGATCAAAACTCATCAGCGGGGAGCGTCTGTCATTTTTGACTGGATGCTAATTCGTTGAATGTTTGCTCTAGTCTTTAATCCGCACAAAAGTCAAACTAGGCCCGCTGCCTAAATTGGTGTAATTATTCATTGTGCTAATGACTAGCTTCTGAACATGTTTTGCAAAACAGCTGAGAAAAACATATTGGCGACGCATAAAATTAAGCCTCAGATTTATCAGATATACAGCTGCTTGACTATAAAGACAATGATCCCATAGTTAAAGGATAAACAGACTTGTGCTGTAGACAGAACCTGCAAAGGGGAAGGAATATCTCAGTGGTTAAGATGTTGGACTTCTGATTGAAAGGCTGTGAGTTCAGATCCCAGCACCACCCAGTTGTTGGGCCCTCGAGCAAAGCCTTTATCCCTCATATCACTCTGGATAAGGGTATCATCCAAATGCTTAAAATGTACAAAAGCCTGAGGTAGCAGTGTTAGCCTTTAAAAAAACAAAAAAAAAACAGCATTTAACAATTTATTTTTCCCCAAACCAGTCTTGTAGGGGTCTGGCTTTTCTTAATAGTTCATGAGGTGGTATCAAAAGGTTTCGAGACTAGTCTATGTTTACAAGAAAGTAATTTATTTTTTAAGTTTACACACCAAACAGTCCCCTTACACAGCAATACAGCGCCCCCAGCGTTCCTGCCACTTCTGGAATGTGTAGTGGAAGTCTTCTTTTCAAAGCATGTCGATTCAAGCTGGATCTCCACAATGGGGGTCAAAATGGATGCTTTGAGATTCATCTTCAGGAAGAGGGCGAAGTCCGCAGGTGGGTTGGCGCGAAATCGTTGTTCCGCCAAGAAACTCGTGTGTGAGGAGAGATTATTGACCAGGGGGACTTTTGAATGCTGGTGCTCCCCATGACTGTGCATGCAGTCTGCTGCTGTCTGTTTGCTTATTACCCAACTAGTCTCGAAAAATCTTTAACACTTTTTATATTACCCTGTCACCTTTAGTTTGTCCATTACCGATTGAAATATTTTTATAGTAAAATTCTTTCTGCTCATTGATTTGTCTTTACAAGAACATATTAAACTTTGTACACCCCAAGAAGAGGTTCTCAAGGCTTCTTCACTTGCTAAAGAGAATGGTTCAATGTTGTATATGTTGGTCCAAAAAAACACGATGTTTTATAAAACATTCTGCAGGTCTTTGCGGTCAAAATGGAGACTTGCAGGGTAGTTGTGCTTGAAAAAGTGAGGTAACTAAAAATTTTGTATTCAGTCAACACTAAAGCAGTTATTTATAACTTAATAATTGGAGTATGATTGTTAGGTGAAATGCATACTCCATGATTTTGTGTTTTTAAATAGAGTTCAGTGTCTTAAAATTGTCATAAAAGCTTCCTCATGGTGTCTTCACCATTCCAGATGAGCCAGAGCAGCAGCCATCAACGTTTATATAAAGAAGTCCCAATACTCTGAACCCATTTGAATATCGACGTCTGACCCACTTCCAACATAGACTCTCCCAATTTGGTCATTTCACAACCCAGTTTTGAAAGGCCAGAAGCTACTGCCTTCTTTACGCCAACCATCATCCTCCTTCTCCTACTTTTCTTCCTCCGACTTAGTTTCAATCCTGTGAGTAACAGCAGCGAACTGAGGGACCAATAATGTTACAGCAGTGCAGCTGAGAACAACCTTGACCCAGATTTTGTTTGGCCAAGATCGAGGGGCTCTGTGGGGGTGTCACACTTGAAAACCACACACACTTGCATTAAAAAACAAACCGAGAGAAAAGAACATAGAAGACCGGAGTATGTCTTTTGTGGCATTAAAGCAAAAGCGATGCTGGGGTTTTTTTCAGTATTGGGAAAAAGCAGGAAAGATTTCATCATTTTTTTAGGGAACAGTCATACAAGGGATACAAATGATGTTTCCAGCTCTAATGGCTTTTTAGGTTTCATTGCACAGTCAAATTAGAGGCAATCAGTGCTCTAAACGAGCGAAAAAATGTGTGTATGTAATCACATTATCCTAAGACTCTAAAGATTATAAAGTTAATTGTCATATGCACAGGAAACTGTTTTTTTTGCCCCATACAATGAAATGTTTACTCCTCCAAGCAGCCTATGACATATCTTATGGACGAAACAGTAAATATTGGAACTAGAAGTTGTTGACCCTCAGGATTCAATTGTTTGGACCTCATTTAAAACCCTTTGACGTTAGTTATAAAGGAGCAGTGGTGGGCTGCACAACAAGCGTTTATTCTTATAAAAGTAAAACCTTTTATAAGAATGTGAACTTGTGAGTGCTGCCAATGGGAATTTCTGTCTTTACCAGTTGGGACGTCACGATCGTGTCCCGTCTGCTAATTTCGAAGAAACAGGTTTTAGCCTTTAAAAAGAAGTCCCTCAAACTCCACTGTTCATTTATAACTAATGGCAAGAGGTTGGAAACGAGCTCATACTGGTTCTTAACAATTACCCCAAAAAGTTCCAGAATTTTCTGTTTCCTTGCACCACCCTGTATGATGCAAATGCGAGAAACAAAAGTGTGTGCATGTATACAGTGTGCAGTTTGCAATGTAAACATTGTAGATATGCAAAAGTCCTGTGTAGAAGGGGTGTGTGTGTTTGCATGTGTGCAAAGTATATTGAGGTAGTGGTCGTCTAGTGTCATTGTTGATATTCGGACGCCATTGGATGAGGATTAAATATTAATTATAAAATGGCTGAACTATTTTTATTTGCTATCAAATGGACTACGATGCTAAAGAACACAGCAAGTATTGTGAGCTAGTGTGTTACGAGGCAAATGTCGCTATGTTACGATGTCAGGGTGTGAACGTTGAAGCTCAGCATGTTCAAGCGAGCCACCGTTTATAGCACTCAGTGGTAAGAGAGGTGGAAAGCAGCTGACAGGAACAGTGCAGATAAACAGTTGGCCTGCTGACAGTTGAAAAAGGGGAAGTGGGAACAGTATTCGGAAGGGCAAGTGTGTTGTTTTATATGCTTAGCACACAGAAGTGACATTGTATTTAGGTTAAAAGTTATGCTAGTAAGGATTTTTCCATATCGACAATAAAATGAAGACTGTTGAACTGCAAAAAACAATGTTTCCCAGAAACATTGAAAAGGGAGGTGTAAACTGTTGAACTTAATTCTAATGCAGCTTAGCAAGGTTACTTTAGTGCTAATAACCTACAGGATGTTTTTAAGGTTCTCTAAGTGTTCTCGTATAGAATGACCTATTCACAGGGGTCTCTGAGCTCATATACATTTAGATCTATGGCATTTGGTAGACACTGTTATCCAAAGCTACTTTCAAGAGCAGTTCAGAGTTAAGGGCCTTTCTCAAGGGCCCAGCAGTGGAAGCTTGATAGTGATTTCAGCTCGTGACCTTCCGATCAAGAGTCCTATCCCTTAACCATTAAGCTGCCACTCAATGCCTCAATTGCTCCTGAATATGGAAAATGGTGGCGTCTTCTTCAAGGTTGTTCATTTTGAGAAAAAAAGGCTTGCTTTGCTGCTTTTCTCATTCTGAAACAGAGCATTCTGGGGTATGTCAAATGTCCCATGTGGACTCTAATGTCCACAGCCATATCCGATAGTCATCAGCCGGAAGGGAGTTGGCATTAACTACAAACAAATGACTCATAGGGTGAATCCGGCTTCCCCTCGTTCGGACTTTACAGTCATCCTGAACAACTTCTCTTTATTGTCTGCAGTGAAGTCGGCCAAGTTAAGTCAAATTAACGTCAGGCTGTGGTAGGAAGGGAAATCTGATTTTGGCATTGTTTTATTGGTCTTAAGAGACATCATAAAAGGCAGGCAAATGGGTAGCGTGGAATGAAGATAGTCCATTAAAATTAAGCCTCTTTGTTCAATTCATTTTTATATGTATAGCACTTTTAACAATGCAAATGGGCCTGAAGCAGATTTCCAGAGATGAAGTGGTAATAAAAGAATGTATAGGTTTGTTCCTTATAATTGTAAGTGGATCCCTAATGAGTGAGCCATCGGTGACTGTGGCAAGGAAAAACTCCCCGAGATGGCATGAGAAAAACTTTTAAAATCAGAAATAAAAATATGATTTCTTTGTCTTTTAGTTCGAAATAAATCCCAAACTTTGGGTCATTTTTCTTCCAGAGTTTAGCGGGTGGTGCGTCTGTAATAATGGTCCGTAAGGAAACACAGTGCTCCGTGTGTAGTTCAATGGACGAAACGAAGCATTGAGTCAAATCATTTGTATAATTCTTTGGATTTGAGTTACTCGAGGAGACGTACTCTCATTTTTGTGAAACATTAGTTTGAATTTTCTTCTGAAAACACACTGCTGTGTTATATTCCCTTTTAACTTGAAGGTTATGTGCGTTTTCTGGAACTCGTTTCATTTTAAGTATGAGCGACTGCAAGTGCAAATTGTAGAGCATTCAGCTTGTCAGAATGTAAAACCATAGCAACAGCACTCTGACTTTTTTTCCCCTGATGAATCAAATTGCTTATTTTTTGTTTGCTATCTTAATTTGAGATGGACTTATCATTAAAGGTTTAGCAAAGCAATGTTGATGGAATTCTGCAGCAGTGGTTTTAGTGGCTGTTTTATCTTAAACAACCTTTTGTTGGATGGCTTGATAGCTTCACCTTCGCTGTGAGGCTTGGGCTTAGTTCAGGAAGTCAGTTTGCTAATGGAATTGTGAACAGGGCCCATGCTGAGCCTTTCGGGGAGAAACGACGCGTAATAAGCAGCTTGAGACAAAATGTGTTCATCAGCATGGAGTCGGTTAGTCTGTGTGTGTGTGTGTGTGTGTGTGTGTGTGTGTGTGTGTGTGTGTGTGTGTGTGTGGTGTGTCCAAGAGGGTGGTTTAACCCCCATAATCAGGCATTAGCCTTTCTCTCCTAGTAGAAATAACATTCAGTTTGAGCCAAGACTGTAAAGGACTTGTCTTTTCAGCTACTGATGAAAAGGGAGAAGATGGAAAATGAGTTGGCTATAAAAAAAAAAGTTTTATTAGACATCCAGGCTTAGAATAGCTTGACTTTTTTTTTCCTTTCCTTCTTTATGAAAACTGGCCATCAGTTCATCACATTTGCACGTAATCAATGTAACGATCCAGAGAAGGGCTTTGAGTAATTTCTTCATGATCCAAGTGCCTTGATTACAAGAGCCATTTGCTTCTTCCACACCAATGAGTAATTCTTTTTTTTCTGTTATATCTGAAATTGAGGAAAAAAAAAAAGCTCAGCTGCATATTAGCCAGCATGGCTGCTCCTGCTGATGATTTACATCAGCAGGATTGTCAAACATGTGACCTTATTGCATTTCCTTGGTCTAACATGAGTTCCTGAGAGAAAAATCTATTAACAATTCATTGGATTTTGAAAATATGCTGAAAGACGGGCTTATTGAGTATCAGGCAGACACTGTGTAAGTCCTAATAGCTACAACCATGTGATTTGATTAGCAGTGTGTAGTTTTGCTCCGGATCAAAGCAAAATTCGTTGTTATTGCCATGACATTATATTTGTTATATACATTGGAATTAAATGTTTCTTCAGGACGATGATGCAAATGTTAACAGTATGCAAGTCTTATATAAAATGCAATATATTTTATGAGTGTACAATAAATACACACAACAGAATTGCAAAATTGTCAGCAGAAAACTTCCATATTAAAAAGTGTTGATGCAGCTTTTTTAGAGAGCAGGTTTTCAGTTGTACTGAGTAGAGGTCGGGCCATTTTTTTTGGCATTGTTTTAATTAATCGGCATCGATCGATTGTGCTGCAAATGATCCTGATAATTAGGCAGGTGCCCATACCAGCATGGGGCAGTACTCTGTATTTGACATTCAAACAGGGAAGAGCTACAGCTGTAAATATATCATCATTACTAACGGATTCCTAAAGCTTTCTTTAATCACGTCTGCCAAGTTGCAAAGACAAGAGCAAGAATGACAACAAGTGTCTGTAGGTTCCCTCTTTACTCTGTCATTGTTTGCTTTTTTCAGTTCTGTTTTTAGTTTAGTTTTTTTCCTCGTGTTCTCAAGCTGAATAGCCAATTGAAGATCTCTTACTCCCCTCCAATGCGACATGCCGTTTAACTAGAGCCAACGGTTACGGAACACACTGGAAAATGTAAAGCCGTCTGACTCTCAAAAAACCCAGACATTCCCTGTCGGCCAACCATCAGCTTGGTGTGTCCCAGGCTTTAAGTTTGAATCTTTCGTTTTTAATATAGCCTTGTATATTTCATTGGATCATGATCATGATGCTACTTTTGGAGAGAGAATGTGAGTACATGTGTGGCTACACTACACTAAACGAGAGAAACGGGTTCCAAAACTTGTGCACTGATTTGAGGTTGTGTTGTTCAATAAATGTGTAATGTAAGCAATTTTCTGTATTACGTCTAATTAATTAACTGTTCGATTTTATGAGATAAAAGGGAGGTTGGGATTGGGCAAATATGGGCATCGACAAGAGAAAAAAAAACATTTCGGTCGACCTCTAATATTGAGTCACCCTCAGTTAGGTAAACCTATTGAGCATGGGGGGGAACCAGGGTGTTAAGTAATTTAGGGAAGAAAGTGTTGAAGAAAGTCTTCTGATGGTAACACTGATGTTTTCAACCTTCTGCCAAAAACTGGAGGATGAAGCGCCCATAAGCATGGTGAGTGGGTCATACAGGGTTGCTGAATTAGGAATCCATGGTGAGTAGAGAGACCCAAACAATCTTTCCAGCTGTTCTCTGCACTGTATGGTACTGTCATTAGAGGCCATACAGTTTCTCTACTATATAGTGAAACATCTGGTGAGGATCACACATTTGTAGAAGAACCGAATAGAAGGAAAGACCTTGAATCTTTTTAGCCTCCATTGGATGTAGCCTCTTGGGTCTCCTTGGCTAGACAGATGGTGTTTAGGGAAGGTCTGCACAGTGCATGTAGGGGGTGTGGCCTCAGTAACCCTGTAGTAAGTGTGTTGTGAGAATTGCACCAATGAATGTGCAGGGTAGAAATTCAACGGAAATTGCATTCAATTTAATAGTTTCAACCAAAATTATCCTGCAAGATTTTTCTCTCTTATAGGCTAACCTGCAATTTTGTAAATTCCCAGTTTATTCCCATTAGTTCCCATTAATTTCCATGTATTCCTTTTAATTCCCATGGAGAGTTTTCAGTCTTGAAAATTCCTGGAATTTTTCAACCCTAGTTCTGATGGTAGGTGTACTGAAATGGTGGTGGGAAGACCGCCATGTCTGTCATGACCAGCTGCTTGAAGCACTTCATAATGATAGGTGTGAAGTACAAGCAGCTGGTTGCATTTCAGGGAGGATCGTTTCTTCTTGGTGGTTCTCTCGAAACACAGAGAGACAGCTGCTTGGCAAATGGTAATGATATTGAAGAGAACATCTGCAAGCTGATCATCACATTCCCTGAACACCCGGCCAGGTGTGTTCTCAGAGCCTGCAACTCTTCCTGGTTTACTCTGGAAAGAGTCTTCCTGATGCCAGTTGCAGACAGACAGTATACCTTTTTTGGTGGAAATTGTGGTGATCCTCCATGCTGGCATGCTGTTCTCTAATTTGTGCATAAAATTTGCTAAAATATCTTTGTGTACCGTGATGCCTAAATGCCTTTTGCACATGCTCTTTGTGTCCTTGGTATTTGGGAAGTGAACGTGTGTTCTTTCTAAATCGTTATGCTAAACCTCGCTAATAGCCAAAGACAGATAAACAATAGTTATCTGCACGACTGCCCTGTCAGCATACCTACAGGCAATGTCTTGAATTTTCATTTTCAAATACACTTTAATAATCAACCACGGTTTCTGGTTTGTACGTTCACCGATCGCCTTGAAGGAAGTCACATCATCTATGTACTTGCTGTAGCAAACAATCTTGTGGGCTTATGGTTTTGTAGCAGCCTCTCTGAACAGTTTCTATTTTGCTTGCTCGAAACACTCGTGCTGAGGTGGCGCCCAGAAAAGGGTCTTGTCTTGTTTTTAAACTGGATGGTAGGTGTTGGCAGATGTTTGTATGATGGAATTAGCATACCAGAGATGTGGTCTTAGCAGTCAAGTTGAGGACAGGGTGCAGCCCTGTAAGTACCTTTTGAATGCTAACAAGGTCCAAAGTGGTTGTACCTTGGGTTTGCGATATCACCATGCTGATGGACTTTTCTCAGGATTGACTTTAGGTGATGTTGAAGTTCTCAGTGACTGTATAAATTCTGTCAGGGTAAATCTTCTGTAGGTTACCGAGAGCCTTGTAGCCTTCATTTTGCACTTCCCTTGTGTTAACACCAGGTGGTGGTATAAAAAATTTTCAAGACTAGTTTTGTAACATGCCAACAGATGCCAAGTCAATGTGTGCAAACAACCAATAACAACGACAATGCTCCTTGTCACAGAGCTTTCTTCATACGAAAGTTTCTCGCCAGATACATGATCTCAATTCCGCACTCACCCTACTCACCAGATTTGGCTCCTACAGACTTCTCCTTTTTCCAGAAGATGAAGATCCGCTCAAAGGTCGTCGTTTTGACACCATTGTGGAGATCGAGGGTGAATCACAGACGGTGTTAGACGCGCTTTAAAAAGAAGAATTCTAGGACACCTGGCAGAAGTGGCAGGAACATTAGGAACGCTGTATTTCTATGCAAGGGGACTGTTTTGAAGGTGATAGTGTGTAAACATAGATAAATAAAGTGCTTTCTTGTAAACAGAGCTAAACTTTTTGATACCACCTCGTAGACCAGAAGAATGAGCGTAATGGCAACCTTTCCTCTCCCTGTCATAGTCAATAACACTATTCTTTTAATTTGTAGTTTGGAGGGAAAGTGGTAGCCCGGTCGTTAAGATGTTGAACTTTTGATCGGAAGGTCAGAAGATCACAGCACCACCAAGCTGCCACTGCTCAGCTCCTAAGCAAGGCCTTTAACGCTCAAATGCTCAGGTGTAAGTCACTCTGGAATAGGGTGTCTACCAAATGCCATAAATGGAAGTGTAATGGAGAGGAGACTGGATTGTAACCACATAGCTAGGGTTAGCTTTTAGCCTTTAACCATGCACTCTACTGCCTCACACACCAGTTTTACCATTAGGCAATACTGTGATCACAGGGTTTGGTTTACTTTCAAGCCTAAGGTTTTGTAGCTGTTGATACCGTCCAAAACCTGTTGCTTATGTGGTAAATTTTCCAGTTTCCAGCTGTAGACTGAAAGTAACATGCAGCATATTTGTATACTTTTCCGTAAATTTATTTAAGTATATCTACTCATATTTACTTTTTTTAATAGTTTTTTTGTTTTGTTTTTGCTAGCATAGTCAAACTTACCATCAACTTATACCTCAAAAACCAAGGCATGCGTACAGCTCACTGCCAATCATATTACGGTCACACAGAACCATTTTGATATTATAGATAGATAAGCTTAATTGCAGTTATTTTTCCTTGTTCGAGTAATGTAACGTGTAACACACTGTGTGTATTTTTGCAGACCTTCCCAGCAAGTACACAAGCCGTAGTGCCATAACTGGCAATCGTTCAAACATTAAATATTATGAACTACAGAGAAACGTTATTAATGAGATTAAAAAAAGGCAAATCTGTAGTTTCAAAAAGGGAGTAGAAACATAAAAAATAAATCAACACACACAACACACACTGCAACATCCATTGCCATAATCTCCTTAAAGCTTTTGGAACACAGCACAGCATTTTCATCTTTTTTGTGTCATTTTTTTTTTAATTAATGTTCCAAGCTTTAATCAGCTTTGAAATGAACAAAGAAATTGCTTTGGCACCGTTTATGTACTTTGTGTGTTGCACTGTGTGTATGCAAGGTCTTTTTTTGTTGTTGTTGGGGTTTTTTTTGCGGCATCAGGGCCTGGCTTTTAAAGTGCATAATATATTTTTAGTTTTTTCTGAATAAATGCATAATTCATTATGGATTTATCATACTGTTATATCATCAAAGTGTGTGTACTTTCAGAAAGGGGTGGAGAATCGATGTACTTTATTATCCAAATCCAAGCAAGTACAAGCCTCAATGTGTTGAATTTTAATAGTATTTATTGGTGAAGTGAACATTTAAATGCGAAATATGACAAAGAAAAAATGGCACAAGGAAATAACATCAACAGCTTCGTTATTAGTAGCACATGTGATCCAGATGCATGTAATTCACACAAACATTCTCTAACGCATTCTCTCTCCATATTTACAATAACTAAAGTAAAGAAACCATTATTTTTTTTTAATATATTTATTTGGTCAATGACAGTTTTAACTTGTCGATGCTGGCAGAAGGTATCTGGTGCTAGTATGGTGCATGGTATATAAGGAGGTGGTAGTTTAGTGGTTAAGTCATTAGACCCTGGATCGGAGGACCACAAGTTAAAATCCCAGCACCACCAAGCTGCTACTACTGGGCCCTTGAGCAAGGCCCTTAACCCTCATATGCCCAGTTGCAAGTCACTCTGGTTAAGGGCATCTGCCAAATACCATAAATGTGAATGAATAAAAATAAGCAGGATAAAAAATGGCTAGAAGTGGATTACACCATTTATATGCACCCTGCTTCAGGTCGGTTGGTGGTTATTCGCCTCTGCATCATGCATTTAAATCATGTAACAAGCACCTAGTGGATTCTGCCTTACTGATACAAACGAAGTAAACCAAACAAGTACGCAAAATCCTCCTTAGATGTTTTTCACTTAACGTGTTTTTTTCTCATTACTATTTTTATTCTATATTATTCTGGATGCATCTTTACTCATATTATACATCATATGGACAAGTATTGGGACACCAGATTCTTTTCAGGTAAAGTTGGAGGCAAATAAATGTATAGGATAAATTTCGAGCAGGTCATTTTCCCTTCATTAGAACTAAGAAACCCAAAGATGAAAAAAAACATGACCCTGTACACAAAGCCAGCTCCATTTAGATATTCTTTACATGGATTGGCGTGGAAGATCTCCTGCTATAGGCCTCCAAACCTATTGAACACTTTTGGCATAAATGTGAATGCTGACTGCACCCCAGCCCTCCTCACCTCACCTACATCACTACCTCAAATCTTTACAATCACACTCTAAACTCTAGTGTTACATCATCTCAGAAGAGTGGAAGTTATTATATCAGCAAATGAATACTGAATATGGAATTGGATGCTTTGAAAGCATATACCAATCTTATGGTCCGGTGTACACAAACTTTTTTCTTCATGTTGTGTGTTTTTGTACTTCACTTGAATGGTGATTACAGAAGTGCCATAAAATTTCTTACAGCAGGAAAGTTTGCCTACATCAATGTCAGCATCGTGTGTTTATGTGTAACGATCATCTGTTATATATATATATATATATATATATACATGCTAATTAAAAAGGTTTCAGCATAGGTGTCACGATACCAGTGAATTTGTTACGATGCATATTAATTGAATTGAAGTGTTGGAAAAAGGAAAATAATCATATTAACTATAGAAATAGATCATATATGTATAGAAAATGTGTGAAAAGCATTACGTTAATTAAAGTGTCACAGTGAGGCAAATGAAAGTCAGTTTAATGCTGCACACGAACAAAAGAAAACGGCTGTTTTTATCATTAATATAATAAGCAATCAGACCTTTTAAAGAATAGTGATCAGTATGGGGTAATATACCTATTTTCTGGACTATAAGCTACTTTGTTTGGGTTTTTCCCAGTTTCACAAGCTTCATGCCAAAAAACTGAGCCCCATAACATTAGACCAATGAAATTGCCGAACAGGTTCAGGTGAACCAATGAAATTCTTTATATTAAATTAGATGTGCTCCCACTGAATCGGCCCGCACCACATCATAAATATGGATGATGTTCCTCTGACGTTTGACCTGCCGCTCACTCGGAGTGTCTACAGGAAATGCGAATCATTCGTCACGCTGAAAACAACCGGGCATGAAAACACACACCTCACCTGTGTTCTGAGCTGCACAGCATCGGGAGAAAAGATTCACTGATGGTGATTTTTAAACGCACGACGATGCCAAAAGAAAAACTCGAGAGAAATAGTTGTGAAAGGAAGGAGGAAGACAGTGAACAATGACTTTCTTGGTAGGCTACTGTTTAGATACAGGCCGTGTAACAGACACTGTCTTTCATTAAAGCCTGTGTAAAGTTTATTAGTTTCAGTGTAGACACCTGCGGCTTATTTATGTTCAAACTAAAAATCTTTGTAAAATTCAGGCTTATATTTAGATGCGCTTAATAGTCCGGAAATGTTGGTATTATAATTTGGTAATTAACACATTACAGTACAGAATTTAGCAAAACAGCAATTTACAGTACAGTATAAACTTCACAGTATATATGTATATAGCGGTGGGCATGTGGATGAGAGTACGCACTCCTGTGTTTGCAAAACAACTTTTTATCTATTATTTATAATTACTTATTATAAAATATTACTCTATTGATTATTTTTATATTAATATAATCAATAGAATAATATTTTATAATAAGTCATTATAAATATAATAATTATAAGTAAGTTTAACCATCATAACTCAGGGACAATCTGTATATAATGATAAATATTTATTCTTTATATTTTTTATATAATATATTGTTTATTATTACTGTTTATGCAATATTATTCTATTATTTGTGTTCTTTCTTTTAAATATCAATATTTATTAAATTTCCCTTTTTTTTTTAAATATATTTTTATGTATTTTGTTTGTTTCATAATTAAGCAATTCAGTTGTTAAATCGAAAGTTTTAAAAGTCATAATTTTGAACATGAAAACACTAAAAGCTCTTTTTCTTTAAGAACCAGTAGCACACTATTCTTTTTCACTCACTCACTGTGCCACACCATAATTTCACGATCAACCCATGCTCTTGCCTCCTGGTATTAATTTGGCTGATTTCCATTCTTCCTCTCAGTCCTGTCAGAATGTAGCCGTGAAAAGTTCAGCGAAAAAAAAAAAAAAGAAGAAAACTCTTCCAGGGCGCTAAAAATTTTGTGCCATTAGCGAGGAGACAAGCCGTAATTTGTCTTAATTGCCGCTGATGCCGAGGTTTTGTCAGAGCAGATCTCTTAATGATGCCGTCATCTTAATCGCATCTGGGCGGGAAAGTGGAACGTCCATTAAGATGTCGGAGGTCAGCTGAAGTCAGCTGTGGATTTATTGGGCATCGGATAACACTTCGGTGGAAGCGGAGACTAGTTGATGTCGGAATAGATTTCGCTCGGGTGCTGATCAAAAAGTGTTTCATCCTCACATCAAATGTGCATTTAAAGACTAACCATATGGTGTTCGTGTTCGTCTTTGTCTCTGCAGTGGCATAGGCCGGAACTGGCCGTGGGCGTCCGGAGGCAGCAGCATTTTAGCCGAGTACGGCACGCTGCACTTGGAGTTCGTTCATCTGAGCAAGCTTTCTGGGAAACCCGTGTTCGCAGAGAAGGTGAGTCACAACCCAGGGGTTGAACCCTGGCTCCAACAAGCTGCAGAGTCACACCAAGTTGCACTTTTTAGCAACCTTCTAGGCCACTATGTAGGTGTACAGTTACTTACAGTAGTCTACCTAATGCTGAGTGGCTTTTACGAATAGAAAAAAAAACAAGTGCCTCAATACAGCAGTGTTTTTGCCTTTTTCTAAGAAATTGACAATAAATGAAACACTAGATAATACGCGGTCATAGAAGAATTAACAAAGGAAAGGGCTTGTGGGAAGCATCCCAACGTGAAACAAAGCAATTACTTTCGGTACGTTTCGAAAAATGCGCATCCTGATATATTCTGGTTGAATGCATAAATCTGATCGTTTTAGAAGTTGTCCTTTATTTTGTGGCTCGGAGACGAGTCCCAGCTGTAACAAATGATAAATAGACGCAACTTTGTCATTGCATAATAATTGCATTGCAGTTTTACTAGAATCTACTAGAAGTGCAAACAGTAGCAATTTTGCAAATTGAGCATATGTGAGAAGTTGTACAGTGAAAGATGTGTGTAAAGCACAATATCTGTAGAGAATGTGCGATATAAAAATGTTATATAGAGTATTTGATATGTACAAATATACAAAACTTATACACAGTCTATTTACTGTACAGATGATTTATAGACATGAGGTTCATATTAGTGCATCCTTTGCTGTTTCTATAGTAACGACTTGAGACGTGTATGGGTCATATTTGAATAATAAGCAAAAGAAATGTGTTTTATTAAAATATATAATGATATACAGTATCTCACAAAAGTGAGTACACCCCTCACATCTCAGCAACCATTGCAGTATATCTTCTCAAGGGACAATACTATAGAAATTTAACTTGGATATATTTTAGTGTAGCAGTGTAGGTTTACTATCCTCTAAAAATAACTCAACACACAGCAATTATTGTCTAAATACCCGGCCAAAGTGAACGTCAAAACCGTGTCAAAAGTGTCAGTATTTTGTGGGGGCACCATTGTTATGTAGCGCTGCATTAATCCTCCTGGGTATGGAATTCACCACAGTTGCACAGGTTGTTACTGGGATCCTCTTCCACTCCTCCATAATGACATCACAGAGCTGCTGGATGTTAGACACATGGCGCTTCTCCACCTTCCGCTTAAAGATCCCAACATGTGCTTAATAGGGTTAATTTCTGGAGACATACTTGGCCACTCCCTCACCATCACAATCACCTTCAGCTTCCTCAGCAAGGCAGTTAGCATCTTAGCGGAGTGTTTGTGGTCACAATGATGTTGGAAAACTGACGTTCGGTGAAGGAAGGGTATCATGTTCTGCTTCAGAATGTCACAGTACATGTTGAAATTCATGTTTCCCTCAATGAACCGCAGCTCCCCCAGTACCAGCAGCACTTGTGTAGCCCCAGACCTGTTTTTTCCCTCTAAAAAAGGAAACACTTATCATGGACAAAGATTTAGTGGATAAACCGTATAGAAACTGAACTTTGCTTCAAACCTGGTGCATTTACTCAACTTATAAGTGGTACAGTAATCCTAGTCCTTGTCTCAGCACTAAACACAGAAAATCACGGTGAGTTTTCACAAGGGTCAGAGTATACATGAGCAAACTGATCAAGATCGAATACAAAAACAAGTTGCACAATTGGGTCCTAATGAGTTATTTGAATTTCAGTTTACTGTAAATGAAAATATAAGCATACACTATATTGATAAACGTTTTGGGACACCTGAGATTTTCAGCCATATGTGGTTCTTTCCCGAATCGTTACAGCAAAGTTGGACGCACAAAACTGTATACATTTACATTTGCGGCATTTAGCAGACGCCCTTATCCAGAGTGACGTACAAAAGTGCATTGAGTCTTTAGTAATGAATAAATCTACACTGGTACACAAGATTACAACCTTAATATAAATAAAGCTCTTGAATTCTACAAAGCAAACTTGGAAAGTGCTAATTTAAGTGTTTCAGGAAGAGGTAGGTCTTCAAACGTCGCTTGAAGATAGAATGATGGATGACATGTATAGAATTTCTTCACTTGAAACTTCCATTCACTTGAACTAGGAGACCCAAACCTGTCCTGGCATGACAATACCCCTGTGCACAAAGCCAGTTCCATGAAGATATGCTTTACTTGGGTTGGAGTGGAAGATCTCCTGCTATTGAGCTATTTGCGATAAATTGGAACGCTGACCGCTCCCAGGCCTTCTCACCTCACCTACATTACTACCAGATTTACTAACACCCATGAGGCTGAATGAGCACAAGTCTTAACAACACACTCCAAAATATAGTTAAACATCTTCCCTTAATGAGAGTGGAGGTTCTTATAGTAGGACATATGAACTTAATGTGAAATAGAATGTTCAAAAAGATATACCAATTTTGTGGTCCACAAGCTTTTGTCCATAAAGAGTAGCTAATGTTTGTTGTTTTATTGCTGTCTAGTTGTTAAAGGTGTTTTAGTTTCATCGTTATCTTCTCAAACACCCCCACACTGTCAGCAGCTCCCAGCACAATCCTCTTTTGTTTTTTTCTGGATCTGAACGTTAAGCTACACTGCCTCATAAACAGAGATAACAGACCTTTGAGACGAAAGCTCACACTTACACACTTACAGCTGGTCAGAAAGACACTCGAGCGTCCACACTACTGCAGCCCTTAAAACCAGCCACCATTTTCCCACTGTTTTCCAATCAGAGGTCTCGTCCTCACGTCTCTGCTCCAGTGGGGGGCTGATAGATGATTCCATTACACACCCTGAATGAGGCTCTACTTAACTCTGAAAGTGACCTGCACTTTATAGATTAATGAGTGCAATCTACACTAGAATGCACGTCTGGCATTTCGAGCACGTTTCATGTCCCCCTGCGTCTTTCATCAGAGCTGCAAAGCAGAGCGTTTATAAAATAAATAAACGCCTTATTTCAGATTATTTTTTTAAACCAGACAGAGCTAGACAAATTACCCATGATGCCGCATTTTGTGTCTATCTCCCCTGCTAAGCGAACCGTGCCGTACTTAAGCACCCGTGCGAAATTTGATTACCCTTCATACCCATGGACCATGTTGGGTGAATTGTGGGCGTGGCTAAAAATACTGTAGCCTTTTTGATCAAATTCAATTGCCTTGATAGTGTCGCCTTTCAGACTTGAGTCATTTCTGACTCTTTTCATTTTTTGCTTTAATTTTTTTTTTACCTCTGTAAGTAAAATCAGCCATGATCGAATTAGATCAAATACCAAATGTCTTCCCAGCTCCTTTATTTGCACCCTACCTATGTATTATTCATATAATAAAGATAAGTAATAATTAAGTTTAGCCAAAAATTATACATGACAAAAATGTTTGTGTTTGTATGGAAATGCATTCTCTGTTATTGTTCTAATTAAATATATGTAAAAAAAATTTGTTAATTATTTGTATTTTTATTTATTTATTTATTTATTTATTTATTTATTTATTTATTTATTTTTGACACTTATACCTAGTACTGGACTATGTTAAAGTTAGTCCCGGGTTGCAAGAACGTTCTCAAGAAGATAGATATGACCCTGTATCATTTATTGTGCATTTTGCTCTTAAAGAGACATTATACAAATTTGCATACATAATTACAATACAAGATTATGCTAAAAAAATATTATAAATATGTATGTATGCGTGTGTGTGTGTGTGTGTGTATGTATGTACTGTGTGTGTGTGTGTGTGTGTGTGTGTGTGTGTGTGTGTGTGTGAGAGAGAGAGAGAGTCTCAAAATGTTCAAATATTTAAATGTATGCATGACAGGCAAACGTAGCAGCAAATACGCAGTACGATACGTTGGGAAGCTGCCAGGATGTATGCATCTCGGTGTTACATCGCATATTCTTTTCTGTGTTTTTGGTGATTCAAAGCCCAGTTTTAACTCTTGCCTCGCTCCTTTTTATCGATGTCGCCGGACACTGAATCAGAGGGCACTGATTAGTCTTATCAGCTACAGGTGTGCTTCTTACCGCTCACTTTGTCCAGGCTCCACCCTGCACTCGTGAACTGGTGCTTGTCCACGAGCCTGCTGCCAGATGTATAGATGTGTGTGTGTGTGTGTGTATATATATATATATATATATATATATATATATATATATATATATATATATATATATATATATATATATATATATGACCCCTTGACTTAAACAATCTTTCTATCTATCTCAGCTGCTAAATATTAATTGACATTAACAGCCTGTTTAATGAATAAATAAATGTCTAGGGTTGAACTCTGGGTAGGATGAAGCTAGAGAGTCAGACAAATTCTGTTGACTGGCACGCTATTGAATTCAATTTTTTGAGTATACAAACACTTGGACATTGAACATAATGCAGGACTGATATCATATGGACACTTTAATAGATTTAATTATATGAAATACATCATTCTGTGCTTGACCTTGATCTCACGGCAGGGCGCGTGCAGCAAATGTGTAACAAGTAATTATTTAAGGCGCTAAATCATAATAGACGAGGGTGGGCGATACAGAGAACAGCGATATAGTGATGCAAAACAGTTTATTAAATTGTGTGCACTTCTTTTTTCGATGCAGGTCATGAACATCCGGAAGGCTCTAAATCGTCTGGACAAGCCACAAGGACTTTATCCCAATTACCTGAACCCTAACAGTGGACAGTGGGGACAACGTAAGGCTGATTGTTTCTCTCTCTCTCTCTCTCTCTCTCTCTCTCTCTCTCTCTCTCTCTCTTTCTTCCAGCCTCTCTTTTCTTTTTTTGCTATTTAGTACTGGCGTACCAATTACATAAAACTGCCTTCAGTCGTCTCAGGTCGATGCAACACATACAGCTCTTTAAAACTTCCTAATTCAACAGCATCTTAATTAAACAGCATCTCTCAGGTGTCTAGTGTTGCACCTGGTCTCATTTGGTACTCTGTTTTTTTTTTTTAAACTTGTCTCAATTTTAGAACAGTTTTACTGAAATTTTCTCATAAACAATATTCCCCTAACATCACATTCCCCACAATAACCCCCTCAAAACCTGTATTTTATTGCCTATAGATTTGCACCGAGGTCAAGAGCCCAAAAAATAAACCTTGGGTTGTTTCGTGTATCAGGTCTGGTGCGAAAAGTGATTATGACAGACTTTTGTATATAAAAACAAACAAAAGGATTTTGCAGAGACACAACCAGCCATTTTGAATCATTTTTTTCCCACGAGTGACACCAGAATCGTGCTCTGGTTGGGGGCGTGTCCTAACGTTCGAAGGTCGAATGGTTTGTTGTATTTTCAAAATACATCATTTTTCTTTATCAGTATTTTGTTATAGTTTCTTTGATACTGTAGCAATATTGTGAGCATGTCTGAAACACACATCAGCTATCCTGAAATCCGTATCCAGAGCGACTTAAAATTTTCGCATTCATTCAGCTGAGCGGTTGAGGGTTGAGGGCCTTGCTCAGGGGCCCAGCAATGGCAGCTTGGTGGTGGGAACAATTTTCTAATCTAATCTACTGAATTCATCCACTTTCAATGATCCAGTGCCCATTGTAGGCTAAGATTCCTGTTCCTGACTGATAGAAATAGAACTTTTGGGGTTCTTTCTCAACGGGAAGTGGTAGCTCAGTAGATAAAATGTTGGAGTTCAGATCAGATGGTCATAAGTTTTTAGCACTTAAGCCATTTGATTAAACCAAGCTGTCACTGCCGGGCTTTTGAGTAAGGGTCATAATCTTTAATGGCAAGTAGAAATGAGACACTGGTGTACATTAGCTTTTACTGTCGTAGCCTTGTGTGTCCTGGGATGCTTTCGTGCTCACTGAATTTGTAAAAGAGTGTTTATGAAAGTGTGAAGACTTCCTGCTAGTTTAACCAGTCTCACCATTCATTTCTGTCTCAGACCTAATGCTTACAGAATGTTTTTTTTTTTTTTGCACCATTCACAACTGCTACTAAGCAAATCGCTTAATGTGTACGTATTGAAGGCAGAATTTTCCCGATTCAATGAAATCTGAGGTAAAAGCATTAGTAACTATGCTATGAGTAACAGTTCTGTTATGAATAAATATATAGATACACAATAAGGATGCTAGAGAGACCTCGTGTGCACTTAGCGCATATAAACAGCTACCTAGCTAACCATACTGTAGCAAGCTAGCTATAAGATTTTAGCCTAGTTTCCAGCCAAGACCCTGAAACTTTGACTTGCTAGGCTAGTTATTGTGACTGTGTTGTTTTTATATTTTTATGAACACATAAGGATTGTTTAGCATCGGCGACACTGTGCTCCTTAGCCGTACAGCAATCACCGCATGCGTACGAGCAAGCTCGGCTTTATTACTGTACTTTCACGGCTAATTGCTCACTGATGTAAACAACTAATTAAGGAGCTGCAGTTCCACCTCTCTGTGAATCACTCGTTAATTCGGTCATATTTTTTGATGCACTTAAGTGCCTATATTGCACTCTGCAGTAATTAGCAGGTTAGCGTGCACCCTGTGCTAGCCGAGGAATCGTCGATTGGGGGTGGGGAGGAGGAGTGTTTGTCTGGCAGTGACGCTGTTTCTCTTCTCGCTTCCTGTTTTTTGTCCAGCAAAAACTAAATGAAAATAGTTTGTCATGTCTAGCTGGAGGGAGAGAAAGCGGCCGTACTCTTTCTGTCCTGAGGGGGCGTCTTATATAGGGTATTAGACATAGTGTGCTAAAAGAATGAGAGCTGCACCCTGTAGGAATGTATTCAATATAGCTCGCTAGCTTTATTATTCTTCCTTCCTCGAATCCTCCATCTTTTTCCATTCCTCCTTTCCTTTCATGCATTTATTTAATCACATCTTCTCTTTCTTCTTTCTCGCTTTTCTTTAACGTCCCTTTTCCCTTCATCTCGTAATGTGCTTCACTTTTTTGCCTCTCTCCATCCCTGCCTTTATGTTTTTTCCTCCGATCGTTATTCTCTCCATTCGCTCACTGTTGCTTTACTGCATTCCTTTATGTCCTTAATCCTCTGCTTATCTTTTCATGTCTCGTTTTTTTACACTTCCTTCTTCCTTTTGACTATCGTGCTGGGATTCTTCCTTTCTTTTTTTTTCTCTCCATCCGAACTGGTTTCTTTGTTCTTTTCTTTCTCTTAGCTCACTTTCCAGCCTTCTTCCATCTATTAATCCAGCTAGTCAGTCACTCAGCATGCATGTCAATAGGCATCAGACCGAATTTCAGTTATCCCTTTATCTGTCAATGTGTCTGTCTTGTCTCTTTGTCCAAGTGACCATCCATCCATCTTTCTTTTCTGTCTTTTCATTGTTACTGACTTTCTTTTCTCTGTGTTTCTCCATCCAACCGTTCATCCACCCAACCAACCATCTATCTATCTTTTAATTGTCATTGCCTGTCTGACTTTCTTTTTCTTTATTCTGTTTCTGTCTGTCCATCCCTTCATTCTCCCAACCCTCCACCCACCCCCCATCCATACATCCATCCGACCAATCATCCATCTATCTGTTTATTGTCACTGCCTGTCTGACATTTTATCTTTTTCTTCATCCATATCCATCCATCCATCCACCCAATCATTCATCTATCTGTTTATTGTCACTGCCTGTCTGACTTTTTATCTTTTTCTCCATCCAACCATCCATCCATCCATCCATCAATCCATCCATCCATCCATTCATCCATCCATCAATCCATCTTTCTATCTATATCTCGATCTCTATCTATATATATCATACTATATTATTACTGTAATAAACTCGCTGGTTCCACGCTGGAAAAAGAGACAGGCAAGCGTTTCTTTCATTTTCACCCACACATTTGCGAATCGGATGCCTTTTCTGCTTGACGTCCACCAGCCCACGCACTCGCCGGCCGGCACGTCTTTCACCGGCGATCCTTTCGCTCGTCACTGCTTGGTGTCTCTCTCCACGTGGATGGTGTCTCGCCCCTCTTTATCGGCATCGCCGGACTGAAACAGAGCGCACTGATTAGGTGCAGGTGTTTCTTACCGCTCGTTCCATCCAGCTCCGCCTTTCACTCGCTCACCACTGGCACAATTACAATGTATATACTATATTATATATTTCTTTCTTCTAGTCTTCCTCTTTTTCTGTTTTCCTTCCTTTCTGGGTTCCTGTTTCCTTCCATTCCTGTTTCTCTTTCTTTATGTACTGTGCTCTTTTATGTGCCCTTTTCTAATTCTTTACCTCTCTCTTTCATACCATTTTTTACTCCAATATCCTCTCTCTCTCTCTCTCCCACTCTTTCTCACGCTCTCTATTTCTCTTTTTTGTATCAGTCTTCTCTTTCCCTTTCTCTCTCCCTCTTTGTGTGTATGTATGTGAGATGTTCTGTCTCTTTGTATTATGCTGAGTAATAGCCAGGGGACATCCTGTGTGTGTGTGTGTGTGTGTGTGTGTGTGTGTGTGTGTGTGTGTGTGTGTGTGTGTGTGTGTGTGTGTGCAAGCATGTGTGAGCGCTGCGAGTGTGTGTGCCTGGGCTGGTAAGAGGCTGTCAGTGGGAATGTGGTTGCTGCTGTTACATCAGTGTGACTGCTGAAAGATGAAGAGCGTTTCAGCATGCCCACACACACACACACACACACACACACGCACGCATACAAATAAACAACATAAAACAACCAGTCCCAGTAAGCATGTGTTTGTGTATGTCAAAGGACATTCTTATGCCATCCATGTAGTTTGTAGTGTGTGTGTGTGTGTGTGTGTGTGTGTGTGTGTGTGTGTGTGTGTGTGTGTGTGTGTGTGTGTTCCAAAGTTGGATCTCACCTCATTTACATTTAAATATGACATTATGACCTGCTGTTTGTGATTGTCTGTATTGTAGCACACACACACACACACACAAACACACACACACACACACCTAACCCTTTCTGCATTCAGGTGTGATCTCACATTTTACACCAAGCCACAAATCTACCGCTCACGAAACGACCGTGTGTGTATGTGTGTGTGTGTGTTTGCACATTCCACTGTTTTCCTGACCCCGTGCTCTGGTTTTTATCTTCCAGATCATGTGTCTGTTGGTGGCCTGGGTGATAGTTTCTACGAGTACCTGCTCAAAGCTTGGCTCATGTCTGACAAGCAAGACGAAGAAGCCATGAAGCTCTACTACGACGCCCTGAAGGTGAAAACCGCCGACCTGCGCGTGTGTGTGTCTGTGTGTGTGTGTCTGTGTGTCTGTGTGTGTGTGTGTGTCTGTCTGTGTGTGTGTGTGTCTGTGTGTGTGTGTGTGTCTGTGTGTGTGTGTTTGTTTGTGTGTGGTGTGTCTGTGTCTGTGTCTGTGTGTGTGTGTGTGTGTGTGTGTCTGTGTGTGTGTGTGTGTGTCTGTGTGTGTTTGTGTGTGGGTGGATTAAACTGCAGCTTGCATGCCTCTCTTCATGCCTTGAATATCACAACGGAAACATCGAAAGCCCTCAATAGGGTACGTCTCAATTCACACACTTGCGTACTAGACACATTTAAGTGTGTGTAGCTGTCAGCGAGTGAATTTGAATGCAGTGGCTCAAACCGAGTGGAAGTAGAAATAAGTGTATTCAACACTGCAAGTTGAGCTGTAACACATGACACATGGGAGCCGTTTACAGGTAATAAAATCCCCACGCAAGATAGTCCAAATGCGAATGAGTTATAACAGCAAATCCAAGAGAGGACTAGAATGCAGGCAACACTTCGTATGTTGTCCTTTAAAATGCCCAGACAGGAAGTCAAGAGAATGGTTCAACACTCATATAGGGGGCGTGGTAGCTCACTGTTTAAGGCTATGGGTTACTGATCGGACGGTCAGGTATCAAGCGGCCACTCTTGGGGCCATTAATAAACATTTTAAAAAGTCCATTAACCTCCTCCTCAAGGGGTGCTGTAAGATCGCTGACCCTGAGCTCTGACTTAGCTTCCTAACATCACTGGGATATGTAAAGAAATAACAATATAGATCAATATAGTATACTAAAATAAAATGAAAAAATATAAAAAAAAAAAAAACATAAATAATGTGTCGACACATCAAATTATATGGCGCTAGTCAAAATTGTTAGCATGAAGCACTGGTGATGTGTTGAACCATTTGTAAGTGCTGTAGCATAAGCGATACTAGGAACTGACTCGTTTAACAACAACGTTTTGTGAGGTCACGTATGCAGAAGAGGGCAGGTAGCACATTACACCACCCAGCAGATGGAAAAGTACTATGTAGTGCACTACTTCCGTGTGGTTTGAGAGAAAACTTCTCGTTCTAAAACACAGGATGTGGGTATTGTGGGTATTTTTCAGCCTCATTGCATACATGTGAAGTTGTTCGTTAGTGTCACTGTGTGCAAGAATCAAAGACAGCTGCAAGAAAAACAGGTCTTTCAGTTTTATTGCAAAGATTCTTATCTTCATCTCTGTCCTCTCTATTTCTCTCGTTGTTCCTCCGACCCGTCTTCCCGTTACATGTCCTTCACCTGCCCATTTTAGATGTGTTCTACAAGCCTCCTCATCCTCCAATCAGACATTTTAGTTCTGCTCTTCACTGAAGTTCATTTAGTCACCTCAAAACGAGTCCTTCGCTCCTCTATTTATAGCGGCAGACTTTTGAGGCCCGATGGGGAAAATCATCATACTGAATCGAGGACATTTAGAGCTGACATATCTTAAAGAAACAGACCGGCGTTTTCGCATTTCACAGCACTGAGGAGAAGAAAACAACCTGGGAAACTTTAAATTTCCCTATGCATCATTAGGGCATCAATATAATTGTATATAAGAGACCAGGTTTTTATCTATTCTTTCTTAAGTTTTTTTTCTGAGATTAAACCTGAGTCATTCCTCCACATATGGGTTTTATTGTGCACAGAAAACACTACATTTTACACTAAAGCCTAAATAAAAACAAACAAATAAGTAAATCTATTGCTTCACTGCTTCACCATAAAAACCCATTCTGATTTTTTGAGGCTTATTTCCACGTCTACTTCATCTAGTGAAACCAGACCCTTTGTGTTGTAATGCACAGCATTATAGTATATATTCCCGCATCCTGTCAGAATATAAATAGCTTGAACACACTAATGTTTTCTTGCGTTGTTACACTATTGTCTGTCTTTCTATCCATCCATCCAGTCATTGGTAATGTCCAATTATTTATCTGTATGTCTTTTGTCTATTTATCTATCTATCTATCTATCTATCTATCTATCTATCTATCTATCTATCTATCTATCTATCTATCTATCTATCTATCTATCTATCAATTAATCAATCAATCAATTAATGAATCAGTGTCTCTCTAATCATTCACTTGTCTGGAACAGAAAGCAGTTGTCCTAAAGGGGTGGTGGCCCAATCTAACATTCCTCTAGTGGGTCTGAGGAAAGTATTAAAGCCTGTCGTTAAAGGGCTGAGTCAGCTTTCACTCAGACTAAACACATGTGAGGTCAGGCCACAGATATCCTTTGCGAAAGACATATTTATTAGTCATGTCAAAACATGATATACAATATTATTGCAAAAGCAAAATGTGTTTTTTCCCTCCAGTTAATTTGTCTATGCAGTAATGATTCTCTGATTTGATAGAATTGAGTGATACCGTACATATAGTTAAAATTGTACAGAATATGCATGTTTTCTATTCTTAAAATATGTCCCACGCTGCCCCACTCTGTTTTACACTGCCTCACAGTGTCCGACGCTGCCCCACACTGTCCCACATCGCCCTACACTGTTTTACTCTGCCCCACAGTGTCTGACGCTGCCCCACACTGTCTCATGCTGCCCCACACTTTCCCACACTGCCCCACTCTGTTTTACACTGCCCCATAGTGTCCGACGCTGTCCCACGCTGCCCCACACTGTCCCACGCTGCCCCACACTGTTTTACACTGCCCCACAGTGTCCTACACAGCTCTAAGCCGCCCCTCGCTGTTCCACGCTGTTTTACACATTAAAGCACTCCTTTAATATTTAAGCTTACAAAAATACTTGAAACTCAATTTGAGTTTCAAAAATAGCTATTAAAGTTCTTTCTCTGTTTTCTCACAAGTTTGAGAAATAACCAGTCTGACAGCAGACCCAGACGTATGTAAGAGGACGAGACAGGGAGAGACAGCGAATTGTTTATGCACTGGGATTTGTTGCCCTTGCTGCAGGAGGACATTTCAATCGAAGCGCTCCATGTGGGTGATTTAGGCAGAGTAGATTGAAATTTGTCGTCGTTCTGATGGAAAAATGCGACGCAGCCACACAGCTGTGGCCAGAAAACTCTCATCGCACAGCCTCGAGACGGCCTTTTGTGTATCGGCACACAGGCGTCTGCCCACACAATATGAGTGACTCCTCAGACTCATCATTTCACACAAGGACAAAACCGTTTGCCTCGTCTCCTCTCTTTTCAACTCGTCCCATATTGATTCAATGGTTTTAATTCTGGTCTCATTTCGCTCCACTTTCTGTCCACAGGCTATTGAGACGGGTTTAATCAGGAGGTCGAGCAGTGGTCTGACCTACATCGCAGAATGGAAGGGCGGTCTTCTTGAGCACAAGATGGGTCATCTGACTTGCTTCGCTGGGGGGATGATTGCGCTCGGGGCTGACGGCGCTCCTGGCGACCAGACGGGTCACCAGATGGAACTGGCAGCCGAGATCGCACGCACGTGCCACGAGTCATACGCCAGAACCAGTGAGCACAAATTCTCTAAACTTCTTCACACTCAAAACTGTCTGTCTGTCTGTCTGTCTGTCTGTCTGTCTGTCTGTCTATCTATCTATCTATCTATCTATCTATCTATCTATCTATCTATCTATCTATCTATCTATCTATCTATCTATCTATCTATCCATCCATCCATCCATCCATCCATCCATCCATCCATCCATCCATCCATCCATCCATCCATCCCTCCATCTGTACATACATACATATAAATGCAATCTCTGTAGTGATTCAGATTAACAGTGGAAACATCCATCTATGGTGATCGCTAGTGGGCATGCCTGGTTGCCATGGTTTTTACTGATGGCACCAAATCTGTGCCATTGCTAGACAGTAATCATTAAAGACGAAAAATGTATTGCAGCTTTGCGATATGCAGGTAATGATCTCATTATTAATATTATTAATAATAATTAATAATAATAATATCATTATTATTAGTAGTAGTAGCAGTAGCAATGGTCTATTATTAATAGTACAATATCAGCAGTAAAGTTCGTTTTATTGGCGTTATCATTATGAACGCGAGCTACGCGGTGGAGCGAAACATTAACCGCCGCTCAGTGCCGTGTGACTGATGATTGGTGTGGGGGACTTGTGTGTGTGCTGCTGTGGTGTGTGTGTAGAACTGCTGGGAGGAAACAGATCAATAACTGGCTGTGGTTCAGCGCTGAAGAAGGGGATAAGGAGTTTCCCTGCAGAGCCCGTGGCTCTGTTCTAATCCGAAAGGTCACTCCAAGTGCACAACATGAGTGTAGCGTGGGACAGGGCATAGTCCCAGTAATGCCAGATTATCCCTCAGATCCACTGCTATTAACCTGCTTTTCCTCTCTCACACACACACACACACACACACACACACACACACACACACACACACACACACTTTGATCATTCAGCCGTGTCACATGACCTACAGTTATACAGTTATATTAGATGACCAGACAGCCAGGATTGCTCTGAGGCAAAACATTTATATTTAAAATAGGTTTCATTCTCACGTAACAGAGAAGAAAAGAAAAAACTCATCATCGGCAAGCCACAGTGTGTTTTCTAACGGTTGCTGCATTTTAATCTATAGATCATTTACAGTAAAGGCTTTTGGCAGACGTCCTTATCCTTAGACCTACAACAGAGGAGGTGAAGGTTGAGAGTCTTGCTTGGTGGTGCTGGGATTTGAACTTGTGACCTTCTGAGTCCAATGCCTTAACCACTCAGTTACCACTTTCCTATAAATTCAACCTTATCTTGAGGGACTTACATTTATCTCATTCATAAAACTGAGCATCTATAAGGGTTAAGGGATTTGCTCAGGGGGCTCAACCACATGTTTAAACAAACACTAACTGCTTTTTTAAATTGCATTGACAATGTGAACACTTGATGAGAGAGAAGAGAAAAACGGTATGTTGATTCATTTGTATGTCTGCACATATGGTGGCATTGAGAAATTAAAACCTTGAACCTCGAAAAGAAAGCGAGAAATCATTTCCTGTCTGAAACCGAATGGCTGTGTGTGATTTCCAAAGTCCGAATCAAAAAGTGGCGTGGTTAAAGATACTTTAAAAATACTTAAAGATAAGATTTGTATTTATTTATTCAAGATATTGATAGATAGACTGTAAAAAGGGCTTTTTGTTATCACATGTACATTAAAGAACGGTGAAATTATTTCTTCGCATATCCCAGTGATGTTAGGGGTCAGAGTGCAGGATCAGACATGATACAGTGCCCTGGAGCACAGAGGTTTAAGGGCCTTGCTTGAGGGCCCCAAGAGTGGCAGCTTGGAAACAATGGGGCTTGAATCCCTGAACTTCTGATCAGTAACCCAGAGCTACCACTTCCATTTCTCTCTCTCAAAAAGTGCAATAATAAACGTTTATTTTATATTTCTCGTTTCACATCGCCGAGTTGTTGAATCCTTGATCCTGATTGGTCTTCGTGTATATTAATAAATTATGGCTTAATACATTTATTTAGTGCTCTGTTATTAAACAAGGGAAATATACAGTTTATATTTGTTGATGCGATTAAGTGTTTCTGTGAGTAGGCGTTTATTTATTTTTGGAAAGACTCTCCAATGTCGTCTTTTTCCTCAGTCAGAGGTAAAGCGGTTTTATTTGGTAATAAATAAATGCTGTAGTCATTGGCACATTGCTCTGGTACAAGATAAATAAGTAAAAAAACAACAACAAAAAGCATCGGGATGTGCGAAAGGAAATAGTAATTTCTCGTGCTGAAGATCCACTTCACATCATCCTCCTGTTGTTTATTTTCTTAATTAGTTCATGTTTCTATTCCTGGCTGAGTTTCCCATAAACCATGCACGAACACTATATATACACAAGGTTGTTGGACACCTGAGTATAAGATAAATGTGCTTTTTGAGTATTTCAGTCCACATTTAGTCCCCAATTTCCCTTATAACACGCTCCACACTTCGGGGGAGATGTTCCACTCGATTTTGGAGTGTGATCGTGAAGATTTGTGTGAGAATCATTTAGCCACAAGTGTGTTAGTAAAGTCAGGTACTGATGTAAGTGATTTGAGGAGGCCTGGAGTGTTGTTGCAATTCATCAGAAAGGTGTTTAATAGGGTTGGAGCTCTATAGCAGGAGATCTTCGACTCCAGCCCATGTAGAGCAAATCTTCATAGAGTTGGCTTTGTGCACATACTGTGTGTCATACTGCAACATGTTTGTAACTAGTAGTTCAAGTGAAGGGAAAATTTTATGCTGCCACATCCAGAGAAATGGTATACAATTAAAAGAATCTTAGAATGGAAGGACCACATACGACTGGAAAAGTCAGGTGTCCCAATACTTTTGCCAAAAAAAAATGAACGCTGTGGTAAAAAAGCCAGGTACTTTTTGTTACTATTAAAATCATGTTCAGCTTTGTAATATAATTCCAAGATGGCCGACCTGTTATTGTACATCGTTTATATTATGTCTGTGTTCTAAACTAAATCAGTAAGCTTAGGATATGATTTGAGGCAGATTTCTCCACACAATTGTACATATTTTGGGTCTAACATCCATTAGCTGCATTCATATTGCACCTTTAGCACTAAACAATCTGCCATAAAAGGAAAATCTTACTTTTTTCTGATAATACTATCAATTGAAGCTTTGTGTGTTGCGACGTTACATCCTACCCAAGAAAAAATGTTTTGCTCACGGTATACATTTGTGTTCTTTTCCAGACCTTAAGCTGGGGCCCGAGGCGTTCAGGTTTGACGGCGGCGTCGAGGCAATCGCCACAAGACAGAATGAGAAATACTTCATCCTGAGGCCAGAAGTCATCGAAACCTACATGTACATGTGGAGGTTCACTCACGACCCCAAGTACAGGCAGTGGGGCTGGGAAGCTGTTATGGTGAGACCCTGAAAAACCTCTTAACAGTGTGTGTGGTGTGTGTGTGTCCAGATGCTGAGATCCAGCATGGTGAGTGTGTGTGAGTATGAGAATGTGTGTGTTTGAGATCGAGTGTGAATGAGTGTGTGTGTGTGTGTGTGTGTGTGTGTGTGTGTGTGTGTGTGTGCAGACAAACGGTGCACTGCAGGGGGAGTGTGTTTTCACTGTGTGAGTGTGTGCAGGCCCCGAGCTCCGAGCGGCTCTACGGGGCGCAGATTGCCGAGTTCTCACATGTGTGTAATTGTGTGGTAACAACATGAGAATAGCTCACAGGCTCAGTGTCTCTCTCTAGCGCCTTAACCATTCCTCTCCTCTTTTTTTTCCCTTTTTTTTTTCCAAAGAGAAAAGAGGTCTAACTCTTCTGATCTTGTCTCATTTATTTCTTCATCACAATGTGCAGGCTCTGTCTCTCAGTCCGTTAATTAAGCGATGGGAATCCTGGAGTTCCCGACCATGACCCTGACCATGACCCTTTGATTTAGCATTCCTCTTATTTGTTAGCTTTAACTCCCATCTTTCCATGACCATACAGGTTTACTCATGGTTTCCTCCCTCCTTCTTAAATATGTTTTTTGACCATAATAAATTGCTCCTCCACCCCAAAGAAGAGAGATACCTTTGAAAGGAAAAATGCACTTTCCCAAAAAAAGAAAATATGAAGACCATTAAGATATGCTTTACCTGGTTTAGATGGAAGATCTCCAGTTATAGATCTCCAACCCTATTGAACACCTTTAAAATGAATGTGACTGCACCCCAGGCCTCTCAACCTCACCTAAATCAGAACCATGACTTTACTAACACCTTTGTGGTTGAATGAGCACAAATCTCCCCGAATTTTGGAAATGTTGGGATGTTTTTTTAATTTGATGCCTGCTACAGGTCTCAAAGTTGGCACGTCCGTTTTTAGCGTCCTGCTAAAATACAAGAGGATTTCCCTGAAATAGACATTGTCTGGAGGGGAGCATATGTTGCTCTTAAACCTTTATATACCTTTCAGTATTTATAGTGCCTTACAAAACATGTAAACACTCTGGAAGATCCCTCTCCTCTTTAGCCCGGAGGACACAGCGTCGGTGATTCCCAAAAAAAGAGTGTCAAATTTGGACACGTCTGACCATAGAACACTTTTCCACTTTGTCCATTTTAAATGAATGTTGTCCAACAGTCCATTTTAAATGAGCTTTGGCCCACAGGACACGACGGCTCCTCTGGACCATGTTCACATATGGCTTCCTTTTTGCATGATAGAGCTTCAGTTGGCATCTGCAGATGGCACAGCAGATTGTGTTTACTGACAGTGGCTTCTGGAAGTATTCCTGGGCCCATTTAGTAACGTCAATGACACGATCATTCCGATGAGTGAGGCAGTGTCGTCTGAGGGCCCAAAAACCACGGGCATCCAACAAAGGTCTTAGGCCTTGTCCCTTACGCACCGAGATTTCTCCAGTCTTTCTGAATCTTTTGATGATTTTATGTACTGTAGATGATGAGATTTGCAAAGTTTTTGCAATATGACATTGAGGAACATTGTTTTTAAAGTATTACACAATCTTTTTACGTTCACAAATTGGAGAGCCTCTGCCCATCTTTACTTCTGAGAGACTCTGCCTCTCTAAGACGTCCCTTTAATAGCTAATCATGTTACAGACCTGATGTCAATTAACTTAATTATTTGCTAGATGTTCTTCCAGCTGAATATTTTCAAAATCACTGGCTTTTTCAGCACTTTGTTGCCCCAGTGCCAATTATTTTGAAACCTGTAGCGGGCATCAAATTAAAAATGAGCTCATTTTGTGCATAAAAATGTAAAATTTCTCAGTTTAAACATTGTTTATGTACTATTGGGAATAAAATATTGGTTCATGTGATTTGAGAGTATTTTCGTTGTAAAATGTTGTAGATAATCTACTCATATTGTTGTTCATTTTGTGGTGTGTGTTTTCAGGCTTTAGAGGCACACTGTAGGGTGGAGGGAGGCTACAGTGGAGTGAGGGATGTGTACAGCAACACTCCCAACCACGATGACGTCCAGCAGAGCTTCTACCTGGCTGAGACGCTAAAGTAAGTGTTTTTATATACACACAGACACAAACATAGGAGTCAGTGTGGTGTGTTTGTTTTGGCTAACAAACTGTCATGTTACACTGAAGTTAAAACTGAAATCTACACAATCACACACACACACACACACACACACACACCACAGTGTATGTGGAGACAGAAGTTCTCATTATCCTCCTTACAGTTGTTCACTGTGTGTCTAAAAACAAACTTTTGTCGTGCTTTCCTTGTGGGGAAGTTCGCTAATCACGAAGACTTGCATTTGTTTGTTTTTATTTTCCTCTGTTTTTACTTCAACCAATAAGAAATTTTGCCTTGTTTTGGGATTTTTAAAGTAAAGTAAGCTGAAATGTGGAAAACTTACCTCAGGTCAATGAAGGTCAAAGTGGCTATGTAGCTCAAGGTCATAACCATCAGATATATTCTTAAGGGGACACAAAGAAAGTTAGAAAAATAAAAGAAAGAATGATTCAGTTTATATTTGTGCTCGTAGATTTTAGACTGGATTTTAGTCAGAATGAACAGACGCATGCACAAACACACACACATACAAAAAAATCATGGAAAAACACTTGTTTGGGGTAGTGGTTGTTTGTACTTTGTGCTGACGTGGGTGTGGGTGGGTGGGTGTGTGTTTGTGAACTAATGATCCTCTGCGCTGAGGATCTCACTTTTGTGATCCACACATCTGGAGAAAATGCCTCCTGAGTCACTGCTAGGCATGAAGGAGTTTGTGTTTACTCTCTGCTGTGGGAATTATTGTGTTAGCAATGTTGGCACCTCATGAATCCAATTATACAGCTGTGATGTGTGTGTGTGTATGTGTGTGAGTATGTGTGTGTAGTAAGCCTGTTTGAGTGTGTCTGTGTGTGAGTGTATGTGTGTTTGTGTAGTAAGCCTGTTTGAGTGTGTGTCTGTGTGTGAGTGTATGTGTGTCTGTGTGTGAGTGTATGTGTGTTTGTGTGCGAGTGTATGTGTGGGAGTGTCTGTGGGTGTGTGTGTGTGTTTCTCTAAGTGGGAGTGTGCATGTGAGGGGACGTATTTGAATGTGTGACACTGCCTGATTACATTCTCTCCCTCTCCTACTCGTGTGTGAGGAAAGACACTTGAACTGTGTGTGTGTGTGTGTGTTAATGATAATAAGCAGTGTGATCAGTGTTAGCTGAGCTAATATTCAGCTCTAAAGTGTCTCTCTGGATCACACACCTCTTTTCCTAATCCTCTGGATTGCACTTGGACCACAGCGCTCTGATCGATCGATCCAGGTCCAGATGTTTCATACAGATGTCTCACATGCACACACACAGTAGAAAGCTATGTTGTTTGTGTCTGTATCCTGCTGTTTGATGTTGAGCTCCGTGAGACAAAAACACCCCCACACACACACACACATTCACCCACAGATGGTGAGAGCGGACAGATGAGCCAGGTGAATCTTTCCCACAGACGGAGCGAGGAAGCGTAATGAAGAAAGACGGATATGGAGTTGCACGCGCAATGTCAGCGCCTCCTCGGAGACGGAGCCCAGCAGCGGCAGCTTCGACTTCTCAGTTTATAGGCTGTAAATTTCAACGAGTGTCACCCGGCAGTCCGTACACAACCCCTGCATCCTTCTGCAATCGACATGCATCTCCGGTGTGGCTCTAAAGACGTCACAGTCTTCTCGGTTGAGGGAATCATAAATTTCAGGCTTTCATACAGGGCCTTGATGCCGATGCGTCCATAACATTTATAAAGTCCAAGGACAAAAGCAAATGGTCCTCTGAACTTAACACAGGAAAGGACACAACACAACAAACACCATGTCTCATAATACACTATATGGACCAGAAGAATGGGACACCTGTCTTTTCACACATATCTGGTTCCTCGTCAAACTGTTACCTCAAAAATGTAGGCGCACAATTGTATCCACCTTTTTCTTGCGGTTTTCCGTAAAAACTAAGGGTGGAATTTCCGTTACGCCATAAACAATCATTCGCTGCAGTGTAGCTACACATTCATTCATACATTCATTGCAAGATGTGGATCACATGCGGACAGAACCTATAAAAGACAACATCAGCAAACCGGTCCCTTCTTTAATAGAGGAATGGAAGGGCAAATTAAAAAAGTGGCTGCGCATATCAAGAAGCATTTTTCAGTTGACTGTAAGGCACACAGTAATAAAGTCGGTCATGATTATATTACATTTTTAGTCTTTTCATTGGTATAAGATTAGTAGTAGAAGCACAATCTGAGCTATCAAGTGTTTTACATCTAAAAGCTACTATACGAGGGAGGTAAAAAAAATTAAGAAGTAAGAAAGACTGTTACTTCTATAAAGAATGGAGGTGGTGTCTGGATAAGGGTGACTGGACCTAGGGTGTCTGGATAAGGGCATCTTGATATAGCAAGTCTGGATCTAGGGTGTTTGGATATAGGGCGTCTGGATCTAGGGTGTCTGGATAAGGGCATCTTGATATAGGTAGTCTGGATCTAGGGCTTCTTGATATAGGGAGTCTGGATCTAGGGCGTCTGAATATAGGGAGTCTGGCTCTAGAGTGTCTGGATAAGGGTGTCTGGACCCAGGGTGTCTGGATAAGGGCATCTTGATATAGGGAGTCTGGATCTATGGTGTTTGGATATAGGGCTTCTGGATCTAGGGTGTCTGGATAAGGGCATCTTGATACAGGGAGTCTGGATCTAGGGCTTCTTGATATAGGGAGTCTGGATCTAGGGCATCTGAATATAGGGAGTCTGGCTCTAGAGTGTCTGGATAAGGGTGTCTGGACCTAGGGTGTCTGGATAAGGGCATCTTGATATAGGGAGTCTGGATCTAGGGCATCTGGACATAGGGAGTCTGGATCTAGGGTGTCTGGATATGGGCACCTTGATCTAGGGTGTTTGGCTCTAGGGCGTCTGGATATAGGGCGTCTGGATCTAGGGTGTCTGGGTAAGGGTGTCTGGAAAAGGGCATCTGTATATAAAATGTGTCTGGTTAAGCGTCTGGATATAGAGCATCTGGATAGAGGTATAAAGGCCATGCTGTGCTGTAAATGTGAAAGAGTAAAGCACCGCCGCATCGCTGTTACACGAAGGCTGAAACCCAATAAATCGTGAAATAAATCATTGTAGAAGGAAAATAAGGCAAGAAACGGAACAAACTGTGGAGCTTGTTTCAACATAAATCACTGCGTGTTTGATTAATTCGGTCTTTTTTTGCATTTAGCATGGACTCATCTGTCTGTGTGTGTGTGTGTGTGTGTGTGTGTGTTTCAGGTATCTGTACCTGCTGTTCTCTGATGACGACCACCTGCCGTTTGAGCACTGGGTCTTTAACACCGAGGCTCACCCGCTGCCCGTCATAAAGCGCGAGAAAGAGAGCCCAGTCAGGAGCGACCAGCTGTAGCAGCACAGCGCTCGCCATTCCCCATGAAGCCCTGAAGGAATATCTGGGGAGCGGTGGTGCTCGGACCTCTAGTTCCGATCTCCAGCAACAAGGCTAAACACCTCTTCTCCAAACCTGAATATGTCCTGCAGGTTTCGCTGGGGTCTCCCAATCGTTTAGAGATAGCAGTGTGCATGTGCTGTCAATCTCCTAAACCACCCCACCCCCTTTTCCCTCTTCTTTTTTTGTCCTCTTTCTGAGCCTCGGAGGTCCGAGTGAGCTTCTCTCCTCTGTGAGGAGATCGGACCATCTCCACTCGCATTTTTTTATTTAATTTTTTCCCCACATTTCTGTCTCATCCTCACACGAAGCCATAATCTCTTGCTACATGTTAAAAATGTTTGTTGGATTCCTGATCGTGCATAGTATATTATTTTGATTAAAAGTGTGCAGGATCATTTTGTTTTTTTGGAGGGTTTTTTTTTTTTGTTAATCACGACTGCAAGGTAGTGATCTGGAGTTAACTAGTGCCTTTTTAGCTTAATGACCAACTGTTTTGCTATTTTAAGTAAACAACCAACGAAGCTTGGTTTGGGACGAGTGTACGTGGTTTTGGGATTTCGTTATTTCCAAATATTTTATCCCCCTCTCTTGGTTGTCTGTCGGAATTCCAGAAAGAGGAAGACATTCAGAGCCTGAAAGATAACTCGGATGACGTTATTTGGACGCCAAGCTACAAATCTCACAAGGGCGTCCATGTTGGATTCGATCACGGCGTACGTCAGTGCTTCCTTCTCTCCCTCTAGTCGTGTCCTGGTTCAATAACAAAAACTTTGACCTTTCTTGTTTACTCGATCGAGCGTGGCATCAGACATGTAAATTTTATTATTATTAATTTATGACTTTTGAAGTGTTTCGCTTCATCAGCGCACCGATGAAGGACCTATCCTCAGTGAAGACGATGGCCGCTATCGTCATACGGTGGTTCCAAGACAGATGGACAAAGACAGAATCAATCAACTAGACTGGACCATTACGTCTGAATGTACCATCAAATGTGAAGTGAACGTTTTTTTTTTTTTTTTTTTTTTTTTTGCCTAATCTCTTTTATTATTTCTGGTTTCTTTTAGCGTGAAAGCACAAAAATTGTTTTTTGTTGATCTTGTTTGGAGAAAGTGGATGAAACTTGCTGGTGTGGATCACCTAAAGCATGCGGATGAGATACGAAGAAAGCAGACACACACATATACATATACAGACAACGACACAAGGGTAGATTACACTGGATAAAACATTTTCTCCCATACCCACAGAATGACAATTACGGTGGAAACTGCCCCGGATGGTAAAACCTGTCGAAAAAGCCCATTAGTGTGTTTGTGCTTTTCAGCATCTTGTTGAATCTGTGCTTTGCTGCAGTTTACACCGCCTCTGCATCTGCGTGTGAGCTTCCTAATCTCCCACCTCGCCAAAAACCTAATAGTGAAGATATGTTTGTTTCTATAGTTTTTCGCTGGAGCTGAAGAAAAATCGTTTCCATAAATACAAACATTAAATAAGTACATTTATTTACATTTGGCAGACTCCCATCACCCAGAGCCACTTATATTCATTTCATTTATACAAGTGTTTGAGGGGTAAGGGCCTTTCTTAGGGGCCCAGCAGTGGCAGTTTGGGGATTCGACCTTGCAACCTTCCGATCAGAAGATCAACAGTCTTCATAATCAAAATTGTGAAGAACCCTAATTTATTTATTTATTATTTGTGAAATTATATTAAAACTGATTTCAATCAAATTGTTATAAGTTAAATTTAATATATAAAAAATTATTGTAAGCCCTTACATTTAATATTCACCCTTACCACCCAACGTTGATTAGTTTACACAGACTGCAATTTGCCAACGATTAAATTTCTTTTGTTGTTATTATATATCATTACACTTTTCTGTTTATTGCTATTATATAATGCCGTTCGATGTTATAGCAACTATTAATGGTCATTCCATCATCATCCTCCTATTCATCCTTTGTTTCTGTTTAAAATTATTAAGATGTAGGTAAAGAATTTCTCAGAGACAGACACATATAGCTTTCCGAAATTCCCCGCAAGTCCTCAGTTCTCCTCCAATTAACACTTTCTGACCAATCAGACACCAGCTATACTATTGGACCAGCACTTATTTTCTAAATAAGTGAATCTGTATTATCCACATCACTTCCTGCTTTCTGGCTGTCGAGCTTTGTGAGGTAGCACAAATGCAGGGTTTAGTTTTGGACTTTGTCTAGACTTCTAATCTGAGCTAATGCATAAATATAATATATATATTATATAAAACTGTATATTTATAATTCATACATTTTGAAAATAGTTCAGCCTCTCTCCTCCATACCCTCCCAGGGGTAGGTGCGATAGCTCGGTGTATTAATAAAGGGATTGCAGCAAATGCTTCTGGTTTTCCAAGATGTCCATCCCAATTACAATGCGTTGCTTATAGGCGGTACAAACAGCAAGTCATACGTCCTACTAAACCACATCAGCATCAACTGGGGGGATTCTGAAGCGTCATCACCTATTTTTAAAACACAAAAAGTGAGACTGACATTCAGTATACGCCAGCTTTGTTAGTGAGACAGCTCCAGTGTGAAACTAGAAGAAACTTACTTTGCACTTTAGACACAGTCCTTATAATTGTGTAGAAAATTGTATGTTCGTTTTTTCTTGGAACACAAAAGTCATAACAGTGAACATTTTGTGTCCGTGTGAAAAGAGAGAGAGAGAGAGAGAGAGACCTTCCTACCACTACATCACACCAATCACTATCAGTAGCATTGAGAATTTTTTATAAACACATTCCGGATTTTATTTAGCACATTAGCATCAAATTAAACCTTCGTTCCCTTTACAGAAAACAGGTCTGGTGAATGGTAGAAGACAGATCAAGATCATATCATATTGTAACATCCAAAGAGCAGCAGATGCAGATATCCTAGACCAAAGTCGAAATCTGATCGCCTGCGAGTCTAAATCTAAATTATTAGCATGCTAACATCAGCCCTTACAAGCAGCAAGGAAAAGAAATCTCCATTTTTTCCCCTTAATTCAACAATGAGACACGGTGATTATATTATATTATATTATATTATATTATATTATATTATATTATATTATATTATATTATATTATATTATATTATATATTTTTTTTTTCTTTCTTTCTCATTTTATGAACATTTAAGGCCATTATATAGATCTAATATTTCTCAACACTATGAATATAAGGACAGAAACCTCTCTTGAACAAGTGTTACAGTTTAAAGAATTCTTGTATTATTTCTAGAAGTTCTAATAGATTCGAAAGCAGATCAAACTGCATCACTTGTATGGTTTTCTGTAATGAAGCTCTACTGTGTTTAAAATGTTGTGTATTTGATGTGTTTTTCAGCACACATGTTTGAGAACTTGTTCTTGACTTGTTCCCCATTATGTAGGGTTTCTTCTGGGTTCTATGGTTTCCTTCCATCTCACAAAAATTGCGCATATATTGCACTATATGGACGAAGTTTGTGTACACCTGACTTTAAGATTTATATGTGCTTCTTGGACTTCTTATTCTACATTTAGTCCCTATTTGCAGTTAGAAAAACCTCTACTCTTCTGGGAAGATGTTTGACTAGATTTTCAACCACAATGGTGTACTGATGTAGGTGAGGAGGTCTGGGGTGCAGTCAGCGTTCCCATTCATCCCAAAGGTGTTCAATAGGATTGGAGCTCAGGTTTGGGTCTCCTAGTTCAAATGAAGGGACATTTCACGCGACTGTACAAGTTGCGCCTCTAAATTTACGGTTTGGGAAAGAACAACATACTGTATGATTGGAAAAGTCAAGTGTCCCAATAATTTTGTCCATTTAGTGTAAAAGTATTGGCTAATCAAAATTGCCCAACAAGATGCTAGCAAAAAGAATATATAACATATAACAGGGCTAAGAAATTTCTCTAGAAATTAATTTATTATATATGAATATAACAAATAACAATGCTATTTAACACAAATCGCTGTCGACATACATCTGAAAGGCCTCAAATATCCGAATTTGTGTAAAATGTTTGACATTCGACACCCCTGTGTTGTCATAACGGATTACTTGCCGCTTCGTTAGATACGGAATGCTAGCATAACCTGACTAGCGCACTAGTTCTGCCGTCCTTTCAGCTCGAGATTGAACTATGAAGGCGATGTTGTGCTGAATGTTTTATGTTGTTTGTGAGTCAGTTTTGTGTGACCCAAACACTGAATTGTAAGTGTGTACTATATTGCTGATGATCATTCCATTGCACATTGGTGTTTTTGTCTCTTTTTTTAAATCATATGCTGATTTTTAATTTTTTTTTGTGGTGCAGGAATTAGGGGTGGATTTGGCTCTGTCTATAGTGTGTATTTTTTTCTTTTTTTGTCATTATTTTATTGTAAAAATTCCATTCTGATAAACTGTCACTAGACATATATATAAAAGAAATGGGGGATTGTGATCTTTGGGAATCAATTATATAAATGAGCAGCAGAAATCTTTTTGATAAACTATATTTGTTACACTTCTATTGTGAATAATTAAAAAAAGATCTTTTCATATAACATTGTGGTGAAGTTTTGACTCGGATGGTTCTTGGGTGATGTGTAAAAGTGTGTGTTTATAGTGTTTGGAAAAACTGAAATGTTGCATTGTCACGATGCCGAGTTTTCTTGTTCATAGGTGTTTATTGGTATTCAGCAATAGGAGGTTGGGGCAAGATATTTTAAAAAATTTACCGTAATTTCCGGACTATAAAGCACACCCATACATAAGCCGCACTCACTGAATTTGACAAAGATTTTTATTTTGAACATAAATAAGCCGCACCTGTTTACATTGAAACTAATGAACTTTACACAGGCTTTAACGAAAGACAGTGTCTGTTACACAGTGTAACGGGTGAAATATGTTGTGGCTCCTTTAAGAGCAGAGCGGCATTTTTCCGGTATTACTGCATGTGTGCAAGACCGAGGAATATGTCATTATTTTCTGATGCTCATTTCTAAGTTTCTTTGACTAACCCGTAACGCTGTTGCCACGAAAAATAAAAAAGCACGAGTTTTGGAAATCTGTCTGTGCTTATATGATTTCTGTTGTAACTGGAGTTAGCGAGCTCTCCCTTCACCCAGACTCAATGCGTTACAACGGCTTGTATCTAAACAGTAGCCTAACAAGAAAGTCATTGTTCACTGTCTTCCTCCTTCCTTTCACAACTATTTCTCTCAAGAGTTTTTCTTTTGGCATCGGCGTGCGTTTAAAAATCACCACCCATGGAGGTTTTTCTCCCGATGCCGTGCGGGGTTCAAAACATGGGAAAAAAGTAGCGGCTTATAGTCCGAAAAATATGGTAAACAAAGACAATTGAAAAAAAAAGTGTAATCCAGTAACCCAGAGCCTTAACCAATGAGCTACCACTTCTTAGTTTATTGTTTTCCTATAAAAGCATGTCCCAGAGTTTTATTCCTCCTTCACCAGGGTAAAATTCCAACATTAAAATATTTAATTCATTAACTAAAGAAATAAAAAAAAATTATAAAGAATCACAAATCATTGGACCAAATCTAAAGGGGTATTGATAGTGATTGGTATGTATTTGGTATGTACTTTTTGAACATCCTATTCCACATTTAGTACCCATTTGCTCTTTTATTAACCTTCACTCTTCTGGGAAGATGTTCTCTAGATTTTGAAGTGTGCTTCTGGAGATTTGTGCATCTTCATCTACAGGGGTGTTAGTAAAAAGTCATAGGTGAGTGAGGTGAGGAGGCCTGGGGTGCAGTCAGCATTCACATTCATCCCAAAGGTGTTCAATAGGGTATAGGTCAGCGCTCTATTGCTGGAGGTCTTCCACTCCAACCATGGGAAGTATATCTTCATGGAGCAGGCGTTCTGTCATGCTGGAACAGGTTTGGATCTTCTTGTTCAAGTGAAGGGAAAATGTAATGCTACTACATCCAAACACACTCTATAAAATTTTTCTTCTGTACACTGCAGGTTTAGATGCACAGATGCTGAATGTCCCTAATTATGCACAAACGATTTTCTGACATTGACATTATGACAATCTGATGTCTACAAACTGTGAGGCATGAAAAACTCATCACATCCCTGTGTTCATTGTCTTCTTGTATCTGAGAGCTGATAAAATTACATGGTCATTCTATTCAGGTAAATAATCGGAAATATATCAACCTCTGCATCTTTATGGCTTGTATAAAGAGCGATAATAATACAACATAATTTATTAGGTTTAGATTGCATGTGCTATACGAGTGAATGAGCTGTTCCTAGAGAAACATTTAGTTTGTGTATATTACATCAGGTCTGAGATGCTGTTGGGGAAAATCAAATTACACTTTGCTTTGTAGCACCGTAAAATGTTTAATAAAATGCAAACAAAACGAAGCCTGTAAAATTTTGAGGATTGGGAAAACACAAGGTATTTTTCTTTGTTAGTCCGTGGTGGGCGTTGCATTTCACAACTAGGCTTTCAGTGGTGTCCTACCTGAGTCAGTCCTCCTCTTAACACCATCATTATAATACCACGGCTGTAGAAACAATCGATGTTACAGAGAAACGCAGTATAAAGGAGCACTGCATCACAGATAGTAATCTCATACAGTGAAAATGAATGGAAGCATGAAACCCTATTAACACAATTCAACACATCTTTCATTGCAGCCAAAGTTGCACCACCTGTAGGCATCATCTCTAGCAGTAGCATCAATAATAAACCTCATAAAATGAGTATAAATCCTTCACGAAAAAGCTGAACAGTTTTGGTTGGCTTTTCCAAAAAAGTCTTGAAAAGTCTGTTTTTCCCCGAGGTGATCGGACGCCTTCTGGGGGGTCTTCCAGAAATGGATTTTGCATTTTACATCCACATTTCATTTTTAACATTCAGGTAAATATAGATGATATATTCCCTGTGAATAAGCTGTTTCTATAGAAACGTTTATTGGTCTGAGCTGCTGTTATAGAGAACGATTTGACACCTTGAGCACTTTAACATGGTACAGCATGTTGTTAAATAAAAAAAGATTCGCAGCGTTTCTTTGTCAGGTCTTTTGTTCTGTGTGAAACGTCGCCTTGCGCAAAAATTTGTTTCCAGTCACGTATAATGGCAGCCGAGGGAACCGAATGTCCTGAAAGGAACGCGGAGCCGTGCATAAATCTGCCCTTGCTGAAATATAAAGCTATCAGTATGCTAATCTCCTCGTCGAGCTGCCGACCCACAGCCTGTCTCGTGTACTTCTCATTAATTCCATCACCTTACCTACAGCTACTGATGGGTTTCTCTGACACGGCCAATCGTCTATGAGACGTCAGTCATACACTAAGTGGTCGGGGTAACAAAATGCAAGGTTCTCTATGAAATATAAAAGGCTTCTTATTTCCTGTCTTGAAATTAAAATAGTTTATTAACAGTAAAACGAATGCCTTTTGTACAGGAAAATTCAGAAGGAATCATTTAAATCCCAAAACTTTTTTTTCACCATGGACCAGGTTCATACAAAGCAATTTTTTACATAGATTGTGGGAAGCTATTATACACATTATATAATTTATTTATAGCGCTCTGTTTACAAGAAAACACTTTATTTATCTATGTTTACACACCATCACCTTCAAAATAGTCCCCTTGAACAGAAATGCAGCGCTTCCAGTGTTCCTGCCTACTGGAATATTTGCTGGAAGTCTATTTTTCAAAGCGTGTCAAGCACCTTCTGCGATTCAAGCTGGATCTCCGCAATGGTGTCAAAATGGCGACCTTTGAGCCAGATCTTCTTTGGGAAGAGGATGAAGTCCACAAGAGCCAAATCTGGTGAGTAGGGTGGGTGCGAAAGTGATACGTGCGGAAGATTGCGTGGACTGTTCTCCGACGATCATCATGCACGAGTTGCTGAATGGTTTCGACATTTTCGGGGGTTACGCTTATCGAGCTCTCGTCGTCCTCTAGCGATGTTTTGCCGCTCTTGAAGCATGTGTGCCACACAAAACACAACGAGCGATTTGTCGCAGCATCGCCACAGACTTGCATGTCAGTTGTCTATGTGACCATACGGGTGATCTTACACTATGTAAACAAAATACTCCAATATTAGTTAAAGTGAAGAAAGTTCGAAAAGGATCTCTGAACTAACTGGAAAAGTGTCACAAGTGATAGTTTTATTATTATTATTATTTTTTTTTTTTTACATAGCCTTAAGGTCAGAACTGATATTTTAAGCCTCTTTTATTATGCATTTATGTAAATAATAATTTTCTGAATGATTTGCCTTATAAAGAAAATTATCATATTATATATTGTGGAGCGTACGCCATGCAAGAAAGTATATATATACAGTGGAACCCGGTTATCTCGCCCTCGGTTATCTCGACAACCCTATTAAGTCGACGTTTTTGAAGTGGAACCGCCAAATTCTCGCTTTTTCTACGCATTTTTTATCGGTTATGTCGACTTTTTTTATGTCGCCGAACCCTGATATCTCGAGCACAAGGGGGGAAAATTAGAAATTTTAACGTCAGTTATGTCGATCGGCGCTGTGCAGCCGCAGAAGAACTCGTGAAAGTGGCGGAAAAATCAAACCTTACAGATACTACAGGTGTTTGTATTGTATACTGGTGAATCTCCGCTGTTAGTAAGTGCACATATGCATTTTTTTTGTTAAATGTTATGCGATGAACGGGAGCGCGGCGCTCCCGGCTTCAACTCCTTACCGAGCGGTGGGGTAGGGCAGGGTAAGGAGCACGGCTCTCTCTCTCTCTCTTTCCCTCGGCATCGCGGACATAAGTTTTTTCGGACACTTTGCTTTGTGTGTTTGTGCGGATTACTTCAGCCTGATGGTCATTAGTTTTCAGAAACTTAGTTACTGTTTATTTTTCTTTATTTTCCACATGTGGACTAAATGTGAGACGGCAGTGTGCAGCCGCTGTTTTTTTTTTTTTGAGCGATCTGTGTGTTTATAATGTTGGAGAATATAATAAAGGTTTGTATGGAGAATGGACGGTGGTTTGTATTGTATACTGGTAAATCTCTGCTGTTAGTAGGTGCACTTATGCCTTTTGTTGTTAACAAACGTATGTACATTTTTATAGCATGCCTTCATCAAACAAATCGCAGCAACGCTGTTGTGTAAAAAACCCTCCAAAAACACGTGCATGCACATTCTCATTTATTAACGCACATCATGTACATAAAGAAATTTCAAGCACGTTAATATACTGCCGCCATTTTAATTTTCGTTTATCTCGATCATCGGTTACCTCGATGCTTTTTGGCGACTCCCTAGGACATCGACATAACCGGGTTCCACTGTATTTTATCAGCGTTTCATGAAGGAGTCTCAGGTGTCAGTCATAGGAAATTCTGTAGGAAAGCAGTTTCTCTGAATGTTTTTTTAAACACAATAATAGTTGATGTTTTCATTTTATGACTGTGTCGGTGTAATAATATATTTTTTTTTTTTTTTTAAATAAAAGAGTCTCCCCGTCGGGGAATCGAACCCCGGTCTTCCGCGTGACAGGCGGAGATACTGTCCACTATACTAACGAGGAGGACGATAACGGAGTATATTTTTAGGGATATAAATATTGTAATATCTAATATGAACATGTTTACTGCTGTCACTATGGTATTGAGACACCACGTCGAATGGCCACAAATGAAAATACAAACAAAACAGAAAAAGGGCTACAGTCAGTCTAAATCCTGTTTTTCTTCAGTGGGCTTGTTTGCAAATTGCATACGATGAGTTCTTCATTGAGTGATCCAGTGTAAAAAGCTGTTAAAGTTGATTACAATGGATTTCTGGCACTAAATCTTTGCCCTTAATTACGAAAGCGTGTCTCGGTTTCTCATTTTCCTTCAAACTCAGATATCCAATTACTTGGCCCGGTTTTCCGAAACATTAAAGCTAATATATTTGGCACTCTACATAATCAAAACAAACATTTCCATTAATAACATGTAATTGAAATGCTGTTTTTTCCTATTTTTAAAGATTTCAACTGTTTTATTTAGATCTGAGGAGTAATTAAAGCTATTTACATGGCAGAGCCCATCCTCTGGTCCAGCTCTATTAGTCTGAGTACACACACTCCCTGAGGGCCATCAGACAGAAAGCCCAGTGAGCAGTAGAAGTCATGGACGTGTGTGTTCGTGGAAATCGAGTTTATCACACTCAGACAGGAGCTGAATTACACCAGGAGCTTCTTTGTGGGACAGCAGGACATAAAGTCTGCTAAAAATAAATGACCAGTGCTGGCTATGAAAAGGAAAATGCATGCATGTATTTTAGCAGGAACACACACACACACACACACACACACACACACACACACACACTGTGGAGAGTGATAATTAAATCTTATCGAGTGATCTAGCCAGAAGCTGTTCTTGAGCCTTTACTTTTTTTTCTGTGGAAGTCATACCAACCATGCCAAGCTTTGGCAACTCCAGGTGCCTCGTTACTCAAGAGCACAGACAGGAAATTGATTTGGCTTTTAAGAACTGTCGATTTCTCGTTTATAATTTTGATCAATTTTATGTCAGCAGCTCTAAAACCTACAGGATTTACAGAGTCTCCCGATGATGGCTTGGTGGAAGACATTACAAGATCTCCTGGAATCCATGCTTTGCCAGATCACAGAGGGGAATCAGTACAATGTTAGGCAGATATTAATATTATGGCTAATATAATTATGGGGAAAAAACATACAAACGTAAGAAAGTAAAAAAAAAAAAAATTATAATCTCCCCGTCGGGGAATCGAACCCCGGTCTTCCGCGTGACAGGCGGAGATACTGTCCACTATACTAACGAGGAGGACACGAATTGTGAGGATAATAGTACTGTATTAGTGCACTACCCTCACATACTTCTCTGCCACAACAGACTTCCTCATACAATACCACAACTCAACTCTCTGTCCTTGATGTTCATCCAGAAATTTAATGAAATTTGTTACCATTCATAGTATTGACAGACAGACAGCGGTCAATTATTATTAGCAACGTTAATGTTAAACGAAAATAATTGACCGCTGAACGTTTGGAAGCCCATTCAAGTAAATGAAACGTTCGAATCTACAGCATTAAGAAGAGCCGTGTAATAAATAATATTATATTATAATAATTATTATTGTCGGGATCGACCACTGATCTAAGGCAATGAATTCCATAATTTTTTGTGTTATGCCTTTTGCCTTGGCACCATCACTGGAAAACTTTCCTGCCTTTTGAAAAACGTCCTCTACAGACGGAGTGCGCATGCTCGGATTTACATTACTTTTAAGAAGGCCTGCTTAATTGGAGCCTGGCAGGACAGTCTAAATATACCGCAGGTGAGCATAGCCACACACACACACACACACACACACACACACACTTGACGAGTTGTTTGGACAATTTCATTTCTGTTAATAAAGAAATTAAAAAATGTTAATAAATGCTAAAAGCAGGGTCAAATCTGCCTGAAGCCTTGAGAATCAATAATGTGGGTACCTATAGAGTAAAGTGCATATTATATATAAATAAAATAAAATTAAAAAAAAATAAATAAATAAAAAGAGTCTCCCCGTCGGGGAATCGAACCCCGGTCTTCCGCGTGACAGGCGGAGATACTGTCCACTATACTAACGAGGAGGACAGTGATTGTGAGAGTAGTCTAGTAGTGCAACTGTCTAGACTAGTCACATTATATATGTTCGGGGTTGTTTTGTTTGATTAAAAATATATTTCACAGATGAACTAATAATCCTGATCAAGATTTGGACTGTAATTGATATAAACTGTCTGACACAATCACTGCATTCAAGTCTCTATGATATAATGAATAGATATTTTGTGTCTTGATGAAGATGGGCTTCTCTCAAGGTTTCTCCGTCATACATTGAGACTATCATTAAAATATATATTTGGCTTTGTTTCTGCCCGGTTTCGAACCGGGGACCTTTCGCCTGCACTCTTTGCTTCAATTCTCTAACAGACTCTCCATTACTTTACACTGTTGACCCCAATTACTTAAACTCCTCCACCTTCTCCACCTCTTCTCCCTGAAACTGCCCTCCCTCTTTCTCTCTCATTCACAAACATGTACTGTCTTACCCCTACTGACTTTCATTCCCCTTCTCTCCCGCGCATCTATCACCACTGCAAACAGGAAAGGACTCAGAGCCGATCCTTGATGCAGTCCAACCTCCACCTTGAACCAGTCTGTCGTTCCTACTGCACACTTCACTGCTGTCACACTGTCCTCTTACATGTCCTGCACCACCCTCACATACTTCTCTGCCACACCAGACTTCCTTATACAATACCACAACTCCTCCCTATCCACCCTTTCAGACACTTTCTCTAAATCCACAAAAAGACAATGCAAATCCTTCTGACCTTCTCTAAACTAACCATCAACATCCTCAATGCAAATAATGCATATGTTCCTTTCACCTACATGCCCATTAAAGTCTGCCCTAATCACTATTCTTTCTTTCCTAGGTACACTCTCCACCACTTCATCAAACCCTACACCATTTCTCTTTTCACACCATGGTAGAACAGTTTAAACCCCCTTTAATGTTCCTGGCCTTACTCTCTTTCCACTTGTTCTCCTGAACACACAACATATCTACCTTTCTCCTCTTCATCATTTCAGCTACCTCTCTCCCTTTACCAGTCCTAGTACCAACATTTTAAGTGCCCACTCTAACCTCCTCCACTTCACCTTACCCTGCTGTCTCCGGAGATGTCTTCTAGACTCTGACGTGTGTAGATATTTGTAGACTCTCCTCTCCTTTTCCGCCTTCGGCCAACAGTTGCCCAATTTCCACCGCTACCCTGTTGGCTAACAATACGTGTGGCGGTCGTTGGAAATTCTGGTTCGTGATCCACATATTTGATTTGGCAACCCTCCCCATTTATCCGGGCTTGGGACTGTCACTAGGAGTGCACTGGATTGTGCAACCCTATCTAGCCTTGCAAAAGGCACATTTAATTATCAAAAATCACTGCATCACTTGCATCATTATGCAGGTGCAGAATGTCGATGCTTTAAGCAAAGGCGTATCGTTAGTGGCTAGATTGGAAATTCGCATCTGATTGGCTAATAAGAATGTCAGTTAAAAAAAGAAGGCCTGCTTAATTGGAGCCTGGCAGGACAGTCTAAATATACTGCAGGTGAGCATAGCCACACACACACACACACACACACACACACACTTGACGAGTTGTTTGGACAATTTCATTTCTGTTAATAAAGAAATTAAAAAATGTTAATAAATACTAAAAGCAGGGTCAAATCTGCCTGAAGCCTTGAGAATCAATAATGTGGGTACCTATAGAGTAAAGTGCATATTTAAAAAAAAAAAAGAGTCTCCCCGTCGGGGAATCGAACCCCGGTCTTCCGCGTGACAGGCGGAGATACTGTCCACTATACTAACGAGGAGGACAGTCAGTGTGAGAGTAGTCTAGTAGTGCAACTGTCTAGACTAGTCACTCTACAGCTACCAGTTAAGGCTTTTTCTAAATAACATCTAAATAACATTATATGTTTGGGGTTGTTTTGTTTGATAAAAAAATATATTTCACAGATGAACCGGTAATCCTGATCTAGAGTTGGACTGTAATTGATATAAACTGTCTGACACAATCACTGCATTCAAGTCTCTATGATATAATGAATAGATATTTTGTGTCTTGATGAAGATGGGCTTCTATCAAGGTTTCTCCGTCATACATTGAGACTGTCATCACTGGTTTGCATAAAACGTGTAAGTAATAATATAATTTGGTGTGGTTTATACATTTAATGACTGTACTGTGTTTGCAGTCTATGTATTTCTGTAACGCTACTTTGGGAAAATGTTTATTGCTGTCACTATGGTCTTGAGACACCACGACGAATGGCCACAAATGCTTCATCAGACACCACCTGACTCTTATTACTTGTAATTAAAAGCTAAAACGTGTAAGATGAACCACAATTCACCTATAACCGAAAGTGTGTTATCTTACTGTGGATAAAGGTGTGAGTGTTATTCTGTTCCATATGAAAAAAACCTATTTGAATTTGTTTCTGCCCGGTTTCGAACCGGGGACCTTTCGCGTGTGAGGCGAACGTGATAACCACTACACTACAGAAACCACATGCGGACCCCTCCACCAGGTTTCATACTATTTAACAGTTAAGGTGAACGATGTTTGTTTATCCCTGATGAGCAGCCATGACGACTGTGGAAAGGAAAAACTCCCTTAGATGTTATGAGGAAGAAACCATGAGAGGAACCATACCCTCATTTAGGTCATATCAAGAGTGTAATTATAGTCTTTAACAATACAGAACACTGGAGAGTGAGAACTAACATGAGAACTGGAATGTAATTGAGTATTGTTCTTTCTACAGTCTTATACACTAATTTGTGGCTATAAAACTAGGAGATACTGAGCAACTCAAAAAACCACACACACACACACACACACACACACACACACTTGACGAGTTGTTTGGTCAATTTGATTTGACTGTTAATCCAGAAATGTAAAAAATACATTAAAAAATAAAATAAAAAGAGACTCCCCGTCGGGGAATCGAACCCCGGTCTTCCGCGTGACAGGCGGAGATACTGTCCACTATACTAACGAGGAGGACGACGAGTTGTTGTTATTGTATGTACTTAAAGATGAATTGATTATTATGCGCATGTAAAATTTTCACAGTTTGTATAATATGAAAATACAAATGTATGTAATATAATTTTGCTGCATCACTGCCTGCTTTGGGAATTGCACCAGTGAGACAGTGAAGAGGGCTGAGAAGATCATTGCAGTCTTTCTTTCCTCCATCAAGGCCATCCACATTGGACAGTGTAAATTTGCAAGGCACACACACTCTTTACCCTCCAGCCCACTGATCGCTCAAATATGCTGTGGTATAAATCAAATGGAAGAACCTCCTCATATAGGCCATGCACGATTGTTTGAGTGTTTGCGAAAATACACACAGAACAGAGAAAAGGCTATATGGAAAAAGGGATTTAAATGAAACCGAAATGCATGCATGAGTCTACTGTTGAGCAAGCATATTTCCAAGTCTCATCCTCGATGAAGTAGATGCGTGGAGAATACAAAATTTCGAAATCCTGCTCATCCAGCACAAAGCCTGTCGGATGCAGCCTGATGTCATTACTTTCTAATTATTCAGCCTCAGGGATTCGGATCTCTGCTAAGAAAAGGCCGACACGGCGAGTCGCCGCTACACCATCTGATAGCGACGACGCGTGCTGAATGACAATCATAAGGCCTTTCATTCTGTCATGGCACATTAGTTGGTACACTTTGATAACTCTATAATGGTGTCATGCGCTATCAGGATTCAAGACAAGTGCCGGAGAGTAGGAAAAGAAAAACTCAGCCAAGCGAGGTTGGGCGGCTGATGAGGTGGTGATCTTAACTTGACACAGCTGCTCACTGTAACAGTGTGTAACTCTGAGAGAAGGCAGTCTCGCTGTAACACACACACACACACACACACACACACACACACACACACACAGACCCATAGCACTACCAGCTATTGATCTCCCCGTTCTCGCTGCTTTTACACTCGCCCGAAGAGAGCGTTTACCAAATCCTCACGACCTAGCCATCAGTCACGCTAGGCTAGAAGATTAGGAGAGCCCCTAATGCATGAAATTACCAAATGAAATTACACTCGTTGCTTCAGACGGTTTCAAATAACGATAAAATAGGCCAGCTTTGTACGAATAATACCAATTTCCCTCTTATGACTAAAAGCCTAAAGCTGAATGGTTTTTCTATTGAGTTTATACTCATGAATCCAGGCCAGTTTTTGTGATCTGGTGTAACATGAACGGGACACAGCCTGGGGTAAAGATGATTATCGCAGCGTTCTGGGTCATAGCTGTGAGAAGGGGCTCGGTATTTCTAGAAGTGTCAGAAAGACAGGCAATGACAATCTATTCCTGTGCGATGAGCTCACCTGGAGAGGCAGAATAGCATTACCGTCCTCTGTGGCACAGCGGAAACGTTATGCAAAGAAAAACAAAAATGCAGGTTTGAAACCCCTAATGATAGGGTGAACACACTACTACAATATGATTAAGATATACCTTTATTCGTCCCACAGTGTAGCTGTAGTAGCTATGATATCATGTCAGGCTGGAAAAAGTTCATTCCAACATTAGCTTAACCATTTTATTAGCTAAAAGTATACATACACTATATGGACTAAAGTTTATTAGCACCTTAGCATAGGATGGGTATGTGTTTTCTGAACATCCCATTCCACATTTAGTGGAATGTTATAATAACCTTTTCTGGGGAGATGTTTTACTAGATTTCTGTGAAGATTTGTGCTTATTCAGCCAATGGGTGTTGAAGTCAGGTACTGATGGAGGTGAAGTAAGTAGGCCTGGGCTGCCGTTCCAATGAATCTTAAAGGTGTTCAATAGTGTTGAAGTCAGAGCTCTAGAGCAGGAGATCTTCCACTCCAGCTCATGTTAACTATATCTTTATAGAGCTCACTTTGTGCACAGGGGCATTGTCATGCTGGAACCAGCTTGGGTATCCTAGTTTAAAAGAAAAAATGCATGCACATCCAGAGGTATCATATACAATTGTGTGCCTCCAACTTTGTGGTAACAGTTTGGGAAAGAACCACATACTGTATGGCTGGAAAATTCAGGTGTCCCAATACTTTTGCGTATCATTATTAATTGTGTAGATACTCTGTAACAAGGGAAAGGGTTTTTTATTTCCACTGCATGTTTGTTTTGACTGCCATTTTGTTTGGGGGTGAGTTTCTGAGTATTTGGTAGAAATGTCTCCTTCATGATTATGGTTTTGGCTCAGTCCCACCTGAAGAGATTAAAACAGGGTTTTGTTTGTTATCCAGTACCCTGTTGTACAATCGAATCTATTCTTGTTTTTTTTTCACCATGTGCACACCGTTTCTTCTTATAGGATCCCATTTATTTGTGTTTTATATTTTCATTTAATCATTCCATTACGTTCCAACCTTAAACCAGGACTCAACAAAGCATCATTTTATTGCAGGATAATGGTTTAATTATTAGAGTGCAAATTGCACAGTGACTCAACAGAACATTTCAATGGTTTGGTTCACAATCGCAAACCTGAACACCACATCATCCACATTAATTATTTATAACCTGGAGATGTTTGGAAATTTAGGGACTGTTTACGTACAAATATAGCAGCATTTACTAACAGGATAGCAGCGGAACATGCGCCCACCTGACTTTCTTCACTTTCATTCCTGTGCAAAATGTAAATATTTTTCTCAGTTGTTCATTTCCTTCCATTAACATGCACATTAAATATGGGGGCTTGTGTTTTTTCCATCAGGAGTCCATCAGGAGCAGCAGGTGTGTATAGCGGGCCTTTAAATCCCAGCTTATTCCCAGCAGGTGTGCTGAACATAACGAGCCTTGGTAAGTGCAGGGAAACACAGCACATCCATGCTTCCAGCTGAGAAACACAAAATAGAAGTTGATATTGTGCACATCAATGGCTGGTAATGCTGGTTCATTTATTTTGCTGCTGCAGGATTATGATGTGACCCTATCCATTAATGGTTTGGCAGCAACCACCGATCAGTAATTGCACCAAAAATGTCAATTTAGTGCAAGACAGGAGGAAAATATGGCAAAGCATTACAATTCAAGTGCCAAATTCAATGACTAAATTTACTGAATGGTGACAAGAATTTGTTTTTCTTAGCTAGAAATAAGTCAAGAGAGGAATAAAGAGTACAAAAAATCATACTGAGTAAATGTATAAATTCCTTACTGCAAAACTTACTCCATTATAAGTTAAAAGTCACCAATGTGACTTGAGTACAAGTGTTAGAGTAACTGATTTGAACAGTACTTGAGTATTTGACTCATTTTGAACGTAGGCTCAAAAGTGCACTAGTCCTTATCACCAAGACACATGTTAGTGAAAAGCTAAAAGCTGTTAATTTGTAAGGTTTTATTTCCGAAAATACAAATTAAATTGCACACCTCAACACTGCATTTACCAAAATCAACATAACAACCACTTTACCAAAATCTGCTCTTCTGCAGAATAAATTAAATTAATTGTAATTGGTAACGGTCATTGTCAATTAAAATATAGTGGAGTAAACATGCCAAATTTTGACTCGTACATGTAGTTGATTAGAGAGTAAACATTGCTTATATCTTTAATACTCAGTAAAAGTATGAAATAGATCGACTGTTTTATGTGCCACATTTGGTATCTCATACCATCAAAATTCAGAGCATAGGAACATTGTGTTTCCAGTCAAGTTTGTATTTTAATTTCTATTAATTGTCTCCAAAAAGAATTCAATTTATGCAGAAACTTTTTCAACTTATCTGCATAAAGAAAACAAGCACTCCAAGCTCACATAGTCCAGAGGTTATTTATTTATTTATTTTATATGAAAGTTTTTTTCCATTTTAAGTCTTCTATATGAGTCTGTATTTTAAATTTATATTATTTAATCATTGAAAAGAATTTATATTGATATGAGTTGCGTAGTTGCTCGGGCCTGGTTGTGGTTTGGGAAATGAAGACCACGCAACGTTCAGGAACATGTAACAAACAAGAGTGTTGTTAGTGTGAACCCTCAAATCTAATTGATTGGTCAGAAGCTAAAGCTAAAGCAGTGGCTGCTGTAAATATTTCTATTTTTTATCAGTATTTTTATGATGAAAACAAAAAAAATTTAAGACATCGATTTAGAATTTAGAGTTTCAAATGTCAGAGGTAAAACTGTAACTTATGTTTTCTGAAACAGAAAAAAAATGATTGATTTGAAGTTTGTTAGTAACTTTTTGGGGTTGGCTATTTTTTTGTTTGTTTGATTAACTTCAAGAGTTAGTATGTATTTTTGTGAATTTTCTTCAGCATTAAATATAACATTATTAGGTGAAGTTGGAGCTTAGTGGATGAGATGTTGGACTTTATTAGTTTACTTTATTATTAGATTGAAAGGTTATTAGTTCAAATCCCATCATTACCAAGCTGCCACTGTTGGGCCCTCATATAAAATGAGAAAATTGTTCAGTCAGTCTGGATAAGGGCATCTGCCATATTCCATAAATGTAAATGTACATAGATAGGTGTGTCCCATTCTTAAATCTGAACCCATGCCACCTGTCAACTTGCCAAATTGTGAGTAAAAATCAACCGTGGCAGATACCGCTGTCCAATCAGTAGCACAAATATAACTTGCGAGTGATCGCGATATATTAAATACAGCCTAATTGGGCAGCTTCTGCGGACATCTAGTTTACTTGAACAAATAACAGTGCGCTGCTTCATTTGCATTGAAATAGCAAAGATTAAAAAAAAAATGAATAAAAACAAAATAATGTGGTCAGGTTTTCCTGGGGTAACTAATCCCAGTGTAAAAAGGAAAGTCCCCTCAAACAACAAGGAAACACAAAAAAGAAAATGAGAAGTTTTAATGTCGAATGAGAAAAACTGGGTGTGAGCGGATCGTGTGTCACTTTGATCATTTGGTTTCTTTCTTCTGCTTTTTTTAAGTTCAAAATTGTCATTAAATTAACACAATAACTTCTGGAAAATAATGGTTATAATAACGCCACATGACTTTTAACTCATTAAAACACCAACGTGGGTGGTAGCTTAATGTTTAAGGCATTGGGTTTTGGATCTGGAGGTTATGAGTTCAAATCAAACTCCTGGGCCCCTAAACAAGGCCCTTAACCCCATAGCTATTAAGTTGTATAAATAAGATAAATGTAAGTCATTCTGGATAAGTGTGTTTACCGAATCCTGTGAATGTCATGATTGATTCTTTTTCCTTTATTTCCTCTAGTGGTTTTTTTTTATTTTTTATGTTGCACTGGTCCTATTTTTGAAGTCCTTAATTATAGCTTTTGTTTGGGAATTTTTTATCTCATGTCTCAGTGCAATATCTGTTATTATAACTTTGCATTATATAACTAATTATAAACTTGTGTATTCGAATATTGTGAGCATGTAGAGTTTAACAACTACCCAGAAAGCTCTATTATAAATGGGTATGGAAACCCAAACAGGTTCCTTGAGTATGGAAGTAACACAAACAACAGGCCAAAAGGAAAATTCCAGCCGAAGTATCTGCCAATACATATAAACTAAAGTCAGCACTTTTAGGTTAAAGTAAAAAAAGTAAAGAAAGAATTCCGGCTCTTGTCCTGACACTCAGTGCGGATGAGAAGCTGTCACTTAAAACGTTGGCTCTCGCGGCTGCCTCGAGTCTTTTACAGCAGTCTGAGTGAAAAATAGCGAACATGATGTGGCATCACGTAGACATCAAGACACAGAGAGCCTGCTCACTGAGTCACTCTCACACTGACACAATACACAGGAGATCTTTGCTGAAAAAAATTAGGACAAAGCGAGACATTAATCTTCCAGTCAACTCGGATTTTACAGGGCTCGGCAAAAAAAAAGCTTCAGTCACAGTGGGAGAGACTGAATGACTCAAACTTACATGTAAAGTCATAACTAAGGAATTTGGCAGAAGCAAAGATTAAGATCACTATTTAAAACTTTAAAGCAGTTGGTTCTTTAGTACTATACAAAATCCGATAAAATTAAATCAGATTATTTCTGTGGATAAACAGAATTTGATTTCATTGCTCAAAGGTAATGTCTACGTGAACAGTCCATGCATTTAAGGTAAGTCTGAAGATAGGAGACATTGTCAGGATTAGGCCACTGGACTACGTTTCCAATCAGCCACTGCATTTCACCACATTGTCACATGACTATCTGCGCCTGTTTTTAAACATTAACATTTTACAACAAGACGCCCTTTTCCAGTGACTTATCATCTCATTTATACAACTGACCAGTTGCGGGTTTAGTGCCTTGGTCAAGGGTCCAGCAGTGGCAGTTTGGTGGTGAACTCACCAGCTTCCAGAAGTCCAACATCTTGTTTGGTAAGTTACCACCTCCTATAAAAGTGTGGGGGGATTGTAACTCACAATCTTCTGATCAGACAGCCAACATCTTCATCACTAGGCTACTACTTTTCTCTTTAAGTGTCACCTAACACCCCATTTTGCGCTCGCAATTTAGTGCTCGTGTCTCTTTTTATTTTTTATTAAATGTGGGCCCTTGCATTTACCTTCGCCCCAATTATGTAAAATGTATCTATCTATAATCTATGCTCACTAATATTAGCTTAGTGGTCACTGTTATTATTAAAGGTAAAATTATAGATAGCTAACTAGCAAACACCTTGCTACATGCTAATCATGATTTCCTCACAATTTTTACTGAAAAAAAGCAGCCCCAAAGTATGATGCTTCCACCGCCATGCTTCATTGTGGGTATGGTGTTCTTTGTGCATCTAAAGCGATGCACAATTTTATCCTCTGAGACAAATCCTAAAACATTCCTATAATCTCAGCTCCGTCTCCTGTCTTTTACTCAATGCCACTGTCTCTAAACCGTACAACATCGCAGGTCTCACCGCAGTCCTATAAACTTTCCCTTTCACTCTCGCTGATACTCTTCTATCACAAATCACTCCTGCTTTTACTGTTCTCCACCCACTCCACCCTGCCTGCACTCTTCACTTCTCTAACATAAAAGATTGCTATAATCCAATGCTAAAATCTTTAGTCTTTGATCACTGGTTTGACATGTTCACCGACAGACGGTTTTGGGCATTGCGATATTTCTTTTCTTTAGTGAAATTCTGGCAGTGTCAAAAGTTTTTAAACACTTTTCTGCAGTGTTACTTTTCTTAAAACATCTGTCGACCGATGATGGCCGGCAATTTTAAACCACCTCAGGGAAAATGTCAAAACGAAAGTTCGCTCTGTGTAATTATAAGTCCATAACGTCCTCATTTGCCCAGCCATGACTGTTTTCTGTTATTATTATCAAGGCATGTCATGAACAAAATGAATGCTACAGATTGTTTTTGTGCTAGCTACACGAGAGAACACGGGTTTAAACATCCCGGATTGGCCGCGTAAAACTTCGTATCCGTCCGTTTTACTGTCATACAGTCTGAAGTTATTGTAAGTTGTTGTAACTGAGATCCTACAGTGTGACATGGGGATCATGTTTGTACAGTCTGACAAGGAACAGTAGCAAATGACTATTAAAAATTTTACAGTTTAATCCACGTATAAAATAGCTCTCGAATTATTATACTTTTTGAAATTGGTCTCAACAGATTGTAACATCTATGCCTCATTGCTCAGGTTAAATTTATTAAGCTTGGGTGTTTTTTGTCATAAATGACTTTAGCCACATTACCCTATAGCCTCGAAGAATATGAGAGTAATCAGTACTTTCCTGCAGCTACTTTAACAATGTTTCTTGGCAGATTTCCTGGTAGGCTTCTGTCTGCTTTTAAAACATTTTGGAGAGAAGTTCTGTTCCTAGTGATGCCACTGTGGTGCTCCAGTTTCTTAATTCGATGATGATGATGGCCCTCACGGTGTTTTATAGTACATTGAATGTTCTGAAAATTCTTTTGATCTCTCTCATGATTGTTAGCTTTCAACAAGTCAGATCCCATTGCAAGCTTTATATGTTCACTGTAAGCAGACCTTGGCCTGAGCAGTCAGATGAAACCAAGATGTGAAGAAAATCCCACTAAAACCTCTGATCATTATTAATCAGAAGAATTTAATTGAGGATGGCTGTATGCTAATTTATCAAAGTTATTGTTTTTTTTCCCTTCCATTTATTTCCATGTAGGTATATAGGTTTGTAGGTATAAAATCATCCAATATTCTGAAATAAAATACACACCCCAGTGATGCTACAGTAAAACAGCCTGTCCTTAGCCATGTGTTGCTAGGTGTCTGAGGTAGAATAGTTGGCTCTTCTCTTTGATTGGGAAGGATGCCATTATACCATCTCCATTTGAGAAAAGACACACATCCAGTTGTAGCAATCTGTGAGCTCATGTATGTGGAAAAACTCAGTTATGGCTGTCCTCCAAGCGTGTTCAGTCATCCTGTGATGTTTGAAATAATATGGCAGGATCCAGTGTCTTCAGAGGACATGCGTTAGAGCTTTAACCTGAAGAGATTCTAAAATGTTCTGCTTTTAATGTTCTCCACCCACTCCACCCTGCCTGCACTCTTCACTTCTCTAACATAAAAGATTGCTATAATCCAATGCTAAAATCTTTAGTCTTTGATCACTGGTTTGACATGTTCACCGACAGACGGTTTTGGGCATTGCGATATTTCTTTTCTTTAGTGAAATTCTGGCAGTGTCAAAAGTTTTTAAACACTTTTCTGCAGTGTTACTTTTCTTAAAACATCTGTCGACCGATGATGGCCGGCAATTTTAAACCACCTCAGGGAAAATGTCAAAACGAAAGTTCGCTCTGTGTAATTATAAGTCCATAACGTCCTCATTTGCCCAGCCATGACTGTTTTCTGTTATTATTATCAAGGCATGTCATGAACAAAATGAATGCTACAGATTGTTTTTGTGCTAGCTACACGAGAGAACACGGGTTTAAACATCCCGGATTGGCCGCGTAAAACTTCGTATCCGTCCGTTTTTTACTGTCATACAGTCTGAAGTTATTGTAAGTTGTTGTAACTGAGATCCTACAGTGTGACATGGGGATCATGTTTGTACAGTCTGACAAGGAACAGTAGCAAATGACTATTAAAAATTTTACAGTTTAATCCACGTATAAAATAGCTCTCGAATTATTATACTTTTTGAAATTGGTCTCAACAGATTGTAACATCTATGCCTCATTGCTTAGTTTAAATTTTTTTAAGCTTGGGTGTTTTTTTTGTCATAAATGACTTTAGCCACATTACCCTATAGCCTCGAAGAATATGAGAGTAATCAGTACTTTCCTGCAGCTACTTTAACAATGTTTCTTGGCAGATTTCCTGGTAGGCTTCTGTCTGCTTTTAAAACATTTTGGAGAAGTTCTGTTCCTAGTGATGCCACTGTGGTGCTCCAGTTTCTTAATTCGATGATGATGATGGCCCTCACGGTGTTTTATAGTACATTGAATGTTCTGAAAATTCTTTTGATCTCTCTCATGATTGTTAGCTTTCAACAAGTCAGATCCCATTGCAAGCTTTATATGTTCACTGTAAGCAGACCTTGGCCTGAGCAGTCAGATGAAACCAAGATGTGAAGAAAATCCCACTAAAACCTCTGATCATTATTAATCAGAAGAATTTAATTGAGGATGGCTGTATGCTAATTTATCAAAGTTATTGTTTTTTTTCCCTTCCATTTATTTCCATGTAGGTATATAGGTTTGTAGGTATAAAATCATCCAATATTCTGAAATAAAATACACACCCCAGTGATGCTACAGTAAAACAGCCTGTCCTTAGCCATGTGTTGCTAGGTGTCTGAGGTAGAATAGTTGGCTCTTCTCTTTGATTGGGAAGGATGCCATTATACCATCTCCATTTGAGAAAAGACACACATCCAGTTGTAGCAATCTGTGAGCTCATGTATGTGGAAAAACTCAGTTATGGCTGTCCTCCAAGCGTGTTCAGTCATCCTGTGATGTTTGAAATAATATGGCAGGATCCAGTGTCTTCAGAGGACATGCGTTAGAGCTTTAACCTGAAGAGATTCTAAAAATGTTCTGCTTTTAATGATCTTTTAATGCATGCTGATTAACTAGAGATATACAGTGATCTAGTAGTTCTGGATTGACCGGAAGTAGGAAAATTTAGGAATATCGAGTATTGAGTCTACCAGTAAAACAGTACTTTCCCTTAAAAAGATTATCAATAAAAATTAATAGTAATTAATTAATGTCTGGTTCAAATGTGCAATGCCCAGGCTATTATTTTTCACATAAGTAATTATTTCAATATTTAACTTTGGTAGTGGTTCAGTTTATTGTTACATTTTATAATTATTTAGCTAAATTATTTCAATATTTAAATATAACAGTTGTTTAAGTTTTATCCAATCACATTATTAGATTTAATTATTTGAAATTGTATTATAGAAATTGTTTACTGCATTTTATAATTTTTTTTACTAAGCATTTTTATTTAAATGTTTTTATAATTCTTTGTAATTATTTCAATATTTTAACTATAATTGTATTATACATTTTTATTGTTATTAGTTTATTTACATATTTGAGAATCTTATTACATCAATTAATTAATTTTATTAATTTGTTTATTTTATCATAATTTATTTCATTATTTTGATACCTAATTTTGGCAAATGTTTAATATAAATTATTTTAATATTTTATTTTAATATTTTATTATTTTATTTTTATATATATATATATATATTTGAGAATGCTGAGGATGGAGCCACCAGGAAGGAGGAAAAGAGGAAGGCCAAGGAGGAGGTTTATGGATGTGGTGATGGAAGACATGCAGGTAGTTGGTTTGAAAGATGCAGATGTAGAGCAGTGGTCCCCAACTCCCGGGCAGCGGACCGGCACCAGTCCGTAGGTCAATTGGTACCGGGCCACACAGAAAGAATACATTACTTACATTATTTTACATACATTGTTTACATACATTGTTTTATTTATGATCTGATTCTGAACAGTGTTTTATTTTGGAAAATGACCGGATTCTCTCCACCACATCTGTCTATGACTCACTCTTGATGCATGTCATGATGCCTCGGTCACATGTCTTACCTCCATCCTCTACCTTCTTAAAGCGGCTGCTCCGGCCGCTAACACATAATACATTACCGCTAAAATGAAACCCCCAAGCAAGCAAAATGAACAAAAAACAACACAGTGGATTCACGTTTATTATTATATTTAGAAAATACCAGTTTTTATGCCAGTCGTATCATTTTATTTTGTTGTATTTATCTGCCACACCTTAAAGGCCGGTCCGTGAAAATATTGTCTGACATTAAAACGGTCCGTGACGCACAAAAGTTTGGGGACCGCTGATGTAGAGGACAGGGGGGTATGGAGACGGATGATCCGATGTGGCGAACCCTAATGGGAGAAGCCGAAATAAGAAGACGATTTATTTATTTATTAATTATAGTAACTGTATTTATTATATAGTTGCAGCTCTAATTTTGTCTAGTAGCTGATCTAATGTACATTATTTGTAAATAATTCAATTCATTTTTATTTGTATAGCTTTCCCTTTATTCACCACTTTCATTTTGTTTCTTTCTTCTGTTGGTGTTTCTGCAAAAAAAAAAAAAAAAAGGAAATATTTCAATAATATGACCCGTACATCCTTCAGTGGCCTTCGTTTCCACAAAGCCATGGTGTAAATGACCTATATAGTCAATAAATAGCCTTTTTGGGAAGCCCGGCACTCGTCTGCTATTTTTTAAATGCGAACCATCTTATCAGTCCGTCTCCCTGCGGCAAAGATGGCGTTTCACATTAAAGTCATCTCTGGCATCTCAGACTCTCAGAATTGAAAAGAATAAAAGAATAAATAATGCATTGCAACTCTTTCAAATACTGTGATCTTTTTCTCCAATTCTCAAGAGTGCTTCATTGATTCTGAAACATGCGAAACAAAATGTTATAACGCTTGTGATGCTATTTTGCAATCATCTGTGCAGAAAAGTGACAAAAATCCATAGTTCTGAAAGGAATTATTTGCAATTAATAGTGTTTATGCATACCTAATTGCTTTTGTATCTTTACAAGGAGGTGCTTTTTGGAGGCTAATTATTAAATACACGATCAATTAATTAATAAATTAGAACACAAATGAATACTATAGAATTGATTTTACAGATTTTTTTCACTTTATATACTACATGGACAAGTATTGGGATGCCTGACCTCTCCAGCCACATGTGGGTTCTTTGCCAAACTGTTACCACAAAGTTGGAGGCACAAAATTGTATAGGACATCTTTGGATGCAGTAGCATCTAATTTGACCTTTAAATGAACTAGGAGGCCCAAATCTGTTCCAGCATGACAACGCCCCTGTACCCTAAACCAGCTTCACAAAGATATGCTTTGCATGGTTTGGAGTAGAAGATCTCATCTTGGGTGTCCTGCTATAGAACTCTGACCTCAACCCTATTGAACACCTTTGGGATGATTTGGAACTTGGAATTTTACTCCACCCAGGCCTCCACACCTCATCTGCATCAGTACCTGACTTTATGCCCTTGTGCTGGAGGGAGCACAAATCTCTACAAGCATACTTCAAAATATAGTAGAACATCTTCCCAAATTAGTGGAGGTTATTATTGTAGCAAATGGGGACTGGGGATTTTCATAAAGTACAAACAAATCATATAGTCAGGTGTCCACAAACCTTTGTCCATATCTTATTCTTCTTCTTTTGGCTTCTCTCATAAGGGGTTGCCACAGCGAATCATCCGTCTCCATACCCCCCTGTCCTCTACATCTGCCTCTTTCAACCCAACTTCTTGCATGTCTTCCCTCACCACATCCATAAACCTCCTCTTTGGCCTTCCTTTTGTCCTCCTTCCTGGCAGCTTCATCCTCAGCATTCTCCTACCAATATATCCCATGTCCCTCTTCTGCATATGTCCAAACCATCTAAAAAACCATTGTCCATATAATGTACATTTAATAATTTTTTTTTTAAAGCAACCAAATAAATGTAAAAATAAAGTTTTTGCTTTTCAGTGTGATACGTTTTCTTCATGTTGCTATTTATGCATGAGAGGTTCATAAAATGTAGAATAAAGTAAGTAATACAAACGATAATTGAAAAATGTTATTAACATTTTCATTAAAATCAGTGTCATGAGGTGTATATGTATGTGTCTAAGATATTAAACACCTCAGCTTGGCTGTAATGCAATAAAACAAGCACACTTAAGATATCAAATATATTTAGCAGGTTTTTAGTCTTCCTTGTTCCTTTAAAACTATTCTTTCCATAATCGATAATTTTAAGTCAAATGTCTATACAGTACATAGGACGTGCCACTAAAGGTTAATACACCTCCTGCATGTTTATTTAAACAGTGTGGTTTGAGAATGACTGCATGAGCAGCATGCTAACTGCCATGTCAATATCAATTACTCGACCTATGCTGACTTTGCACTTGATTTCCTCATTGACTTCTTGCCTTGTTTGACCTTAAGTGTATGGACATGATTATGTCTTCTTCATCCCATAACACTCAAGATTCCACTTAATCCTTTAATTGTGGAGAGTACACAAGCTGACAGAGTTCACCATAAGTCTGTTCATCTACCAGTTGTCCTGACTGAATGTCCTGAACGGCGATGGCAGGCATTTATCTGACTGATGACGCTTTAATGATCATTACAGTAGATTATTTATGATCATGGTGGACAGAGGAGGACAGGTTTTTGTGCTGAGCCATGGTTTTGTCTTTATTAGCAGCATTTATGAAGCTCTGCAATGATCACTTTTATCCCATAATGAAATAGTTCTGACCTTTCAGGCCATGGTCAATTCCAAGATGACTCAAAGCCTGATTGAATACATTGATATGATTGAAAATGATATAAAAAAAGATGATTGCAACCCAAGTGGCTTGCAACCCAAGTGGGAGATTCTACAGTAGCCATCATCAAAACAGCAATTATAAAATATCTTATATAATGGAGGAAAATACTGGTGCAGTGTTCCCAGTACCTCTTGCTGGGCCCTAAGAGAACCCTCTTAGTTTTATATATAATTATAAGTTGCTCTGGATAAGGACACTGCCAATTGCCATAAATGTATGACTTTGAGAAACAATGCCAAGGTGCACTGAAGGCCTGTGGTGACCAGATTTTTCTTTAAAATGTCACACATCTGTATGTATTTGTAAATAATTAATGTGTGTGACAAATATAGTGTAGTTTGAATATTTACATGTTCCTGGCTCTTCCTGCAGTAAATCCATTGCATTATCGTTAGTATCTATATTTACAAATGCTGTCTAATTTATAGGATTCACCTATTTGTCAGTGATAAGCAAAATAGTTCCTCTTCAGTCCTCAGGAATGCAAGCTTTTTGTACCTCTTTTCAGTCTTAATAAACTTTTAAAAAGCTTCACTAACAGTTCAAATGCAGTGGCAGCAGTGATTGATCAGCCTATGGATTCTCACTGAACCCGATAATTCAATCAGTGTGTGAATGAACAGTGACTGTGTATTGCATGGTTCTGAGTATTACAAGCACCAGCCTATATTTTCGAATTTATTTCTAAAATTAAAATTTTTTCTAAGTCTTATCATAGTTTCTGAATGCTATATTAGCTCACGATGAAGCCTACCGATGGAGTTCGGATACACATGATTATGCATGTACTGCAATAAATGAATAGAAAACGAATTAATTAAATTAAGAGAGTCTGTTTCTTAAGGATTAAAATATTCCTTAAAAAAATACAACAACAAAAAACTAATCAAAATATATAATATAATCACTTTTGGGCTGTTCTTAAAAAAGCTTAGAATCCAGTAATTCCATGAAGGAAGATTTATTTTTAAATTAATAAACACATTTTAGAATAGATTTTTATTATTATATTATTTTAATTAATTTATTAGTGAATTTATTATTCATATTTATACTGATGTATTAATTAAGAGTCTGAACTATGGGTTTATCCAGAATTGGGAAGTACAATATATGGCCAAAGGTTTGGGGACATTAATGGCTGTTATAATTCCCTCCACACTTCTGGGAAGAAGTTCCACCAGATTTTAGGGTGTGTTTGTGGAGATTTTTGTTTATTCAGCCACAAGGGTTTTAATAAAGTCAGGTAGTGATGTAGATGAGGTGAGGAGGCCTGGGGTTCCAATTCATCCCAAAGGTGTTCAATAGGGTTGAGGGCCAGAGCTCTATAGCGGTCAAGCATATCTTTATCGAGTTGGCTTTGTGTACAGTGGCATTGTCATGCTGCAACAGGTTTGGGACTCCTAGTTTAAGTGAAGGGAATATATAATTCTCCTACATCCAAACACAACCTATATAACAAAAGGCAACACTTACAACAGTTTGGGGAAGAAACACCTACAGTATGGCTGGAAGATTCAGGTGTCCCAATTATTTTGTCAATATAATATGTCAAATCAAATTTTAATACAAGAAGGAAATCGTTTTTTATAAACAGCACAAAATTCTGAGCGTAAAAATAAACCGCTTCAGGATGTGAGGTTTAAATTGATTTTCGAGTATTTTATGTCATTAAGTTTCCAGTCTGGCTGGACGTCTACACAAACAGAGAATTACCATGTCTCCGTCTAATAGCAAACAATCAGCGTTAAAAAAACCTTTATGTCACAGCTTTTAAATGCAGCTTTTTTAACTTTATGGAGATGGGACAGATTTATGATGAAGACTGAATAATTCATATACAGCTGAGTGCTGACAGCTTTTTATTCTGTTTTTATAAAAAGAAAAAAAAAGGAAAAAAAAAAAGGGATTCCGTTTGTTTCTTAGCTTAGAGGTGTCTCAGCTTTCCAAAAAGTTTTTTGGGGACAAATTGAGGAACCATTGAAGAAACATTAAAGATGACAAAATAATTTCTTTTTCAATGATCCATGTCTCAGTTTGGGTTTATCCTAATTGGAGGATGACCTTTACAGCTTTTAGGTAGATCTTTAAACTAAAAGCCAGTGCACTCTAGTGCCAGTCCCAAGCCCGGATAAATGGGGAGGGTTGTGTTAGGAAGAGCATCCAGCATAATACATGTGCCAAATCAAATATGCGGATCACAAACCTGAACTTCATACCGGATTAGTCGAGGCCCGGGTTACCAACTGGAAGTTGAAGGGGTGATGATAAATGTCATCAGTGCTTATGCTTCACAAGTGGGTTGTTGATGGAGGAGAAAATTCTGGAGTGAGTTAGATGAATTAGTAGATGGTGTACCTAGGAATGAAAGAATGGTGATTGGGACAGACTTTAATGGACATGTAGGTAAAGGGAACAGGGGTGATGAGGATGTGATGGGTAGGTATGGCCTTAAGGAGAGGAATGTGGAAGGGTAGATTGGAAATGGCAGTGGTGAATACTTATTTTTAGTAGAATTGATACAGAAATTGGAGACTGTACTGTTTTGGCAGAAGACAGTGTAGCTAGACAGCATCGGATGGTGGTCTGTAGGATGGTTTTGGAGGTGAAGAAGAGAGGAGGAGAGTGAGGACTGAAAGAAGAATAAGATGGTGGAAACTGAAGGAGGAAGACTGTCATGTGAGATTCAGGGAAGAGGTCAGACAGGAGCTTGGTGGTGGTGAAGAGGTTCTGGATGATTGGGCAACTACTGCAGGCAACTACTATACTGAAAAGGGAGACAGCTAGAAAGGTACTTGGTGTAACATCTGGAAATAGAAAGGAAGACAAAGAGACGTGGTGGTGAAATGAGGAAGTGCAGGAAAGCATAAGGAGAAAGAGGTTGCTGAAACAGAAATGGGATTGACAGAGTGATGAGAAAAGTAGGCAGGAGTACAAGGAGATGTGGCAGCAGGTGAAGAGGGATGTGGCGAAAGCCAAGGAAAAGGCATATGAGGAGCTGTATGAGAAGTTGGACACTAAGGAAGGAGAAAAGGATTTGTACCGATTGGCCAGGCAGAGAGACCAAGCTGGGAAGGATGTGCTGCAAGTTAGAGCAATAAAGGATGTAGATGGAAATGTGTTGACTAGTCAGAAGACTGTGCTGAGAAGATGGAGGGAGTATTTTGAGCAGCTGATGAATTAGGAAAATTAGATCAATGTTTAGGAGAGATGGCAGTGGAGTGTTTAACCAGGTTGTTCAACAAAATTTTGGAAGGTGAGAGAATGCCTGAGGGATGGAAAAGGAGTGTGCTGGTACTGATCTTTAAGAATAAGGGAGATGTGCAGACCTGCAGTAACTACAGGGGAATAAAGTTAATCAGTCACACCATGAAGTTAGTGGAAGCCAGGCTGAGAGAAGAGGTGACCATCTGTGAGCAACAGTATGGTTTTGTGTTGAGGAAGAGCACCACAGACGCCTTATTTGCTTTGAGAATGTTGATGGAGAAGTATAGAAAAGGTCAGAAGGAATTGCAGTGTCTGTGAGTGGATCTGGGGAAAGCATATGACAGGGTGCCGAGAGAGGAATTTTTATATTGTATGAGGAAGTCAGGTTTGTCAGAGAAGTATGTGAGGGTGGTGAAAGTACTTGGGGTCAACAATGCAAAGTAATCGAGGGTGTTTAAGAGAAGTGAAGAAAAGAGTGCAGGCAGGGTAGAGTGGGTGGAGAAGAGTGATAGCAGGAGTGATTTGTGAAAGAAGGGTATCTGCGAGAGTGAAAGAGAAAGTTTATAGGACTGTGGTGATACCTGAGATGTTGTATGGTTCAGGGGGGTATGGAGACGGATGATCCACTGTGGCGACCCCTAATGGGAGAAGCCGAAAGAAGAAGAAGAAGAAGAAGAAGAAGAATTTATTAATTCAATGGAAAATGGGAAGTTCAAGTTTTATTAAAGACTAAGTTTTAGTGTCCAGCCGTGCTGTTCTAGGAAACTAATCAGCAATTAGGTTGGTGTGATGCAGACAGAATCCTTATTTTTTTATGTAGAATGTGCACCATACAATTCGCTGTGCATTAGTCACTACTATAGCAACTGTGATTGGAATTGCAGCTAGAACTACTGCCAGAGCAGCTGTTAGAGAAAATGAGTCAACATCTTCTCACTATTCACTTTTAACCCAAAGTTCAACAACTTACGCCCTAAAGAAATACCACTACCAATAAGTATTTTACACATTAGCACCAAAATGTTTGTACCTGTCAGAGAACCCCCATTCATGACTTCCTCCAATGCTCACACTCTCATTCAGCCTCTCCCTCCTACAAATCACCTACACCTGTCATCCTCCTAATAATCACCTACACCTGTCCTCCATTTACCCGTCCCCTTTATAAGCTCCCTATTCCCCTTCACTCAGGGTCCAAGCTACCAGTTACAACCATAGAGCACCCAGACTTCCTACCGCTCTTGTTTCCTGTGATTCCATGCTCCTGGCTATTCTTCTAAAGGAGCATTCAGTTAAGTTTGCCATCTGCTACATCTCTAGCGCTCTTAAGTTTTGCATGTTTAGACCAAATAAAGACAATCTGTTTTACTCCCGGTTTCTGACGCCTGGTCTATCCATGACAGTACCAGAGATTTGCATCATGTATCTGAGAAGTATCCTTGGCCTTCAGCAATACACATACGACAATGATTTATAGTCCTGAGCACGTTCCCGCTATTTCTATTATCCATGGCCGGACATAGCTTGGCCTGCCCATCACCCTGCCGGCAGGATCTCTCAAAACTTCACTCCATTAGCATGATGAAAAGTGACATTGAAAAGCCGCGGTCACCTTTTTCTGTCTCATAATGCAGTTCTTTTGTTCTACTAAGAATGACTTTATGACTTCTTTCATTCGAATGGAAAGTGGTGTACAGGCACCGATATATTCCCGTTCTACATAAAAACATCACATTCACACTGGCTTAGGAACGTATAAGGACGTGGTATGTTCTGTCGGTTGTAATAGATGTTGTAATATAATGACTGTTTGTATGGGAGTGCAGTGAATGAATCAGAGATTTTACAAGACAGTTTTCTCATTGCCATGCCTTCTCTAAGTATGTTTTATAGTCTGGCTAAAATATTAACCTTATTCACTATATGGGCCTATAACTTATAAAGAATTGGGACAAGTGAACATTTGGAACTGGTACAGAGGTTCAGGAAATGATTTATTTATATACTTCATGTGGTAATGTTCAGTTTAGGTCAGCTTTAGGGATTTTATAGATCATGTATCCTATGTTTCTGTGCAACATTAGCGTTTAATCCTTGTATATTTACAGCACCTGTCAAAATATATGGTTTGTGAGAGACACATGTATGTTCTATGCAAGAGACCAGATCATTTCACCATATGAAGATTCCCTTTGACCACTTTGTTTTCATTCACCACTGTTTTCATTTTTCCCTTAGGAAGAAAAAAAGGTTTAGACATTCCTCGCATTAGTTTCCCCAAACATTCACCTGAAATACTTTGCGGTGCCACTTGTAAAACTTGCCAAAAGTTCTTCAGGTTCTTCACTATTTGGAGATTTCTTTCTGATTTTGCGATCCAGTTCAGCCCAGAGCAGTTTAATAGGATTTAGGTGAGGTGACTGGGCAGGTCGTTCCATGAAACACTCCAGCCAACTGTTTGCTCTAAATAAGAGCTTGGTACGTTTTGGGTTATTGTCTTGTTTTACGGTTAAATTGGTTTCAATTAGTTGCAGTCCAGACAGAATTGCATGGTGTTAAAATATGAAATGGGAGCCATGTTGGTTTAGCATTCTGTAGGTTCCGGTGTGAGGTCTGCTCACAACTTCTCTCCTGTTTTTGTTTTATAGAAGTTCTTCTGTATCTATCCACAGACCTTTCTTTCAGTCATTCGATGTTCAATTTTTTTTATTTTTTTATATATTTTTTCTTATATAGAAACTAAAGGAAAATGCATGTGTCTATGCTAGGTGTTTCCAAACTTCTGACAGACTCTGTAGTTCATGTGGATGATGGGCCAGACTTTAGACCACATATAATTGTTTAGAGTGGAAAATCCCAGTTGCTTTAGACTTGCAATGGAAATTTTTCACTGAAATCAAAGTCAATGTTGAGAGAGGGATTAGGCTAAAAGTATTTAATACTTTTAATACAAAATGTAGTAGACAGTCTTCCCAGAAGAGTGGAGCTTAATATACAGTATTGGGAGGAACAAATCAAAATTAGTGCCAATGGTTGAGAAATGGAATATTCAATACTTTGCACACAATGTTCACATCCTTTTGCTATATACTGTGGCATGAAAGCACATTTCTGTTGCTGCTGAGTGTAAAGGTTCTCTTTTTTGTTCATGTGGGCTTCGTCTAGGTTATTTGGTTTTATGTCACATGCATGTTATCAGGCAAAGAAAGATTGCACCTAGGAACTGTGTCTTATTTAAGCTATGCTCTGGATTGTTCCTGAGATAGGCTCCAGCTCAAGGATGACCCTGACCAGGATATGGGGCTTACTGAAGATATATGAATGAACAGTTAATGTGGATAATAAAAAGTTTTAATCTTGTTGTATTCAGTTTAGGTGGGTGAGGGTGTGGTGGGGGAAGAGACTTATGCATTCATGTCTGTGTGTAAATGTGTGTTTGTAAGATCTAGAATGAGTAACATAAGATTATTGTTTAAGCCATCATAATGCACATCTACATTCTCTCTTCCACTGCTACGGAGAGGATTTAAATAAGTTGATGTAAATCTTCCTAAGTTTATGCGAAGCTCTAAATACTCTGAAACAGGTCGTTAGTGTGCAGTTTAATCACTGGCAAACCTATTAAACTTTCGTGTTCTGGCTGATTGGACTAAACTTTAAAACAAGTCAGATGGATGATTATTTATCTGGGCATTTTTCCCCCGCTAGCTAAAGTGCTGTGTCCAGAAAACAAGCAAAGCATCAAATTACTTTATCACGCAAGTGCAAGCAAGAAGCAAAAAAAAAAAAGCTGCTCTCACTGCGCTGCTACACCGTCTGTCATGAATGATAAAGACTCTGCTTCTGGCCAGGACCATTTGAGTGCTTTTCATTTCATACAGTCTGGATCGGAGACTTTAATTACTGTTTCGAGAACAAGTTTTACTATGTGACTGATAGAATTGAAAAATGTGGAAAAACTCCCAGAAGCAGAATTTATTTATTTATTTATTTATTTTTTAACTTTTTCACTCTTGTTTTTGTTGATGAATATGAGCAGTCGATTTGCAACACAATGCAAAGCTGGCAACTATAATTTTTTTTCCATTTATTAATATATTTATTAAATATTTCATATTCTGAATGCAGATTTCTTTTTACATATATACTATTGTATATATTGTATTTGTATATACACTACTGACAAAAGTATTGGGACACCTGACCAGTCCAGCCATATGTAGGTCTTCCCCAAACTGTTACCACAAAGTTGGAGGTATGCAATTGTATAGAATGATTTTACATGCATCAAATATTCCCATTTATTTCTTACTATTAGACCCAAACCTGTTCCACCATGACAAAATTCTTTGGATGTTCGGTACATTTTCAATAAAAGTGTGACATTGAGATACATAGATACCAGAAAAAGTTTTTGCGATTAAGGCGAAACAGGAAGCAGGAGTAAAGGAAAGTTTTACTTTAATTTTATAAGTTCACAGCTTTTCGCAGATCGTTGGACCTCTGACCATCTTTACTTCTGAGAGACTCTGACTGTCTAATATGCCAAGTAATCTAATTAGTTGCAAAATGTTCTTCCAGCTCTTCCTTGTTAGTACAAATTAGTTTCCCAGAATTTTTTTGCCTCTGTCCCAACTTTTTTGAGACGTGTTGCTGTAATCAATTTCAAAATGACCTCGTTGTTTCTTTGAGTACAGATGGTTACGAGTTACGATGGTATGACTTGCGATTTTTCGATCTTACGATGACGAAAGCGACATGACAAAATTGTAAAAAATTCTAAAAAAGCAGTGTACGATGGACGCGTAGCTGGGATGAGCGTATCTCTCACCCTGTAAGATGCCTCACTCTCGCTAGCGGTTGACGAAGTAAAGTTGTCTCAGTGTGTATTTTATTCTGTTTCAAACACCAATTTTAGTGCTAAAAGCGTGCCTTCCAAGCACCCAAGTATATCTCCTGTTTGTAGTGAAAAAAGAAGAGGAAAGCCATCAGTTTAGAGTAACAATAAAAATGATAAATCAGATTGTCACTGTCGACTTACGATATTTTTTAAATACGATGGGGTCGTCGTAACGTATCTCCATTGTAAGTAGAGGACTACCTGTAGTACATTTCCTCAGTTTAAGATAAGATCAGATATACCCTTAATTGTACCAGAGTAGGGAAATCTCTTTAAACATTTGAGGATTTCTAGGGTCTATTATGAATAAAATACGGGTTTATGAGATTTGCAAATGATTGCATTCTGTTTGTACACACAGTGTAGAGCAACTGTTTTGAAATTGGGGTTGTATAATAAAGACCTGACTGTAAAAAAAAAAAAGCCTACACCTTTACTGCAAATGTATGTAGATGCTATATATCTCCTACAATCAATCTTATGAAAGTGTAACTAGTTGAGTTATATAGATCTGAAATACATATTTCCAAGTAACAGAGACTTTGTGTGCAGGTCAATATTTAAGTTCTATATAACAAATGAAATATTTACAGATATTCTACCTGTTTCACTCTTGAAAAGCACGCACAAAGGTCAGTTAAAACCAGCATGAAATCTGTAAATATTTCATTTTGTCATATTGAACTTTAATATAGACCTGCATGAATAATTACTGCATGACTGTTTGGCTGAAAAATGGAATTAATGTACTGTATGTGTTCCCTCGCTGTTTGCCACCAAGTGAATAAAAGGGTGGCCTCTGACTTTTACACAGTACTGAATATGTCAGTGTAATATTGGTGAGAAGCAAATACCGTCACCTGGAAGGTACAATTCCCATATGACCAGTCGAAGCACATTTATTCATAAGTATATGCACTTGAATGACGTGAGAATTATGCCCAGACACTACATTACCCAACATCTATTGCACTTCCTTGTTTGTTCATTTCTCCTCATCACCTTGATTAGCACTTGTTTCTATGTTAAAGTCATGATGGGAGGAAATGTTAATCAGGATCATTAAAAAGCATATTAATGATGTTGATTGTCCAGAATCAGGCTGGAATTGGTAAACTGGGATTTTTTTTCTTTTCTATCTGGTGTACCAGTGTGTTTGTTAGTGAACAAACTATTCATTCTTATCACCTTGCTTTAATCCTCCATCCACAGCTGTCCCATCATGAAACATTTTCCCAGTGCCCTTTTGTGCTCCAGTGGTCCGCCGCAATGTGCAAACAGCATTTTCACTTGCAGCTTGTAAAGTGTTGTCAGGCTCCAGTGCCACTGTAAATATGATCTTGATTCCATTAGCTGTAATAAAAGCTTAGAGGAAATATTTCCAACAGCATAAAATGAGAGAGAATTTTGAAAACCGAGCACGCTGTTGCTCAGATGATGGGGTGGAGTTTAAGTGCAGGCAGGTACCAAGATGGAGGATTGGTGGATTTTGTTTGATTCTGCCAATTCCAATCAGATTTCAATATTTTGTTCAATCGTAGTTAGTATTCTGATTGCCATATAAGCCAATAAGCACTATAAATTATTAAGTAACTTTAAAGAATCTAAATTGAATACACCATTTAGACAAAAGACACCTCACATCTCCATTCGAATGTCCTTCTTCCTCAAACTGTTACCACAAAGTTCAAGGCACACATGTGTATAGGATGTCTTTGGATAGCATTTAAATGTTCCCTTCACTTCCACTAGGAGACTGAATAATCTTGATATAAAAAAAGGGAGGAGGGGTGCCCTTTTTTTAGTTTCAGCACATGCCCCTCAAAAGGTCTGTGCACGGCCCTGACTGCACCCCAGGCCTTACCTCACCTACATCAGTACCTGACTTCACTAACACCCCTGTGGATGAATGAGCACAAATCTTTATAAACAAACTCCAAAATGTAGTGAAACATCTTCCCAGAAGAGTGGAGGTTATTATATAGGAGGTTATATAGCAGTAAATTGGAACTAAATGTTGAATAGGATTTTCAAAATGAAGCAAATACCAATCTTATGGTCAGGTGTTCACAAACATTTGTTCATATAGTGTACATCTAATTCTAAATAAAACACAAATCATTTGTCAATTGGTTTTCATTAAAGGGACCGAGCAACATAAAAACAGTAAAGGTTTGCTTTTCAGAACGATACGTTTTCTTCTTGTGGCATTTGTGTAATCTTCTGTAATCAACTGATATCAGTGTCATACAGTGTATAGGTTTTATGTTTATCTGAGATACTGAACAACGCAGCTTTGCTTATTTGTTCAGCAAAATCTTCCCTGTAATGCAATAAAAGCAGCACACTTTTTCTGGACATTTTACATTTACGGTATTCAGCAGACACCCTCATCCAGATCGACTTACAATCCATATCATTTTATACAACTGAGTAGCTGAAGGTTAAGGGCCTTGTTTAAGGGCCTAGGAGTGGCAGTTTGATAAAACAGGTATTTGAACTCAAACATCTTAACCACTTAGTTACTACTTCCCCCTTGCAATTATTTTTCTCTCCATTTTGTCCTTCCATTCACACTGAGATGGCGTTTTTAGTCAACGTAAACATAGCTTTTTAAAAACACAGTTTTCACGTTGCAGCGTGGACTGTGAAAACAAAGGCTTTCGAAAAAACTCTGATGCATTTTCAGTCATGTGACCAAGTCAGCTAATTTAGTGATGTTTCATAGAGCCGGAAATTAAAAATCGGCTTGAAACGATTGAAAATTAGTGTGTAAAATGCCATTTTTTATTTGTCTGGATTAATGTAGATAACGCATTAGAGTAAGAGAGGAAACTGCCCTTATAAACCTTTATGTCTTGCTTGCACCTTTATAAACTTTTTTCCGGTCAATTTTTTTTGGTCAAATAGATATACAAATGGTTATGTGTCCACAAGCTTTTGTCCAGATGGTGTATGCAAATTCTAGACTTAGGCACTGGCAGTGCCAAGAATATTTTATATGAGATATTCCACATTAAAGTAGTCTGTGCTTTAGCCTGACTAAAAGTTCCCAAAGGTTTAGCCAACCCAGTGCAGCTCATATGAATTATTCTTGGCGCTGCCATTGCCTAAGCCCTGAATTTATGTACTTAGTCTTGGGCCAGAATCTGAATAAGTAGTTTTAAGTGTGTTTATATATTTTTGTGTTGTTTGATCTGGCTACATGCCATGTTCTTTATAAAAAAAAAGTGTATTGGAATTTTATGTTCTTCTATGTATGCCAAAGGGAAAAATGTTTCTATAGTAAAATGACTATGAAATCATTGCAAGACATTTAATATGCAATTAATCAAAGCTCTAACCCAATCAGGACACGGTGCTCAGTGTCAGGCCTCGTTTCTTCCACATGATACCAACAGAGATTATGGAAAAGACAAGCAACATTAGAATGTCACTGAAATGTCATTTTTACCATACAAAATGTCAGACAGGGTTTTAATGTGCCTGTCTTACACGCTCCCACTCGCTTTTGTTTCATTTCTTTCTTTTGCCTGTCAAATATCTTAATTAGAATGCCACATAATTAAAAATTCAACCGGATTTCTTTTGAATAAAACTAGGATTTCAATAAATGACAAGGTTGAAATATGAACAAAATGCAAAAGGTTTTCATTGAAGCATTCCTTTTGAAGACAGGCATATCAGCAAGCAACATGAGTAGGTCATTTTAAATAATAATTAATTCAGAAGAATTTTATAATATTGTTACATTCAATCAACAAGGCAGGAAACTGTAAAAGTGTCAAAAACAGATCAAAATAGCAAACAAGGAAACACAGCATTGTAAAGACAGACTAGCATACTCATGAGCATACACTTCGCAAGGAAAGAAATAAAGTTAAATAAATGTATAGAGATATGTGAGGGAAAGAAGCAATGGCTCTGACAAAATAAAAAAACACTCACTTTTTCATAAACACAACGTGAAAACTCTGAAGTGTGTACCTGCAGTACTCACCAAAATGGAGATATTTCTATTAATCTGTTATGTTCCACACCCATATGTGTGAAACTGTAACTGATAAACCCATATTACACTACCTGGACAAAGCCTTCCAATTGTTAACACTAAGATGAAGGCACACAATTGCATTGAATGTCTTTAGATGCGGTAGTATTACATTTTCCATTCATTTGAACTAGTAGACCCAAACTGGTTCCAGCATGACAATGCCCCTGTGCACAAAGCCAGCTCCATGAAGATATTTACATAGTGGAACATCTTCCAGAAGAGTGTATATTATTATAACAGCAAATAGGCATAGGATGTGGAATAGGATGTTCAAAAAGAAGAACATACATAAAGTCCATACAGTGTGTGTCACAAATTGTAGGATGTAAAAGAAAACACACATGAAGGTGTAGTAATAGTAGCATTGTATACATAGAAGTATATGCAAATCATATGCAAGTACATGCAAGTACATTTAATAGGCAAACGTGTGTCCAAATTAATACTGAATTGCTGAGTAATAAAGCTCATTGCGATGTGGTGTTAATGGAAAATAACTTTAAACACACTACTGATTATTTTTCAACAACATCCCATGTCATGTTTTATTATTTCTATACTAATTATATAATAAGTAACATTCAAAAAGAAAAAAGTAATGATGCTGTTTTAGATGAGAAAATGGGACCCATGCAGTGTTTCGAAAAGCATTTGAGCTCAAAAGCACTGGGAAAACAGCAGACAAAAAATATTAGCATGCTTTAAATTCAAATTTGCAGAATACACAAATGCACCTCATAGAAGTAACTGTCTGTTGTGTTTAATAATGTGGCACAGCTACAAGCCGATGAGTGCGCTAATAGTTTTGCAGTGCAGAGTTGTACGAGCTAATAAAATCCCGTTACATGACGGTCAGACAATAAATGTTGACTAAGTGCTTCATTTATGCTATTCATCTATTTTTGACCCCTGTTTTATAACTGGGATAATTCATATTACTGAATGAGATCAGCAAGCCATGACAACCAACAACAGGGAAAAAGCGAAGTGCAAGATTAGGTTCATTTCCACGCTGAATCGTTGGATGCAGCGTTCTACAGAGTGATTCGAATGAAAAACAGACGGCAGCCATCCATTTATTCTGAATAATTGCTTAATTATTTTATTATTATTTAAACCTGCAGCAGAAATTAATATCTGATGAACTCTCAGTGACAGAGAGGATGCGAGTTTTTCATATGAGTCGCCCCCGCGGTCAGGAAAATGGCTTTCGGCCTGAGATGAAGGTGATCCAGAGTTAATTACAGGGTGGTGATTAGCCAGTCTCAATTTCATTGTGGAAGAGATCAAAAGAAGTTGTTGAGAAAAAATTTGATCGTACTGCAATCCGAAGTGTCCCGGCCGCATACACATACTCATGCATTATACATAACCTTATTCTTTGCCTTTAATCTGTCCTGTAGTAGTAGATATTTACTTAGCAAACTTTTGTCAAGGTTAGCATACAGAGAACTTGCTACAGAATGCCTAAGCAAACTGAGAAGTATAAATACTACACAAAAAGTCACTCAAGTATACCCTAAGCATTTTCACGACTACACTAAGCATTTCCACGAATAAGTGAACTATAAAATAACTAGCCCAGACCCATGTTACCCAGTCCCATGTTTAGCTTGCTCTTAACCTAGCTAGGGTCTAAGTGCTAAGACTGTAACAAAGTGGACTGGTTAGCAAGGTAAATGCATTTATAAGGTGGTATAATCAAAACCTAAAAGTCTATTAAAAGCAAAGATTATCAGATTACACATGACTGAAATGAAAACCTACCCCCACACTGCCCCTTCCTGTATATAACGGCACACTCTTGGGCTCAGGGAAAAAAAAAAGAAATTATTTGACTTAAGGTTTCAATTGTGTCCTTGACAAAAAAAAAATTATTCACTTATGACATGATGGAATAGTTCTAACCTATATGAACAAACTTTTGTGGACACCTGACCATAAAGTGCTTTTTGAACATTCCACTCCACATTTAGTCCCCATTTAGTTACAATAACCTCCACTCTTCTGAGATGTTCCACTAGATTTTGGAGAGTTTTTGTGGAGATCTGTAAAGATTCATTCAGCCACTAGTTCAATTGAACCACAAAGTTCAGTTGTCCTAATATTTTTGTCAATTTAAAGCCATTTATGTTGACATAAGAAACTCAGAGACAGTGGTCTGACCCTGAACGGCATCTGATGAGTGCAGGAAGCAGTGAGCTCTGTAAGAGAAGTTTACACAGAGATCAATAGCCTGTGCTAACAATAATTTTTAAAAAAAGACAGCCACTGTGACTTAAATAGTGTGATACTATAAAAAATGTTTAAGAAATAACATTTTGATTTAGGACAACAGCCACCATAAGAACAGGACATCCATGAATAAAAAGCTATGAATAATAAAAAAAATCAGATTAGCCTTAACATGAAACTAACTTGTCTCAGATACCTGGGGATACTAATGTTTTCATTATTGGCTTCATTAGCAAGCCCAAAGCTCTTAATGCTTTAAAGTGCAAGTTCAATTCATATGCATATTCTGGATTTCCGATAATTTTTTTGGGGGAAATGGAAAGTTAAGTTAGTATAATGTGCAGTCAACTAGATAGAGATAAGGATGGATATATACAGTGAGGAAAATAAGTATTTGAACACCCTGCTATTTTGCAAGTTCTCCCACTTAGAAATCATGGAGGGGTCTGAAATTGTCATCGTAGGTGCATGTCCACTGTGAGAGACATAATCTAAAAAAAAATCCAGAAATCACAATATATGATTTTTAAACTATTTATTTGTATGATACAGCTGCAAATAAGTATTTGAACACCTGTCTATCAGCTAGAATTCTGACCCTCAAAGACCTGTTAGTCTGCCTTTAAAATGTCCACGTCCACTACATTTATTATCCTAAATTAGATGCACCTGAGGTCGTTAGCTGCATAAAGACACCTGTCCACCCCATACAATCAGTAAGAATCCAACTACTAACATGGCCAAGACCGAAGAGCTGTCCAAAGACACTAGAGACAAAATTGTACACCTCCACAAGGCTGGAAAGGGCTACGGGGAAATTGCCAAGCAGCTTGGTGAAAAAAGGTCCACTGTTGGAGCAATCATTAGAAAATGGAAGAAGCTAAACATGACTGTCAATCTCCCTCGGACTGGGGCTCCATGCAAGATCTCACGCCGTGGGGTCTCAATGATCCTAAGGAAGGTGAGAAATCAGCCCAGAACTACACGGGAGGAGCTGGTCAATGACCTGAAAAGAGCTGGGACCACCGTTTCCAAGGTTACTGCTGGTAATACACTAAGACGTCATGGTTTGAAATCATGCATGACATGGAAGGTTCCCCTGCTTAAACCAGCACATGTACAGGTACGTCTTAACTTTGCCAATGACCATTTGGATGATCCAGACGAGTCATGGGAGAAAGTCATGTGGTCAGATGAGACCAAAATAGAACTTTTGGGTCATAATTCCACTAAACGTGTTTGGAGGAAGAAGAATGATGAGTACCATCCAAGAACACCATCCCTACTGTGAAGCATGGGGTGGTAGCATCATGCTTTGGGGTGTTTTTCTGCACATGGGACAGGCGACTGCACTGTATTAAGGAGAGGATGACCGGGGCCATGTATTGCGAGATTTTGGGGAACAACCTCCTTCCCTCAGTTAGAGCATTGAAGATGGGTCGAGGCTGGGTCTTCCAACATGACAATGACCCGAAGCACACAGCCAGGATAACCAAGGAGTGGCTCTGTAAGAAGCATATCAAGGTTCTGGTGTGGCCTAGCCAGTCTCAGACCTAAACCCAATAGAGAATCTTTGGAGGGAGCTCAAACTCCATGTTTCTCAGCGACAGGCCAGAAACCTGACTGATCTAGAGAAGATCTGTGTGGAGAAGTGGGCCAAAATCCCTCCAGCAGTGTGTGCAAACCTGGTAAAAAACTACAGGAAACATTTGACCTCTGTAATTGCAAACAAAGGCTACTGTACCAAATATTAACATTGACTTTCTCAGGTGTTCAAATACTTATTTGCAGCTGTATCATACAAATAAATAGTTAAAAAATCATACATTGTGATTTCTGGATTTTTTTTTTAGATTATGTCTCTCACAGTGGACATGCACCTACAATGACAATTTCAGACCCCTCCATGATTTGATGAAGTGGGAGGAATTGCAAAATAGCAGGGTGTTCAAATACTTATTTTCCTCACTATATACAGTACAGATCTTTGCTCACTAAAACTGCCAGACACAGGAACAGTTTCTTTCCTCAAGCAATCACCCTCACTAACAACTGACCATAATTATATTCCCTGCTCACATCTATGAGTACTGCACAGAACTCTCACTCACCACATTATCTGTATATGTTGCACACACTATTGCTTCTATATACTATTGCTTCTATATACTGTACAAAGTTTTATAGTAAACTCTCTCATCATACCTGGCACACAATACTGTCATTTGCACTACCATGCACTCCCACACTTTATGTACATTACTGGTCTGTATCCCTATTTATTACCCTATTATTTACACTGTCTATACTGTCTCATATTGTCTGTATTGTCTTGTATTTATGTCTGTACTTTTGAGAGTAACAAACAGCTGGAACCAAATTCCTTGTGCGTGTCAACACACTTGGTCAATAAACCTGATTCTGATTCTGATTCTGATTCTATATATATATATATATATATATATATATATATATATATATATATATATATATATATATATACACATAAAATTGGTATTTTCTGTGAACATCCTATTACATTAAGTTTCTATTTGTTGTTATAATAACCTCTATTTTTCTCAAAAGATGTTCCAATTATTAATGATCATTCAGCCACAAGGGTGTTAGTCGATACTGATGTAGGTGATGTGAGGAGTCCTGAAGTGCAGTCAGTTTTCAATTCAATTCAAGTTTGATGTCAGGTTTCAGATCTTCCAACCCAAACAAATGTAAAGCATATCTTCATGGAGCTGGCTTTTTTCACAAGGGCACTGTCATGCTGGAACAGGTTTGGGTCTACTAGTTTAAGCAAAGGGGAATGCAAATGTTCCAAAAACTTCCTAGGCAGTCGTGTACCTCCAACTGTGGTAATATTTTGGGGAACAACCACATAAGTCAGGTGTCCCAATACTTTTGCTTATATATTGTTGGATAGATAGATAGATAGATAGATAGATAGATAGATAGATAGATAGATAGAGAGAGAGAGAGAGAGAGAGAGAGAGAGAGAGAGAGAGAGATAGGCTACCTACATAATATTTTAAAATGCTATTCTTGACTTTGTGCATCTTGTGAGTTACTGTGAGTAAACAGAATGCTATAACTCCCTGCTTAAGCCCTTCACCTTTTCCCATTCAAACTCATGCACAGGAGAGACAGAGAGCTACAACACATTACTCATTATTGATCTGACCTCATGTTTACTTCTCTCACCTGCCCCAGGTCCAGTTTCAACAGTGCAGAGGGGCGATCAGTTCTACTTTAAAAAGAGTATAAACCAATGGCCCCTGAAGCCTTACAGTGGGAGCATGGTTGGTTTTAAATGCACTTTTTGTTTTACCATCAATCTACATTCTATCTTTCACCTACTTGCACTTGCATAAATAAAAGATCACCTAGCATTCAGTCTGGGTGGAATTTTTTAAGTGATTAGAAATGCATAGCAGAAAAGAACAAGGTCTTATTGCTGTCGTTACATTTATTGCTTGAGGATATTGAATGTGTGGCATTTGAGACCCCTTTGTTTGGCAAGTTTGAGAGTAGAATCATAGTCATGGCCAAATTTCAGGCAATGCTATGTAATAAGGCAGAGGATGAAAGCAAGTGTAGATATTTATTTTAATAGTAGCAGCATAAAGAACAAATTTAAACCCTATAACTTAAGCATAAAGACTTTTCTATTTTCTATTTTCTATCCACTAAGTCACGTGTTTGTTTGCCCACCTGACCGGGTTTTTTGCATAGACTTTTAACAATGGATATTGTTTTAAATGTTGTCTCATGTTCCCATCTTTACAAAAAAAAATAGGTTATAAAGTTGGAATGTATAAGTTTAGTACCTATAATTTTGATGAGAGTGACAGTAAATCAGGGGTCCCAAGAGTGGCAGATTGGGGGTTCAAGCCCCGGTATCGCCAAGCTGCCACTTTTGGGACCCCTTAGCAAGGCCCTTAACCCTCAGTGCTCCAGGGGCGATGTACCACGACCGACTCTGGGCTCCGTCTCCAGCTTCCTGTCTTTGCTGGGATATATATGTAGAAAGAATTTTACTGTACTGTAAAGTACATGTGACAAGTATAAAGCAGCATTTCAGTGGAGACTGTGGCAAAAAAAACGCTCCCTAAGATGGTATTAGGAAGAAACCTTAAGAGGAAACAAGCTTCAAAGGGAACCCATCCTCAACCTTATTTTAGCTTTTGACACTATTGATCATACTATTCTCCTTGCTAGACTAGAGAATGTTATTGAAATAATGGAAACAGTCCTATCCTGGCTTAGGTCTTATTTGACTGATCGCTATCAGTTTGTTGATGTAAATGGTGAGTTATCCACACTCCCTGAGTTAAAGTTTGGTATTCCACAAGGATCAGTCTTGGGCCCTTTGCTTTTTCTCTTTATATATGCTGCCTCTGGGTGAATTTATACATAAACATGGTATTCACTATGGTATATGCTGATGATACACAGTTGTATATTTCAGCAAAGCCAGATGAGTGATCACCTTAAAAATGTTGAGGAGTGTGTAAAGGACATTAGACAGTGGATGCTTGATAACTTCCTTCTGCTGAACTCAGATAAGATGGAAGTACTTTTAATAGGATCACATACAGCTGAAAGTAACCGATCCGATTACGTTGCATTTTTGGATGGTGTTTCTGTCTCAGTGTGTACAGCAGTCAAAGACCTTGGTGTGATTATTGACCCTAGTCTTTCCTTTGAGGCTCATGTGAATAATATTACCAGGATTGCCTTCTTTCACCTTAGCAATATGGAAAAAATATGAAATATGATGTCTTTACAGAATGCAGAAAAACTAGTTCATGCTTTTGTTGCATCTAGATTAGACTACTGTAATGCTTTACTGTCTGGGTGTTTGAGTAAGTTCATAAATAAGCTTCAGTTAGTTCAGAATGCAGCACCAAGAGTCCCGACTAGATCTAGAAAATATGACATCAGCCCTGTTTTAATCAGTCTACACTGCTCCCAATTAAATCTCGCATTGATTATAAAATACTACTACTGACGTTTAAAACATTTAATGGTCTGAGTGAACTTCTGTACCTTTATGATCCCCCACACCTACTTAAATTAAAAGGTGCAGGTTATTTGTTGGTACCTCAAATAATGAAGACTACAGCAGGAGGCAGTCATTCAAGATCAAGTCGAGTTGTTCAAGTCGAGGCTGAAAATGTATTTATTTAGTCAAGTCTTTTATCAGTAGATTTTTCTTAGGTAAAGGAGCAGATATGGAGGGATCATGGATTGGTAAACTGGGATATTTGTTTGCTGTCGTCCCCTCACTCTGATATGTTCACTCGGGTTTGTTGACAGTGGTGTTGTGGGCTGTCTCCTAGCCCGAGATGCCTCATGTCTGTGTTACCTTCTGGTTCTCCCTTTTAGTTATGCTGCCATAGCGAGTCCCCAACTGCACAGTGTCCTTAACATTAATACAACAGTAAGGATACTTAATAATCCACATCCTTCTCTCCCTGTCACCCCTCTTCTCTCTCTCTCTCTCTCTCTCTCTCTCTCTCTCTCTCTCTCTCTCTCTCGGTTGAGTTAAACATGCTCATTAGGTTTCAGTGACCACTGTTCCTGACCCTCTTCTCGGACCTGCCCACTTTGTCCTGGCCTGCCTGTGGATGTTGTTCTCTTCGATTAGAGGCCACTCTGTGTAGCTGGGGACAGTTTCTCATCAACGCCCTGGGAATCCATGAAATACGGAGTAAAAACAGAACCTCTACGGATTTGGATTTGGACTGTAGTTAATGTCAACAGTCCGCTACACTGACTCAGGACTACATTTTGCATCTGATCACCATCACTGCACACCTCAATATCGATTATCTGTAATAAATGTACATTCGGTGCCACCCAGATAGGAACGGGTCCCCTTATGAGTCTGGTTCCTCTCAAGATTTCTTACTTATGCCATCTCTGGGAATTTTTCCCTAGCATCTTTTGACCAGTCAGATTTGAGGATTTAATAGCACTATGGTCTAACATGGAGTAATTGCCAGCATTAATTTAAAGAAATAAACATTTTCTACAATATAACTTCCAATTTTCAAGATTTTGTAGTGTGCTTGTGGAAATTTGCAGAGATTCATTCTGTCACAAGTGGTGTTAATAAAATCAGGTAATTATGTAGGTGAGGTGAGGATTCCTGGGGTGCAGTCAGCGTTCCAGTTCTTCTTAAAGGTGTTCAATAATTTTGAGATCAGAGCTCTAAAGCAGGAGATCTTCCACTTCAACCCATGTAAACTATATCTTCATGGAACTGGCTTTATGATTCAAACTGTGGACATGTGTCTTTGTGCCCCATCTTTGTGGTAACAGTTTTGAGGAAGAATCAAATACAGTATGTCAGGAAAAAAATGTAAGGGGTTGCAATACTTTTATTTATATAGTAAACAAAAGGTAGGTAGGTAGATAGGTTACATATCTTCATGGAGCAAAGGTGAAAATATTAATTATTAAATATAAAAATATAATATATAATAGTTATATGGTATGGTAAGGAAATGATTTGAAAAAGCTATTAAAGCTATTATTAATATTAAATTTAGGAAAGGAAACAACAAATTATCTTATTGAAAACAAAAACTAAAGGCTATAGCAACAGGAACTTGTCTCAAAGGTGTCCAATAAGATTAAATGCAACTATAAACTTATAAAAATGATGCCATGATGTTAACTGATAGACTAAAACAGGCCTTTCTGCTTTACAGTTTCTATATACTCAAATGATTGAAATGTGATTAGAACTAAAACTGCCTATAATATACCTTGACATTACACAGAAATGGATTTTCCCAGATGTCCACATGAACACCATAGTAGAAGCATCCTATCATGTTCTGACAGTAAGGTAATAACACTGTGGCATAAGCTCCTTTCTCTAGCCCATAGAGACTGATCGGAGCTACAGGATAAGAGAAGAATCCGCATCACTCAAACAGGCCGACTATGTCTGATGTCGCTTTAGAGTCATGCATAATGCGCTTCAATCTTCAGCACGGCCGATTGATTTAGAGCAGCGCCGATCGGATTTGTTGAGTCTCTGCAAAAGCCGCATGCAAATCACCCTGAGAGAACAGGATTTACTCAAATCTCTGCCATAATCCAATCGGAAAGAATCAGAAGAGCAGCTCACAAAATGTTCCCTGAGTGCTCAGGGCCAAACAGCAAGAGTGTCTGAGCGGGTAACACCGGGGGCAGCTTTAACCTGGAGGAATAAACGTGGAAGGAAGAAAGGGCAGAAGTATAGCCAGGAAGAATAAGTAGGGAGTATTGGAAGGAAGGAATGAAGGACAGAAAAAAGACGGAGAAAGGAACTATATAAAAGAAGAAAGAAAGGAGGACGCAAGGAAGAAAAACAGGAAAAAAATAAGAAGAAGGGAGTATAAAAAGGAAAGAAAGGAAGTAGAATCGAAAAGAAGGAAGGGATAAAGGACTGAGGAAAGCATTGAATAGAAGGAAGGAAAACAGGTAGAAAAAAAGGAGAAAATATTTTATGAAGGAAGGAAAGAAAGGAAGTAGTGAAAAACTGACAGACAGACAGACAGACAGAAGGAAAGAAAGAAAGAAAGAAAGAAAGAAAAAAGAAAGAAAGAAAGAAAGAAAGAAAGAAAGAAAAAAGAAAGAAAGAAAAAAGAAAGAAAGAAAGAGCAAGGAAAAATAAGTAGGGAATATTGTAAGGAAGGAATGAAGGACAGAAAAAATGAAGGAAAATGGAAGTATATAAAAGAAGAAAGAAAGGAAGAAGCAAGAAAGGAAAATAGGAAAAATGTATAAGAAGGGAGTATAGAAAGGAAAGAAGGAATGTAGAATCGAAAAAAGAAGGGATTAAGGACTGATGAAAGATTTGGTATGAAGGAAGGCAAGGAATGAAAGAGTGAAAATCAGACCGACAGAAAGGGAGAAAAAGTAAAGAGAGGAGAAATGAAAGAAGGAAGGAATGAAGGAGTAAAATTCAGAAGACAGAAAGGGAGAAAAAAGTAAAGAGAGGAAGATTGAAAGAAGGAAGGAATGAAGGAGTAAAAATTAGACAGACAGAAAGAATGAAGAAAGAAAGTAAGACAGAAAGAAAGAAAGAAAATATGGCAAAACCCTTAAACATGACTGCTATAAAGTGCTGTAATTTTATTCATTTATTTAATTTTTTATATATATAATTCAGTCGATTTCTGACTCAGATGTTTTTTTTTAGAAAGAGAACAAGCTGGACAGTACCAGGGCTAGTGATTGATAGGTTGTGAGTTAAAATCCCAGCACTGCCAAGACGCCTGTAAGCGTGACCCTTAACCTTGAACTGTTCGATCGCATTGCTCTGGTTAAAATCTGAATGTAAAAGTGATCATCATGGGGCTGCCACAAGTCACACTGTAACATTAAAACACTGACTGTCTCACACACACACACACACACACACACACACACACACACACACACATATACAGTGTGAACTTGGTCCATCAACACAAATTCAGTCAATCAACCCATCATCCTTTAGAGCTGCATTTTCACACTAGCACTCAGCCTCGTCTCCAGGGTTAAACAGATGTTAATAGTTTGTGTTAATATGCGTGGGTGTGTGTTTGTGTGTGTGTGTTTGTGTGTGTACTTGCCAGAGAGAAAGAAATAAGAAAATCTCCTGTGCTTGTGCCTTGACACCGCAGATTATTAAAGCCACAAACAAATGAACACAGATGTATTACGAGCAGTTGTTGTAGTTCCAGCACCTGATCGCTCTGATAAATGTCTATAATAAAGCCTCTATGCCTCAGAGTACATAAACTAGGTTCTGTGCATCAGAGGAATAGCCAAGTCATCAAAAAAAGCTGTAAATATTTCATACACAATCTAATAAAAGCACTTATGCAGCCTTGTAAGATAAATGGCTGGTAGGATTAACAGTGATGATGATGATGATGATGATGATGATGAAGCACAGAACAGGATCTGTGACCAATCTTTGATTGCCAGACACTCTACTCCGACACAATTCCCAAATTTGGATGTTAATATAAATATGAATTTTCTTTCTTCTTTTATGGACCTGTAATAAAACTATCTGTCAAAAACTCTACACACAATACGATTCCAAATGCACCCAGCATTCTGTTTTGGGTTCCCAAAGTACCCTGTGTTGTCATTGGTGTACAATCCTCCTTGAATTAAAGTCAGAAAGAAAAAGAAAGAAAGAAAGAAAGAAAGAAAGAGAGAAAGAAAGAAAGAAAGAAAGAAAGAAGAAAGAAAGAAAGAAAGAAAGAAAAAGGAAATAAGGAAGGGAGAAATAAAGGTAAGGAAAAAGGGAAAGACTGAAGGGAGGGAGGAAGGAAAAACAAACAGACAGACATACAAAAAGATAGAAAAGAAAGAAAGAACTAGTGGTCTAAATCAATATATCTATATATTCATATTTATACACATTTTGAATAAAGAAAGAAGTAAAAAAGGGAGGAATTAAGGAAGGAAGGAAGGAAGGAAAGAAAGAAGGCAGGGAGGAAGGAAGGAAGAAAGGAAGGAAGGGAGGAAGGAAGTAGGGAAGATATTAGTTAGCCTACAATCCTCCTTGAAAGAAAGAAAGAAAGAAAGAAAGAAAGAAAGAAAGAAAGAAAGAAAGAAAGAAAGAAAGAAAGCGAGCTAGTAATCTAAATAGCACTAACTATCCTACAATCAGAAGTTCTGCTTGAATTATATTGCACTATATTGCAAATGTGGGTTTTTAGTAACTGATGAGAAAGTTTGAAAAGTTCATCCTGCCTGTTTTTGATAAATGTCAATGAAGACATTTTACATGGAAGTCTCAAAATGTCCTGAGCGAGTGTCCATACTAATGCCTGAACTTGTATACACCAAATACTGAATGACAACATATAAAACTTGGAAGCTTTTCAAAATGCACCATTAGACTTTGACTAATATTTATTTGTTGCATTAGTGCATTGTTTCCTCTTCGATTTGGTCTCGCAAAATTCCACCCACTAGTTCTATCACACAAGAGAGGGGCAAACTTGGGGTTCAGCCCCTCAAGTCAGCATACCTTTAACTGCTGCTTATGCACAGGGAAGTGTAACACTCAGTTGGAGAAAATCTGACCTCCTCTATATCCATGAGCCCACAGACATGCAATAGTGCTAAGATTGAAAATATGAGCAAATAAGCCCCGCCTCCTTTCCAAAGAATACAAACAATTCTGCTCTCATGACTCCAAATCACGAATGCCTGAGAAACAAAAGAAACAATAAAGTATTTGCATGTGCACATTAACAATGCATCAGTTAAACCTTTTTATAGACCAAATAAACACCTTCACAACTGAGAACTTCATTAGCTCAGTGATAAAACTAAGATTTATACAAATAAGAATAATATTTTTAGCTTCAAATTGTTCATAGCCAAAGGCTAAAAAATTGCTTCAACAGACCCTGAGGGTTGTAGCTGATCGTCTCAGCTTCCTGGAGCTCCTTTAATAACAATATCAATAATACAGCAGATGATTATGGTTCAGCATATTAGATTTCCTTATTTCGTATTAGACTTGTATAGAATTAGTATCGACCGCAAACTGTAATGTATTGAATTTTTAGATGGGCGTTATTTAGAAAACAGCAAGCAAGCAAATGTTTTGGAACTTGTCAGACTTTTCCAGGGAATTGATATTCCCAGGCTCAGTTAAGGATATGTGTGTTTGTGTGTGTGGATGAACGCAGCCCTAAAGAAGACGAATCGCAATCCCGATGCAAGCTGACCGCAAAACCTTGTGACCCTTAACTGAATTACAGGCAGAATCTACAGAGATGCGATCAGACAGCGATGCAGGGCCAGCAGGCATCCGTCAGAGTCTCACAGGACCCCTGGCAAGTCCACTGCTGTGACACAGGGAGCAGCCTGCCCTCGGGGACTGAACATAAAGGGGCTGAGGTTCGAGAGAGTCATCACTTACTGACAGAAGGCTCCAAAAAGATTCATCCACTGACCTTTTTGTTTTCTTTTATCTAGTTGTTTTCAAGGACTAAAAGAACATGAGAAAAACAAGACACTAACGTAGGGCACATGTCTACTTGATCGATAGCAGCTTATATTTGACAGTTGAATGCTTGATGCTGTTGATGTTTTCTAGGCTAAATAGCCTATAGGATATATGTCTATAGACATATGAATAAATAAGTTACGATGCAGTGCGATCCAAATTTAATTTGATTCAACACAATGCGATTTAATGCAAAAAATATGATGCTATGCAACTCTGTATGGTTCAGATTGTTAACTTTAATTTTTTTGTTTAAGACAGACAGCAAATCCTAAACTTACTTAAGTGCCTTCTGACTTCTTATGCATGACCAGAAATTGATTTCAAAATGGTGGATTGAAAAATATGTTTAAACTGATATTGATTGCATGATAATAAGTGCGATGTGCTTGTGAATTTTGTGTGGATGTCAGACACCAGTGGAAACAGTGGTTGCATTTGGATTTTGTCATTCAATTATATGCTTATAATGATATAATTAGCATTAATATCAAATATCAACTAGTATCAATATGAAAATATCACACTAGTGATAAATTAATGTCATCTGACCTTCTGTAAACTAATGTACTTTTTATGCTTTTATTATAACCATTGTGACTGGTTGATTTTGCTCATCACCATAGCAGCCAATAGCCAATACAATGTAATGCATCATACTAAGAAACATCCCCATTTGACATTTGTGGAAAAAATTATTAGTGACTTCATTAACATTTTATGAACATAAACATAGTAAATTACTTTGTGTGTGTGAGATGTAATCTACTGATGTAAATGTAATTCTTGTCCCATTGGCCTCAATTCGACTGTTTCAGTGATAAATTCTAGACCAACCATCATGTTGACTTGGGTAAAGCAGTTAATAAATATAAATGAATAAAAGTAATTTTTAACAATCAGTTATTCATATAAACTTCTGGTAAACCAATGGTGAAGAACATTGATTGTCTCGTGACAGTGGCACCTGTCAAAAGCCATGTTCTTGAAGTTGATGTGTTGAAAGCAGGAAAAATAGGGAGCAGTAATTAGTGAGGAGGCTCAAAGATTAAGGCTCTAGGTTACCCATCAGCGGATTGGGGGTTCAAGCCCCAAAACTGCTAAGTTGCCAGTGTTTTGACCCCTTGTACAATTGTACAATAATATGTCTTGACATACCTCAAAAAACGTTGTTGTTTAAGAAACAACAATAGGCAGGTGGTTGGCTGCCTGTGTATTTTTTTTTGTATTGGGTTTTTTTCTAGGTCAGACTCGACAAAAAAGGTATTTTTCTTAACACCTTGGCAAACACAGTTAGTGCACATGCAAGTGTACCAGAAAAATTGCTGGTCTCATTTCTCAAAGTCAAGAAACTGTTATGGCAGTATAGCAGCAGCAAAACACCTAGCGCTCCTTTTGTACCCGTGCTGCATTGCTATACAAAATATTAAGTATGTGTTCTGACAGGTTTCCCACAGAGATTCCTTACAAATTTTATTACTTAGAATTTGTTTCCACAGAGCACGCCAGTGAGGTATGAAATTACCGGTTAAGACTGTAGTTTAATGAATAATTACACCGAGCCATATAACACACTTGCTTGAAACTTTTATATCAAGGGCTGATATTGAACCCTTGACTGCTTTCACCTCAATTTCAGAAAAAAGCATTGTTTGTTATCCTTTAATGGCATTGGCGTCGCTCAGAATGTAAAGAGCTGGCACACTAGATCACGCCCTGGAACTAGTTTTGAAAAGGGCACTTAAAAGCAATTGCTGCATTTATCTGTGACAGTTTACCTTGAGTCAGCATCCTGAGACCCCAACTGCTGGAAGTAGACAAAGCATTTCTTTTCTGCTCAGGCTATTTGAATATGAGAGAGAGAGAGAGAGAGAGAGAGAGAGAGAGATAAACTAATGTACTAATATGAGACCTTCATCTTTATTTCTGAACTACAGAGACAAATTATTTTGTAGCTAACTCATGAAAAAACCCTGAGTAAAGCAGGCTTGGGTTCTATTAAATATAATCAAATGTGTCAGGTTTCCATGCAACTGTGGATGCCCACAGCTCTCAAAGCATCAGGCAGTCAATAAAATAGATACAAATGGCATTATGGACTTTTTCCGAAATACCTCTACAATGACATTCTATTCGATTCCTATTAACCTTGTTTGGATACGATTGAAATTTTATTTGGTAGTTTGGTGCATTTCTTTGTTACTTTTCCTCATCTGAGAAAAGGACACCCATTGTCATTTGAGAGACCCCTAATAATGCAATGGGCGGTAATTATTTTCTGTATATGTCTAATAAATGGCCAATAAGTGCAATTGTTTAACCAAAATATTGATTACAGTTTTAATATAAAGTATATTATTAATCACTGATCGAGACTTGAGTGCAAAACTGTTCAGCTAAATTGCATGCCATCATAACACCTGTAATTCTAAACCACTGGAGTAAAACTATTCATGTAAATCCAAAGCCATCTTTGCAGTCCAAAGCCACTGTCATGGTCTTTATGTAGTAAAGTTTATTGTAATCTCATGTATCTTTAGGCTGTTCATATCGAGACCACCCTCAACAGCAGCAAGTGGTTTCCAAATGATAAGAACTCCAAGCTGAAGTAAGGCATTAGGATGGATCAGGCAGGTCTGGAAAATAGAAGGTATCAGGTACAAGCAAGCAAGCAAGCAGGGTAGGAAAGAAGGAAGAAAGGAAGCAAGGAAGGAAGGAAGGAAGGTAGGATGGAAGGAAGGAAGGAAGGAAGGAAGGTAGGATGGAAGGAAGAAGGAAGGAAGGAAGGAAGGAAGGAAGGAAGGAAGGAAGGAAGGAAGGAAGGAAAAAACATATTGCAGTGGCAGGCTACAACAATTCCACAAGTCTCCTTTCACTGTAGTCACAGCTGCACCACTGGCATACAGCATCTCTATCAGAAGCATCAATATTAACCTTATAAACTGACCCCGGGTTCTCAGTGCATTTTTTCAGTGAAAAACAATTTTCATATACATTTGAAATAAAGGTAAATTGTGTGTTTTTGTGCAAATTCGACAGAAAAGCATGGTTCTTGAAAAATCTAAACAACTGCTTGGAACTGTTCCTTACGATGTCCAGCTTTTCTTGTAAATGGCCTTTCAAGTGTATCTGCGACCAATTCAATTTCTTCTCCTCTGTCAGACATTGTGTAATGTAATAACAGCTGTTAAATGCAAAAAAAACCCAATTTGAACTTGTGCAGTGTGCTACAGCTGTGGTTTGCGAGCTCCGGCTAGTACACTCTCTGACCTTTTAATCAAATGATGTGAAAATGCTGATGTTATCGTAGGCCTGCTAGATGGCCCTGTTGTCATCAACTCGAAATCAAATTGGTTAAAACAACAGCCTTAATGAATTTGAAGTTATTGTCACATAATGGTTGAGGATAATGCACATTGGAACACATTGACTGGAGAAAAAAAATCTTGTTATTGGTGCATCCTTTCGATTTAAAAAGAAGAAGCTCTGGAAACCTTATCTTGAGGCCCCAGTAGCCAGGGGACAGTTTGGAGTTTTGCAATTCTCTCTGTGTCCATGTAGTTTTCTTCTCACCTCTGAATAAATGGGTGTGAATGGGTGTTTGAAATGACCTAGAAATGGTTTTCGTGCTCCAGCATAGGCACTTGATCCACCTCCAGAACCTTGGCAAATATCAAACACATTCAAATAAACAAACTAATCTGTAGCTGGGGTCGGTCTTATGCCTTTATTATAACAGTAAATACTGTATACTGAATATCAGTGTTTTGTTTTTTTAATTAATTCTGCATCTTAAGAACAAACCTGATACCAGATACCTGAGAAAGAAGTTCTGATGTCTCAATAATGAGCACAACAAAGCAGCAAGGAGCTATTGTGTGCTTCACAATGTCATGGTGAATGAGCAAGTGCATGGATTATTAAGCAGGTTTATAATGAGCAGATCCTCTTCTTATTGTCTGACCAGACATTTCCTCAAGAGGATTTAGGCTGATATATCTTATTCCAGCCATGTTCAGATCTGTTTGTTATGGCCTGTGTTCATGTCAAACATCGCTGCTATATATCCTAGAATTTTCTGGTACATACAATGGCTATATATATTTTTTCTTTTTTTAATTCATGACGATTGTCCAAATTGGTCTGCAGAAAATCTCTCTGAATTTGAGTTTAATACAGTTTCACTTAACTTTTATTAAATATTACTGCCAGATACTTAAGAGAGCAACTTAACATTGTTCCAGAAACACTTTTCACTTTTTTTGACATGGTGTGTGTATGTGTGTGTGTGTGTTCTCTTATTGCATGCTCAGAGCACCTTGGGTATTCAGTAATCAATGATCTGTTGATTGTGGTTGCTCATTCAACTGTATGATTGCCATTATTATATAAAGCAATATTTATTTATTCTTATTTCTTTGAGTCTGATGGAAATCTGCAGCACTTCTTTTACAGCTCTAAGTTTGAATTGGTTTCTGCCTCTCTGGCACTTTGGATAAAAGCATCTGCCAAATGAACAAATGTGAATGTACACTGCCTGATGTATATTAGGATGGATTGTTCTGGACCAGTTTAATGTAGCGTGTAAGGTTTTTTTTTATTTCCCTCTCTCAAATAAATACAGAGTACAATGAAGTGAAAAGCTAGGATGATGCATCTGGCCAGAGTATGGATAGAAGCACTTTGAGGTTTAACTCAATGTGCATGTTTGTGCAGTTTAAATGTATTGACATGGTGGTGTACTGGGTAGAACTGCCACATTACAACTCCTCAGGTTGGTGTCTGTGTGAGTGTCCTGATTGTTCTTCCACTTTGAATAAAGGATTAGCTGGAATGGCTATTACCTCATGGTGTGGATGATGGCGTTAAAGAACCGGTACAAATTCAACAGCACATAACCCATGCAGGCATCTGAGCCCGAACACATAAATATAACACGAGCTGCCAAAATGTGGTGGTGGGTACCCCTTGAACCCCCTCAACACTGAACTGTCTTGTGAGTTGAAGCAAAAGCTTACAGAACAGCTTAGCCAAATGCTAGTTTTGAAGAACACATGAACCTCCAAAACAAAATACCGCAACTAAATGCTTCTTTTTTCTTAGCATTTTCAGCTTTTTAGACTGTAAATTAAGTGCATTCAGTTCATTGAACAACTAACTATGGCATTTCAGCAATTAGGATTTATGCTGAGTTTGCGCCAGATATTTTTGGTGCAGTTTGCCACACAAATGAGTATAATTTTGGTCACATGTTAATTACTACTGCTGTGCAAAAACACTGCAATTTTGGGCTGTACAAAAAGTGACATCATTAAGCAAAATGAATATATTTTAGCTAGTCTGGAAGGATTTTAAATTGCCAACCACACAAATGGTTAATAAACTGTCTTTACCAGATTTTTACCAGGCATAATTGGAATGGATTGTTTAGCAAGTGAATATTAAAATGTTCACATACTTTACCTTAGGTCATGTAGGGCAGCGGTTCCCAACCTTTTTAACATCCGAAGCAGCTCCTTTAAGAAGGTAGCGGATGTTGTTAAGACAGATGTGGCGGAGAGAATCCGGTAATTTTCCAAAATAAAACATTGTTTAGAATCAGATAATAAATAAAACGGAAATAATGTAAGTTATGTATTCTTTCTGTGTGGCACTGTACCAATTGACCCACGAACTTGTGCCGGTCCACGGCCCGGGGGTTCGGGACCACTGATGTAGGGTACATGAACTTAAATGAAAAACTATGTTGAAAGAGGATCATAAGAACCCCCTTTTCAATAAGTCCTCAAATTCTACAGTACCATGCTATCTACATCACCTTCTGACTGGAAAGCCCTCAACTCTGTAATCTTTTGATTTTGAGTATAAATGTATAAAGGCATCGTATGTAATACAAAACAGTGCAAAAGAAATCTTAACATAACATTATGACAGGCATAAAATTCAGGCGAGAACTTGCCTCTGATATTAAACAATCCCTAGAAATACCTTTATGTTACTGGAGGTACCTTGGGGTATTTGGTAAAACCAAGATCGGCCTCAATCCCGAGTTTACATCTTGCTCATGGTTTACAAAAAGATGGTACTAATCCCTATTCTATAGAGCATTATTTATCTGATTTCAACGCTGGATTGTTTTGCTATTACCTTTTGTCTCTGCTTAATCGAGTCTGTTTGTTGATCTGACTGTTTGCTTGCACTATATCTTGGAGTATTGGCTTTCCCTTTTTGTTTCTGTTCAAATAAAGGATTTTCAATTAGAGACAAATACAGTATGAATACTTTAGAGACCGAGAGCTTGGTTTCTTTAGTTATCTTCATTGGTGTTTAGGAATTAATTTAAAAAAAAATTTTCATGACTTTTTGCAGTTGTTTTTGAAGCTTTTACTTCCAATCGGGGAAAAAAAATGTCAAACAATTTTTCAACACCTGATCTCGTTGAGATTTTTGTTCGAGTAAGCAATGATTTAATGGTTGGTGTAAACAAAGGGCTTGAAAGATGATTAAGGGTTTGTGTGAAGGAGGGTTGATTAAGAGAACCAAAACACAATCCAAGCTCAAAGCTCCAAGTAGAAATGAGTTTTCTGTTTGTACCTGCAATCTGAGGGAGAACCAAAAATAGTCATGGTCGCTAAAGTATTAAGGTTCAAATGTGTTTCAAAGGACACAAATTAGAACCACTTGTTTTTTCCTATTTAGTAGCGTTTATCCAGTTTGTCTACAGTGTCCAAAGACTCAGGACGAGCCAACAGAAAGAGGCAGGAATGATCTGTTGAAATCCTCTTGTCAGATTCTTTGTAGATGCATGTAGTTTGTTGGTTTGGTCTTTAGAATACTTTATTGTATAAAATACTTAACTTAATTTGTATGGTCCTGTCGAGCAGACAAAACCATGAACATGATGAAAAGTGAGGCTTTGCATGGTTACACGACAAGTTATACAGCTGTATAAGGACAGCAAATTTATACTGCTATTCGAGATTCACACTGACTACCCAAAATATATCCAGTATAAGTATATTTCTGTATATTTCAATATAGGTTTCATATCTATAATATAGTTCCTTGAGAAGATCTACTGAAATTATTGCTGATATGTGAGTAGTGTACTCATTTTAGTAAATTCTATCTATCTATCTATCTATCTATCTATCTATCTATCTATCTATCTATCTATCTATCTATCTATCTATCTATCTATCTATCTATCTATCTATCTATCTATCTATCTATCTATGATATGCAGTTTAGCATTAGCAGCAACGACTCTGTGATAATGTTGTTTATTTTTTAGTTTGGCATTAGATCTAACAGAAACTGCAACCTCCAGCTCCAGTTCCACCACCTTTTCCATTCAACTTCTACTTCTGTTTATAACCATAAACCATGTTTTTGAAACGAAGGGTAAATTTAATGTGTTTAAACTCAAGGACACCAATATGAGTAAATGCTGGGATTGGCATAACTTTGCAATGAGGCAATGCATGAATTGGCTTTATATTGTGTGCAGAGTAGAAAAAACAATCTGGAAGCAGTAAACTACAGCTCACGAGGGAGGTTTAATGTCCAAAACTGGTTTATAAATGGGATTTTATTAGAATTTGTCCGATTTAATGGATACGCTTGATTTTTGACAACTCGGTCTTAAATTCTAACTATGCTTGTAATTATAACAAAATATTTCTTACAGTTTAAGTGCAAATTGAGTTATGCAATGTAAGACATGTTTATTGCTCCATTTGTTATTGCTCTGGGATTTGTTGCTGGGCTAATAACCCTAATTACTGCCTTTTTCAATACGCATTCGGATAAATTGGGAATTGTAATTATGATAGTCATATATAAAGAAACACGAGTTTATTGCTCCTACAGTTGCTCAGTTAACTTTTATAGGACCTCGCTGAAATTGCTGCGAGTTACTCCAGCTCATCTTAGCCTTGGTATGAGCAGCCCAGCTAAACGAGCTGCACACTTCTGATGAGACAGGATTAGTTCATCAACTCTACACCAGCCCCTGATGAGCTGCTTATGAGAAAGTCCTAACACTGAGACCTGTTTAACACTGATTTCATTGATCGATGGGGGAAAAAAAAGAATGTAGTCACTGATGTAAGGTGAGACAATTGACATTTTAAAGGAGTAAAAAAAAAACATGCCCAAATTGGGTTTGTGGAGTGATGCGACATGCTCGCAGCTGTCTTTGTTAAACCTCGTCCACCAGTGCCGAAAAGCCGAAATGAGTTTGTCCCATCTGTTTCCTCTCGACTTGGTCTGACCCTACAACAGAGAGATGCAAGGAGCTCAGCTGAAACGCGATAACGATACATTTCTAACACTAGAGAGGAACCCAATTTACCATAGCTGGAACATGATTGTGCAAGGTGAAGAAAATGGGTAACTGCTTTGAGGACTGGGTTCAAACGTACTGTAATTGGATCATTTATTGGGCTGAAGATTATTACCTGCGTCATAGCGTTTCCTGCTGAGTTCTCTCTTTCAGCAATGTTCTCAAAGGGACTGAGCTTGATTGACAAGTGTACTAGAGATTTATAAAAGAGCAAAAGAAAAAATCTATGCTGTATGACATATAGGGCATTTCATACCGGGGTTGTTTTCTAGACAAACTCATTTTTCTTTTTTTGTTGTCTCATGATCATGATTTCATTTTCTCATAATCTCGACATGAGTTGTTTTCTCGTGATCATGATTTGGACATATTACAGTTTGAAATTGATCTTGACACCATTAAAAGTACCTCATTTTATCTGTGTGTTTGTCACAAGAGCATGTTCTAAAGGCAGAATCACTGCAGTATCATGGATGATCGCATTCGCTTTTACTTTGATTAAAGACTCACTGAAGTAGCATCAGTTTAAGTGAGTCCCTGATCAATGTGTAAGTAAATAAGATCATTCATGAGTGATAATAAGAAAATTAATTTATAATAATAATAAAACCTTTGTGGCGAAATCATGAGAAAAAGATCTTTTGTTATGGTAAGAAAATAGCATGATCAGGAGAAAATAACTTGTAGATATCAATAGAACTCTGTATAGAAATAAAATTAATAAATGCTAAAAATAGCACCTAGCCCTATTAATGATTTTGAGGGATGCCCGGAGAAGTACATATATCCCTTGATGGTGGTTATTTGAATATACCATTGTTGTACCACTTTCAATATGTCTTTATAAAAATTATAATTATTTCGAATTAGAAGTGTAATATTGCAGTCATTGCTATGCATAAGGGTCCATAATTCAATTCTAATTTAATCACTCATTTTAAAATACATTTGCCAGATTTGAGGTATTTACAGACGTTCCCCACTTTACGAACATTCACTTTACCAGCTTCGAAGAGTCGAAAAAAACAGAGAAGATCCGCCGCTAGCTATTCGTCAACCGTAACGAGGCTACATGATGCGCACTGGATTCGGGCCAATTAATTTTTTAAGTACATTTTTTCAGTTATTTTTTATTTACTTAATTACTGTATTGTATACAGTATTCTGATTATTTCGATGTGTTTCAGTATGTTATTGTTTATTTGGTAGTATTTATAGCTCTTACATCATTAGTAGATATGAGTAGTCAATAACGAACACAGTAACAACTTACGAACAAATTCATGCTACGATCGGTCGTTCGGAACGCAACTTGTTCGTAAGGTGGGGAGGGTTTGTATATGGTAAATAAAGTCTCAGGAAACATAATTAGTGAATTAAAGCTATTATTTTATAGCCACACCAATGAACTATTGGTACTGGTAGCTCAATGGTTAAGACTCTGGGTTTACTGATTGGAATTGTTTACTGGGAATACTAATTGACTGCTGCTCTTGAGCAAGGTCCTCAACCCTTTGTGCTCCAGGGACTTTGTATCATGGCTGACGCTGCGCTTTGATTCCAACTTTGTAACATCGTGGGAATACGTGAAGTAAGAATTTCATTGTGTTCTGACATGACAAGTATAAACCACTTATACTTTTCTTTTCTACCTTTCTTATTGTCATTGTGCATGGTACACTTGCAGAGCAATAAAATGCAGATAGCATCTAACCAGAAGTGCATGAGTGGCCTATTTACAATAAATAAATAGCAGTGTGATAAATAAGGATATGGGGTCCATATGTACAGGGGTGAGGGTGAATACTGTACAGAAGGTGCAGTAGGTAATAATATATGTATGTATTGTAATATACAATATACTGTGCAAAGATTGTGCATAGATGTCATGAGATAACATGCTGAAATGACATGATCAAGTTATGTACATGTATGAATGTTGTATGATACAGTATATACAGAATAAATAAGTGACAATGCAGTAGTGCATTTGTGTAATAAAGACTCAGCACACAAAATAATTACCTCCAGCACTTCTTTGATTTGTGCCTTATGCTGAAGTTGTGTGTGACATAACAATAAGACCAATTTGTGTATATATAATGTGTGCATTTCAGTTGCCTTTCCTGTAAAATAAGTCAATTCAGTTATCATCATTAGTGCTCATTAATTTGGCTATTGTTTAATGGAAGCAAGGTGCAGTTTTTGCATAGAAATAAGGGACCCTGTGGGTTTCCTTGACATGGTATAACAGGTTGCTGAACACCATCAGCACATTTGGTGAGAACAATCTGTATGCTCTCCTTCCTCTCTTTCAATGGACTAAGGTCAGCTGAGCTCCAGGCTTGGAAATAATAAAACAGAGCAGAATTGAAACAAAAAGGAAAAAGCAGATATGAGGGGAACAATGCCTGGATTCCAATATAAGCTTTACACCGTGCTAACTGATTTCTATGCTTTCTTTTTTGGCATGTTTTTTTCCTGAATAGAGCACCAGATTTGCCAACATGGCCGACAGGCATTCATTTGTTTCTCGAAGCAATTTTTTTCCATCAGTCAGTATAAATGTAAGATTTAAATTTGGTTGGCCATAAGGTACAGTAGTCTTTTTTTATTATTTAGTTGTAAAAATGATCTGGAACAATTTGTAGAAATTATACAAAAACTAATTTGTTTGTCAAAAGATTTTGCCAAAGTGTATCATCTGGCTGAGAAAACAAGTTTGAGAAAACTGCAATCTATATTGCTCCTATGTGTTTTAATGGGAATCTGTCTATCAGATGAATTGCTGAGGGATAAAAACTACCGTATTTTTCGGACTATAAGCCACTACTTTTTCCCACGTTTTGAACCCCGTGGCTTAAACAACGAAGCGGCTAATTTATGGATTTTTCCTGGGTTTTTCCCTGTTTCACAAACTTCAAGCCAAAAAACTGAGCGACATAACATTAGACCAATGAAATTTCGAGCGGAACGAAAACGCACCTCACCTGTGTTCTGAGCTGCACGGCATCGGGAGAAAAAACGTTTTTTTTAAACGCATGACGATGCCAAAAGATAAACTCCAGAGAGAAATAGTTGTGAAAGGAAGGAGGAAGACAGTGAACAATGACTTTCTTTAACTTTCTGCTACTGTTTAGATACAAGCCGTTGTAATGCGTTGTATCTGGGTGAAGGGAGAGCTCGCTAACTCCAGTTACAACAGAAATCATATAAGCACAGACAGGTTTTCAAAACTCGTGCTTTTTTATAATTCTTGGCAACAGTGTTACTGGTTAGTCAAAGAAACTTAGAAATGAGCATCAGAAAATAATAAGGACATATTCCTCAGTCTTGAACACACACAGTAATAGCAGAAAAATGCAGTGGCAGGCTATTCCCAAAATACCGCTATGCTCCTAAAGGAAGCGCAACATATTTCACCCGTTACACCGTGTGTGACGTGTCTTTCATTAAAGCCTGTGTAAAGTTCATTAGTGTAGACATAGTGTAGACGGCTTATAGACAGGTGCGGCTAATTTATGTTAAAAATTAAAATCTTTGTCAAATTCAGTGGGTGCAGCTTATATATGGGTGCGCTTTATAGTCCGTAAATTACGGTAATAAAAATGAGAATAAACCCCTCATACACTCTATGGACAAAAGGATTGGGACAGATGACTTTTGACCAGCCGTATGTAGTTCTTCCTCAAATAGTTGGAAGCACACTGTCTTTTAATGCAGAAGTATGAAATGTGTCCTTTGCTTGAACTAGGAGACCAAAACCTGTTCAAGTACCTGTTCCATGAAGATATGCTTTACATAGGTTGGAGTGGGAGATGTCCTGCTATAGAATTCTGACTTCAACCATATTGAACAGCTTTGGGATGAAATGCACCTCAGGTGTTTTCACCTCACCTACATCAGTATCTGACTTTACTAACACCAGTTTGGCTGAATGAATCTCGCACAAATCACCACAAGCACACTCGTAAATCTAGTGAAACATTTTCCCAGAAGAGTGGAGGTTTTTAAAACAGCAAATGGAGATACATATAGTGTATGAATGCACAATTAAGTGACATTTGTATTGTAGAATTTGCAGTTAAAAAAATCCAAACCTCAATTTCCTGTGTTTTTCTCCATCCTGCTTTTTTTCTTACTTAAAAAAAAAAAAGATTATAATAATCTGTCTTGTCTATTGATGAGTGCTGGGTTTATTTGTCCTGCTAGGATATTCTTGTGAGAAATATTATCTTCTCTGAAACACCTGACTACACTTCGCTGAATTCCTCCGAATGCTCAAACGTGACTTTGATTCAAAGTAAACATGGCGGACTGTGTTTGGTCTCGGCTCCTCACTTGGTTATCAGCTTTTCTTTTATGTATTTTTGCACTAGTCAATCGGCGTTCCACTGACGCTCCAGGATGCTGTGTAGTAAATATTGAAAAATCTTTACGATTTACATTTTCTATGAGCGCAGAGGGCTTTAAATAGGATATTCCACACCACACACTACAAGATAATCTAAAAAGATAATGTGTAGAGAGCAGCTTAAAATCTGGACATTTTAATTTTTTTCCTTCTCCCCCATCAAGAGGGTTTAATCAACCAAAAACAGTGTGTCAAATATAGAGCTTACATTTGAATCATACTATTTATTCTGCCTAGTCCAAATCTCGCGTTATTAAAATTCAGCATGGGTTGTGTTGCAACAGAAGAAAGATTTAGACCGAGATGTAAATAGCCTGAAGTCATGATTTGCGCTGAAAACAAGCTTGATATATACTGAAATATACAAAAGCACAACATTATCATTACTGCTCCCAATGTGGGTTATAACGCCTCTTCTACAAAGGTGGTGAAATTGCTTTTTTTTCTGTGCTAGAGGGAAGAGATTCTCCATTATCGTATCTCTAGCAGCTGGTGCATTTATTAGAGGAGCACAAACTAAACAGCGGAAAATCTGAGATCATATATCATTGGGGTTTTTTTGGACCTTGTCCCCAAGTAGCTAATGCAATTTATCCACTAGAAAAAAAATATAGGTGAAGACATGAAGGATGATTTACTATGCTATACTATGTCTATCTAGGTATATATAAAATATATGGACAAAAGTATTGGCACACCTGACTTTTCCAGCCATGCGTGGTTCTTCCCTAAACTCTTTCCACAAATTTGGAGGTGCATACTTGTATAGAATGTCTTTGGTTGCGTTACCATTCTATTTTTCTTCAGAGCTAGGAGACCCAAACCTGTTCCAGCATGACCGCTCTGGAGCTCGGATCTCAACCCTACTGAACACCTTTAGGAGGTATGTGAATGCTGACCTCACCCCAGGCCTACTACATTGGTACATGACTTTGCTAACACCCTTGTGGCTGAATGAGCACAAATCTCCACAAACACACTCCAAAATCTATTGGAGCATCTTTAAAGAAGAGTGGACGGTATTGTAAAGGCAAATAAAGACTAAAAATGGAAAGCGATGTACATAAACACACAATCCTCTGGTCAATCCTGTGGGCTCCACCACCATCATCAAGTTTGCTGACGACACTCTTGTGGTGGGCCTGATCTCCAACAACAATAAGACAGCCTACCTACAGGAGATTAAAAACCTGGAGAGATGGTGCCAGGAGAACAATCTTCTCCTGAATGTCAGCAAGTTAATAGTGGACTTCAGCACAAAACAGAAGCAGTCATATTAACTGCTAAAGATCAACATGACCCCAGTGGAGAGAGTGGACAGTTTCTGGTACCTAGGTGTTCACATCAGTCTTAGTCCTGTCATATCAACACCCTGGTGAAGTAGGTCAGGCAGCATCTATACCATCTGAGAAGCTTAAGGGATTTTAAACAACCCTCTTAGGTGTCTAAAGACCTTACACCTGCACCATTGAGAGTGTTCTGACTGGTAGCATCACTTACTGGTCTGGGAACAGCACCATGCAGGACAGACGAGCCCTCTACAGAGTAGTGCGGTCAGCTGAACGTAACATCCGCTCCGAGCTTTCTGATCTGCAGGACATTAACGTACAATGAACAGGAGGATAATGACCTCAGCCATCCCAACAATGGACTCTTTTCTCTGTTAAATTCACTTTAATCTGTACTTCTGTCTATATCTGTCATACACATATCCAGCCCTTTCTGTCTGTGGCATGCATGTACAAATATATATACATACATACATATATAAAATTCTTAAACTTATTTTTATACTCTAGTTATACTTTATACATTTAATATATTGTTATTATTATTATAATTTTTTTTTTTAATAAATGTTATACATTTTATTATTCATTTACAAGGATGCATATATTGCCATACAAGCAAGTTAAACGTAGGGTATTTATTTTGTAAAAAGGGAATAGGCAACAAGTCTCTAATCCCAAAGCAAAATAATCACAATTCTATTTCTTTGATACACCAAGTCACAATGTCAGGACTATCAAGATACTCAAAGACTGACTCTACAACCTGCTATTATAGAAGCTCTCTCTCTCATCCATTTTAACAAGGAGTGACATAATGCGCTTTTTTTTCCGTTTTCAACAGCGAAAGAATAAAGACGCTGACGAGATGCAAGGTCAGGAGCTGAAATAATGGGTTGTGGGACAAGATGCAGAGGAAGTGTGTGTGCATATATCACCATGATAAAGCTCACTAATCTTCCTCCAACAGCCCACACAGCCATCACCTCATTTCCAGACAACCTTCATTTTTATCTCTACATACTTCAGCATAAACAAGGGCACATCATAAAAGCAGACGGGGAACAACTGCAGACATTTTGTCCGAGACTTTGTTTACACAAGCGTGCAATAGGATAATTCAGTTTAGTTTTATTTGTTTAGCGCTTTTTTAACAATGGAAAATTGTCACACAATAGCTTTACAGAAGTAAATAATGACAAATCTATATTTTAAAGTCATAAATTCATCCCTATGCATTCATCCAGTGGCGACATTGTCGAGGAAATACTCCATGAGGAAGTATGAGGAAGAAACCTTGTGAGGACCAGACTCAAAAGAAAAGCCATCCTCATCTGGGTGATGCCAAAATTCTTTCCATACATTACTGTTCTATCATTTTTGAGGTTATCAATTTTTAAAAAATCGCCCTTCAGAAATCCCCCTAATTCTAGTTATGAGGTATATACTTAAAGATACAGAATACTGTCCCAGTACTTTTGTCCATATTTGTCATATTTGTTTATATCTATAGCATCAATGAGCAACAAATTAAAGGGGCATCAAGTCAAACCTCGTAGCATCCTATTAATGCAGTAGAACAATATATATATTTCTTAGTGGTGTTCATTGTAATAAATAGAAATTTATTCTATTTTAGAGGTAGAAGTAGTGAAAATCAAGTCACTCTGGCTGATGACTGGATGGTAATGTGTTTGCATTTGCAATTTATTGTTATTATTAATATTATTTTTCCAATATTGCACCAAAAACCCCAAAATGTGATAAAATGTTACTCTGAATTGCCGTATCACAAACACTTTGACTCAAATTATAGCTCCCCGTCTGTTTGTTTATTTGTGTGGACTCATCACGTCTCATTTGATGGAAATGTCTCTGCATGTGGTCCGCTTCTGTGTACTTTTGACTGATGAGAAATTTTCTCAGATGTCTCAATAACCACTTTGAACACTGGGGGTTTGGAGCAGCCAGCCAGAGAGCGAGTATTCATGCTCACCCCGATTTAGATCATTTCCAGCAAATCCAGCAGTGTTGCTGGGTGCCAGTGGCCCAGTCTCAAGCCGAGTGAAATACAAGGCTTTTGTTTGCTTTCTTTGGCCTTTTCTCTTACTCTCTCTCTCTCTCTCTCTCTCGCTCTCTCTCTCTTTCTCACACAATTTCAATTTCAGTGTACTTTCAGTGTACTTTTGACATGATTTATGACATAAAAAATGACCAGAGAATCAATAGAAAAGAAGTGTATCTAGTGTGTCTAGTGGTTAGGATGCGGCGCTCTCACCGCTGCGGCACGGGTTCGATCCCTGGTCAGGGAACCAACCCCAGCCACTCTTAGTGCCAGTCCCAAGCCCGGATAAATGGGGAGGGTTGTGTTAGGAAGGGCATCCAGTATAAAAACATGTGCCAAATCAAACATGCAGAGGATCCGCTGTGGCGACCCCTAACGGGAGAAGCCGAAAGTTTATTTACAAATGTTTGACATACACTGAACATTTTCATTATGGAAATATTATCTGCAACATTTTCAATATTTGGAAACCTAGTTGGTCTTTAATAGTTTTAAGACGCATATTCTTTTTTGTTTGTGCAAGAGTTGGACAATGAATGTCTAGAGGAAAGTTTTGTGCACAGATGAGTCCAAATGTGAGATTTTGGGCTCTAACAGAAGAACTTGTATAAGACAGAACAGGAGAGAAGATGTAATCAGACTTCCTAACCCACACAATCAAACATGGAGGTGGAAGCTTAATGGTTTGCGGTTGTTTTGGAGACTTATATTGGGTGAAAGGAATAATGAACCAACATGGCTATCATTCCATAATTCAACACCATGCGATTCCCTATAGACTTCAGCTCATTGGAACTGACTTCATTACACAATAAGACAATAAACTGAAATGAATGTCAAAGCTCTGTAAGTGTTATTTAGAGAGCAAATAGTCGTCTGGAGTCTTATCTATCATGGAATGGCCAGCCCAGTAAATGCTTTGGAACTGCACTGGGATGAACTGGATCATAAGAAAGAAATCTACAACTGATAACGAACAGCTTTGGCAACTTTTGAAAAAGACATTGCACAGCATTTCAGTACTCTTTGGAAAACTGTCTAGAAGCTGAGAGCATGTAAAGCCGTTATTCATGCTGAATTGTTTGATCAATGTAAATCTTCATACTGTTACATTACCAAGTTTGTTGCATGTAAGCAAAAGGAACATGCATGTGTCTCTCAAAAATGATACAAAAGTATGTGTTTCCAAACTTTTGACAGGCACTATAAGTAAATGAACATACAACTATCCCCCTTTAAATCACACTGGTTCACTATTAAACATCTTTTTATCTTAACATTTAAAATACTGTACACCATGAAATCTGGTAAGCATTCCAAATGCAATTACAGTCTATAGTCTGATGTACCATAGTATAAGTTCCCTGGTGGTCTAGTGGTTAGGATGCGGCGCTCTCACCGCTGTGGCCCGGGTTCGATCCCCGGTCAGGAAACCAACCCCAGCCACTCTTAATGCTGGTACCAAACCCGGATAAATGGGGAGGGTTGCATCAGGGAGGGCATCCAGGGTAAAACCAAGTGCCAAATCAAACATGCAGATGATCCGCTGTGGCGACCCCTAATGGGAGAAGCTGAAAGAAAGTCTGATGTACCATAGTAATGACACCAGAGAAGCATTTGCCCTTTGGTGACATATAGGCTAACAAAAACAGATTTTTATATTTAGCGATGGGTGGGATATATTTATTTGGCAGCAAGTGAACTTTTGTCCTCAAAGTTGATGTGTTAGAAGCAGGTAAATTGGGCAAACGTAAGATTTGAGTGAGTTTGACAATGGCCAAATTGTGATGACTAGACGACTAAGTCAGAGCATCTCCAAAACTGCAGCTCTTGTAGGATGTTCCTGGTCTGCAGTGGTCAGTATTTATCAAAAGTGGTCCAAGGAAGGAACAGTGGTAAACCAGTGACAGGGTCGTGGGTGGCTGAGGCTCATTGATGCAGGAGGCTGGTCCAAGTGGTCCGATCCAAGTGACGAGTTACTGTAGTTTAAACTGTTGAAGAAGTTCATGCTGTTAATGCTCAACAGTTCAGGACTGTTCCGGCAAAAATTCAAAGGTGGGACAAACACAATATTAAGCAGGTGGTCATAAAGTAATGCCTGGTCGGTAATATATTTACAGATATACACAGGAGAGAATAAAGTTTGTTGGATATTAATTACATTTTTGTAACTCTGAAAATATGCAATTGAACTGGTTAATTTAGACGTATATAAACTCAGGCTGTTTTGCATATCAGAAATATCAGTTAATAATACTTCTACTGGTAGTTCTAATACTACTAATAATATTAATAATAACTTCCAGCAAAAAAAGATTCATATTACATATTACACATAATACCACCTATAGAGAAAGTTTTGCTAGTATAAGTAATATTGTAGCAGCAGATTTTTTTTAAACCTTAAAATTTTGTTCTTGTGACACTACTAATGCTGTTAGCAATAAAAAGTGTAATATACTTTTATTTATTTATTTATTTATTTATTTATTTATTTATTTATTTATTTATTTATTTCTAGATGAAATAATTATATAGTTAGTATATACTGTATATATATATATATACAGTACAGACCAAATGTTTGGACACACCTTCTCATTCAAAGAGTTTTCTTTATTTTCATGACTATGAAAATTGTAGATTCACACTGAAGGCATCAAAACTATGAATTAACACATGTAGAATTATATACATAACAAAAAAAAGTGTGAAACAACTGAAAATATGTCATATTGTAGGTTCTTCAAAGTAGCCACCTTTTGCTTAGATTACTGCTTTGCACACTCATGGCATTCTCTTGATGCCTCCTTTGAAGAACCTACAATATGACATATTTTCAGTTCACTTTTTTGTTATGTATATCATTCCACATGTGTTAATTCATAGTTTTGATGCCTTCAGTGTGAATCTACAATTTTCATAGTCATGAAAATAAAGAAAACTCTTTGAATGAGCAGGTGTGTCCAAACTTTTGGTCTGTACTGTATATATAATATATATAAACTTTTGGTCTGTACTGTATGTGTATATATATATATATATATATATATATATAGTGGAACTGTATCTCGCCCTCGGTTAACTCGACAACCCTATTAAGTCGACGTTTTTGAAGTGGAATCGCCAAATTCTCGCTTTGTCTAAGCATATTTAATCGGTTATGTCGACTTTTTTATGTCGAAGAACCCAAATATCTCGATCACAAGGGGGGAAAAAATATGCCATTTAATGTCAGTTATGTCGACCGGCACTGTGCAGCCGCAGAAGAACTCGCGAAAGTGGCAGAAAAAATCAAGCCTTACAAATGCTACAGGTGTTGTATTGTATACTGGTGAATCTCTGCTGTTAGTTAGTGCACATATGCCTTTTGTTGTTAAACGTTATGCGATGAACGGGAGGCGAAAGCCACGCTTGGTAGGAGCTCTGGGAAGAAAAGAGCAGCCGTTGGGAGAGTGCCGGTGGGAAGGCACGTCCCGGGATACGCATGAGCGATAACAACGACCGCTGTGAACCAACATATACCAACAATAACGGACAGTGAGAGTGTGGAAGTTTAAATAGGAGCTGGTGATGATGCTAAACGAGCACCATATGTGCGCGATTGAAGCCGGGAGCTTCAGAGAAAGCGGCCGAGAAAGGATTCCTGACAGTTAACAAACATGTATGTACATTTTTATAGCATGCCCTCATCAAACAAATCGCAGCAACGCTGTTGTGTAAAAAACCCTCCAAAAACATGTGCATGCACATTCTCATTTATTAACGCACATCATGTACATAAAGAAATTTCAAGTACGTTAATATACTGCTGCCATATGGATTTTCGTTTATCTCGATCATCGGTTATCTTGATACTTTTTGGCGACCCCCTGGGACATCGACATAACCGGGTTCCACTGTGTATATATATATATATATATATATATATATATATATATATATATATATATATATATATATATATATATAGTTAGCATTTTATAGCATAGTTTTAATGATCATGTGTCTTAAAAGTAACATCTGTTGAAAATATTAAGATATTAACAGATATTTGAACCTTGTTCAGAGCTGGGGGTTATGACAAGGCCTATAGAGAAATGAATAATTTAGTAAATTATATCTTCTTGGAAATGAAGATAAATGTATATTTGTATATCGTATATATATATATAATTATATTTAAGTGATAAAATCCTTCAGAATCACCCTTGCCTGTTAATCAGTCAGTGTAGAAATGCTATTCCTCTGCATTTGCAGTTTCTCATCATACATCTATTAAGCCTTTTACAATAGTCAGAGCTACAAGAGGATTATATTGATTTTGCTCGTATGAGAAGGATTTCACTCCCGTTCCCTCTTTCAAGTCCATTTCTTTTTTCTTTTCAGTACTTGAAAGTAACTTCATAATCTGTGAATGACTTATTTGAGGTGAGCCAAGTAATAAGGGGAGACGCAGATGAGAGAAAAGTGATATTGAACAGAACACGCATGGCTTGGTGCTCGCGTTGTGTCCGCAACACGAAACAATAGAGAGAGATTGAGTCACAGACACTGAGATTTCAAAGTGTTCAAAACCTCCCATCTGTCTGCCTGCTAAGAGAATCCTATGTAAGTACAAAAAAGAAAGAAAATGCTTTACAAGCACAAGATGACATCCAATGGCAGAAATTCAAGGTGACTGTAATACCAGGATTTCTTGCAACACCAATCTGCTGTTAAGATGCTTGCATACTGAAATACAATCCGTTTGACTCGAAGAAATCACTGATGCAGAATTGTCCAATCTGCTTCCTTTTCAGGATAATTTCATTCACTGTCCCTTCGTTATCACATACTATTGTGTCTATTTAAATGATATATTAGTGCTGGGGTGGCCAACCCCAGCCTGGTTTCATGCGGCTCTTACATTCATATCGAAGTTTGTGTTTGTGTTTTTTTTTTTATGTGCGTGTTTGCTTCGCTTAAGCTCAAGCGAAGCGAACATGCACATTAAAAAAAACACAAACACAAACTTCGATATGTTATATATTTTCCGCCCTATGTCAGGTGTCATTAGCGCATTTCAAAGCTTCAAATCTTCAGCGCCACTTCAGCTCACTCCATGCTAACATCGACCAGGAATTTCCAAAAGGGAGTGAACTTCACAAGCACAAGTTGGTCACTTTGAAAAGTCAGGCAAAAAGGCAGATACAGTTTTAACTGGTTTGGAACATTACACAAGCTAAAAAGCCATACAATGAAGGGGAGTTCATTAAAAAATGCCTTAGTGAAGTTGTTGAAATCTTGTCTTCTGAAAAACGACAAACTAAACCGCATCAGACATCCAACTGTCCCGCCACACTGTTGAACCACAGTTGCACTCTGACCTGGAATGGCAGAAGTCCCACTAAGCAACATGCATAGTAAAAGAAAAATGCTATTGTAAATTATTATATTTTTGTTTGTGGACTTGGTTGAACTGAGAGTTTGTGTGTGTGAGACAGTGCACACAATGTTCATTGTTGAAAATGACTGGCTTGTGGTCTTAGAACTGTAGGAGTCCATTTCTGTCATTATCATGATTGTGTGTGACATTTACAATAAATCTGGCTGAGCAGAGGTGTGTGTGTGTGTGTTTGTGTGTGTGTGTGTGTGTGTGTGTGTGTGTGTGTGTGTGTGTGAGTATGGGATGGGTGATGTTCATGTGTGCCCATGTGTATGATGTGGCTCTTTGCGGTAACACAGTAAAAAATGGTCTTGGTCTCTTGACTGGTTGGCCACCCCTGTATTAGAGTATGTGTGGGCAATTCTTTGGGAGGTTCCTCCGGGGTTTGCTCAGGGTTCTTCGGTTTTCTCATTATTATAGTAAGTGGATTGGTGAGTTTTTTGGCATTTTTATATAAAACAGAAATTGCTGTATTAAGGGAAAAAAAAGAAATATCACATGTACATAAGTATTCAGAACCTCTGAAACAACACTTGTAAATGCGCTCAAGTGCCTCCCACTTCTCTTGCTTGCTCATGAGATGTTCCTACACCTTGAAAAAATAAGCTAGATTTGTGCCTGCAGAACTCAGAGACAGGAGGCAAAGATCTGGGGAAGGCTACAAAAAGAATTCTGCTTTATTGAAGTCCCAAGAGAACAGTGGCCCTTATAATCCTTAAATAGGAGAAGTGTGGCTCAACACTCCATCATTCTGGGCTTTATGGCAAAGTGTCTAGATGGAACCCTCTCCTTAGTGCAAAATCCATAGTGGAGGGCTGCAGTGATGGTTATCCTTCTAGAGCTTTGCCCCATCTCCACACAGGATCTCTGGAGCTCAGTCAGAGTGACCAGCGAGTTCTTGATCACCTTTCATACTCTCTTGTGAGGGAACTCAACCCTACTGAACACCTTTGTGATTAACTGATTGCATCCCAGACCTCCACCCTACAGCAGTGTCTGAACTCATGAATGCTCTTTACCCAAATGATCCCAAATCTCCAAAGCTACTCTCTAAAACGTAGAAGAAAGCTTTCTCAGAAGAACGGGGCTAATTATTTACATTGGGCAGGTGCCCTTATCCAGAGCAATTTACAATTATCTCATTCATACAACTGAGCAGTTGAAGGTTAAGGGCCTTGCTCAAGTACCTTGGATTTGAACTAACAACTTTCTGACCACTAAATTATAACGGCAAATGGGGACTAAATCTTGCATGAGACACTTAATGGACACATGACTTTGATGATCAGGTGCCGACTTTCATACAACAACTTTCATACAACAATAAGGACTCATAATAATCCATATCCTTCTATTCCTGTCACCCTTTCTCTCTCTCTCTCTCTCTCTCTCTCTCTCGGTCGAGTTAAACATGCTCGTGAGGTTCCAGTGACCACTGTTTCTGCCCCTCTTCCCTCTGCGGATCTTCCCACTTCGTCCAGTCCTGCCTCTAGATAGTGTTCTCTTCGACTGGAGGCCACTCTGTGCAGCTGGGTACGGTTTCTCATCAACACATTGGGTGGTTCCATGAAATTCCGGAGTAAGAACGGGCGCTTTTAGGTTGGATTTGGACTGTAGTTAATGTCAACAGTCTGCTACACTGACTCAGGACTACAGTTTGCATCTGATCACCATCACTGTACCCCGCAACATTGTTTATCTGCAACAAACGGACATTTAGTGCAACCCAGATGAGGATGGGTTCCTCTTGAGTCTGGTCCCTCTCAAGGTTTCTTCCTTATGCCGTCTCGGGGAGTTTTTCCTTGCCACAGTCGCCACCGGCTCAGTCATCAGGGACAAACTTACTTATAAAGAACATATTCATTTTTTATCACCACATTATCTGTGTGAAGCTGCTTTGAGACAATGTTAATTGGTAAAAGCGCTATACAAATAAAAATAAATTTAATTGAATATAGATAAAGATATTTGGTAGCAGTTGCATTCTATGAATTAGCCCTCTCTTCATTTATCTACTGGACCTGAGCTTGTTGAAATCTGTAACCTGGAATCTGAAATCTGTTAAGGCCACATTGAGCATCATTGATTGGTCCCCAAGCATAACTAAAATATCCTTTACGTGCGTAAGTACACAATCAATTGTCATGAAACCAATTTTTATTCAAAAACTTTTAGAAGTAAATTGTCAGCAAAGTGCAATATTTTTTTTTCTGCTACAGTATAGCCCAGGCTGACACCTGAGATAATGGGACAGCTGCATTGAAAAACCGGTCAGCTGACGGCATCTCAGAAGGCTCCAGTGTATGAAAACCTTCAATTCCGACATGACTCAATGACTTCTTTCCTCCAATTACAGCCTGAGTAGGCAGCAACCCATTGCATCATGTTTACGAGGCACCCCAAGTGAGTTGCAACCTTTATCTAATATTTCACTCCTCTCATACGGGACTCGTATGGAGCTTGGGTTTCTATTTGTGATAATATACTAATAATACATCTCTGCTGGATTGATAGAGAGAGGTATACTTTTGCTACTTTTGGGTTCTCAATGAGGCTTAATGAAGTATAGATGCTGCTTTCAAATCAAAATGAAGACATGAGTAGCGCAAGCCTCAGGGAAATTAACTTCAGTGATGTGTGTTTGTATGCATGTAGTGCATCCTTTCAGGGAGTATGCAGTGCTATGGAAAAGTAATGAATCATTAATAATAATCATGCGGCAGTCTGGGGAAACTTCAACTTTTGACACTTATAGATAAACACAGGAAAAATGGGGAACCGAGGGATAAATTGTGATTGTTAGATGAATCCAAAATGGCAGGTCTTGTGGAGGGTTCGTCGTATGCAGGAATTAGCACTTACATAAAGTGGTCCAAAATGGCAAGGTGCATGTGTGTGAAGGTTAGTCCATCTGGTCTAAGCCCCTTTAGAAGTCCAACTAGTACAAATTGCTGAAAAAGTTAAAGTTCATTCTGTCTCTGATATAAAAAACAAAGTCTCAGAACACATAGTGGAACTGGCTGAAGAGCAGTCAGAGTGACCATGCTGACCTCTTTACACCTTTGAAAACTCCTACAATGGATAAAAGTGCATCAAAACTGGACTATAGAGCGATGGATGAAAATGGTTGGGTCTGATGAATGACACACACTGTGTGTGTGTGTGTGTGTGTGCACTAAGAACGAATCTGTAAAGTCAGAAGGAATGGGTGCTTTTATATGGGGTTTTTTTTTATCCGTCTTGAAGTAATTTTCTGTTTTACCTTCCATGCTCTGTCAGCTCTCAAAGATTTTTATTTTAGGTTTAAATATTGGAACGGTAAAAAAGCTACAAATTTATTTACCATCAGACACAATTTAAATTTCAAGGAGTGAAGGTAAGACCCATATCTGACTCCAATTCCATTTCAATTTCATTTCTATAAAGCGTTTAACAATATTTTTTACAAAGCAGTTTCAGAGACTATATTTAGAGCAATGGTGGAAAAATATATTGGAAAGTGGACGGAAAAAGAGTAATATATTCTCTGTATGAGATCTTTAACTTTAAAAAATTCTCTTTATATAATTTCATATCTTTAATTTAAAATGAAAATCAATTAAATGAGAATGAAATGGCATTCAAAGTTTATAGATCAATTTATTTTATTTCAAAAGAGGTTTTATCAATGTGTTTAATAAATAAACAAATAAATACATTTATGTATTTACTTATTTTGCTGGCAAACACTGATTTACCTTACTATTTATAGGCGTGAATTTTCTCGAGCATGAATAAAGTGATCTGTCTCTGTCTGTCTGTCACAATTTTACAAAATCAGTATGAAATGTCTGACCTTTTAACTACTTCTTTATTTCTTAATTCTTACTGCAAGACTGCATTATATTTAGAGAAAAGAAAAATCCTTCAAGAAGTGTTTTATAGGCTTTTTTAAATTGATATGAATGATTTTAACAATTTAAGGTCCAAATTTTAAAAATTGATCAAAAAAATAAAAAAAATCGTTTTTGAAGCCATAATGTAAGCACAACTACACGTAAGCTACACAATTAAAGGTAAACTTTTAGAAAAAAAAAAGCCTAGCATTATTATTCCAATAAAAGCTACATGAATATAAATATAGCTGTACATATATTTAATTAGATTTTTTCAGTTCATGACACAAATCAAGTCAAATCAAATGCAATGAACGTAAAATTGGGGTGATGTGAACACATTTGCAACCACCTGCGAGCAGATGGACAGCCGTATTTTAAACCATCTAAGGATGAAAAATTGAGGAGAGAGGTGGCCCAACATACAGGGGGTTGCAGTAATCGAGTCATGTGGAAATGAAGGGATAAATGACTGTTTCAAAACTATCTCTATATATTGACTTGTTTGTCTAGCTTAAGACTACTATCAAGATAAAACTTTAAGTTTATAGCATTTCTGGTGAGTTATGCTGAGAAGGTATCTAGGTTAGCTGAATTTCTATTAGAGAATTAATTTGAAGTCAGGTGTGTCAGAAAAGTATGTGAGGGTGGTGCAGGACATGTATGAGGACAGTGTGACAGCAGTGAAATGTGCTGTGGGAACGACAGACTGGTACAAGGGGGAGGTTGGACTGCATCAAGGATCGGCTCTGAGCCCTTTCCTGTTTTCAGTGAAAATGGGCAGGTTGATAGACAAGGTCAGACAGGAGTCTCCATAGACTATGATGTTTGCGGAAGGTATTGTGATTAGAGGCGAGAGTAGGGAGCAGTGGTGAGAGGGAGGGCAGTGGAGTGGAGCGGTTGCATCGAGAAGAGGTGGAGAAGGTGGAGGAGTTTAGGTACCTGGGGTCAACAGTGCAAAGTAATGGTGAGTGAAAAGAAGAAAAGTGTGCAAGCAGGGTGGAGTGGGTGGAAAAGAGTGATAGCAGGAATGATTTTTGATAGAAGGGTATCTGCAAGAGTGTAAGGGAAAGTTTATAGGGCTGTGGTGAGACCTGCGATGTTATATGGTTTAGAGACAGCGGCATTGAGTAAAAGACAGGAGGTGGAGCTGGAGGTAGCAGAGCTGAAGATCTTGAGGTTTTCGCTGGGAGTGACCAGTATGGACAGGATTAGAAACGAGTTTATTAGAGGGACAGCGCATGTAGGACGTTTTGGAGACAAGGCGAGGGAGGCGAGATTAAGATGGTTTGGACATGTGTAGAGGAAGGACATGGGGTATATCAGTAGAAGAATGCTGAGGATGGAGCCACCAGGAAGAAGGAAAAAAAAGACCAAAGATGAGGTTTATTAATGTGGTGAGGGAAGACATGCAGGTAGTTGGTTTGAAAGAGGCAGATGTAGAGGACAGGGGGTATGGAGATGGATGATCTGCTGTGGAGACCCCTAATGGGAGAAGCCAAAAGAAGAAGAAGAAGAAGAAGATTTGGAGTCAATTGGATACTTTGGGTTTTATTGTCGTTCAACAACTTAAAATTGTTAGTGAGGCAAATTTTAAGTTCCTGAAGACATGCTTTTGGTCACTTATGTGCGTCAGTGTCTTTATGTTTAATGGGTATGTAGAGTTGGGTGTTATCTTCATAGCAGTATTAACACACACCAGATCTACTCATAATAGATTGTAGAGGTAACATGTATAAGCAGTTTTGGGCAGTAACGCGTTACTAGTAACGCGTTACTGTAACGCAGTTACTTTAAAAAAATAAAGTAACTCCGTTACCGTTACCGTATGGTGCGTTACCCGTTACTTTTTTAAATGAAAGAATTTGGGCTGAAGTGTAGCCTACAGTCTAACCTGTTTACAGCAGCGACGAATTGTAGGATTGGTGGATGAACCACTGTAAACTCGAAGAAGACGCACTGTGGGTGTGTCTCCGTTAATTCAGGTCTATGCGGCAGTAATGGCGAGTCGAGGCGAGAGCAAGACGAATTTCTCAAAGTGGAAATATGCTCATTATTTCACTTTAGTTGAGTATAAATACAAAAACTTTTTTGTCAAATGTAAGCTCTGTCTTTCTGGTTCGGAGCTCGTATCTACTGCGATAGCAGCACCTCCAGAAACTCCATGCCTCGACAAAGCTAAAAGCTAGAAGCTAACCTGGTGTTATGTTCTACATTGTTGATAGTTTTTATACTTAAGCTGTGAAAGGAACATTTTTATGAGCTCATCACAACAGCTTTTATGGTGCAGAAGCCACTTTAGTTTTTGATTGTGAATATATTATCCAGCTTGTTTTGTTATTTATTTCAGAAATCCTTGTGATATATTCAGTTTGTGCTGCTCTGACTTAAATAAAATAGTGTTTAAAAATTACTTTGTGTTTAAGTCAGTTTTGTGTTTGTAGACCATAACACATAAAAGGGCATTAATGGAAACATTAAAAGAACGTTCTTTAAAAAAGTAACTAAAAGTTACTTTTAACAGTAACGCATTACTTTTTTGTGTAAGTAATCAACAAATTAACTGAGTTACTTTTTGAATGAAATAACCAGTAACTGTAACTAGTTACTATTTTTAAGTAACTAGCCCAACACTGTGTATATGTATATGTATATGTATAGGTGACACCAAAAGTTATAAATCATTAAAACATTCCAAACATCAGAGAGTGAGAAATATCATGAGCACCAAAGTGTGTGATTAAGTAACATCCTTTCTACAGTCTTATACAGTCAGTTGAAGGAACCAGGAGCTCCGGAATTAGCTCAGCTTTTAAGATCATTATAGATTTATAGAATATTCATTATACAACACCAACTCATTCATGCCAGAGCCATTCAGTGTTCAATAATGGAGAAACAGTATATGTAGAATGTTATTTTGAGTATCGATTAAGATGTTGTTTATCCTCAAATTGAATGTCCAAAATCCTTATTAAGTGGCATCCAACCAGAGCTGATCCGTCATTAGATGGCTCAGGATCCTCGTGGGGTCAGCATCTTTTGTTTGAAGGTCCACAATCTTCATGAAGTGGGACACAATTGGAGTAGGCATATTTAGATCCCTTGGGATCTCATGTTCATTCATAATATATCAGGCATTACTTTATTAAAAAAGTATGCATTATGCAGCAGTCCCAAACTGCGCACAAATAACGAATGCTGAATATGGAGAAATGATACAAAATATGTTATATGGACAAAAGTTGGTGTACAATAAACCATCACATTTAGTCCCAGTTTAATGTTACAGTAACATCTATATTTCTGCTTTATGATACACAATCTATATTTCTGCTTTATGATACACAATCTATATTTCTGTTTTATGTTCATACCATGGCATTTCGGAACGGTGCACATTTGTACCGAATGCAATTCTTGTTTTACTTGTTTACTTCCCTCACAAGCATATTAAGTGGCAGACCGCAAGTTTGTTTAGTCTCAGCCTTGCACTCCCAAAAATAAAATATCTATAAAAAAAAGTTTATTAAATCAAATTAATGCAATACACTTTTTTCTTGCATTGATAAAAATGAGTATATATTGCTAGCATGTTGTAAAAAGGTATTTGTGCATAAGTTTTCTCACATTGTGTTTCCTGTACGGATCGTGCAGCATTGTGTCACTGTTTAGCGAAATGGATATATAATCAATTTAATCAATATAATAAAAAAGTGTATTGCATTAAATAGATTTATTACATTTTTTATATATTACATTTTTTATTTCAACCAAACAGGCATTTTATTTTAAAATTTACATCACAAATTTTTATAATTCTGTAATAAACTCTGTTAATAAAAGCAAAAATACAAGCAATTTTAATCTTTAAATTGAATCAAACTGTGACTTAAAAACTGAGGTACATACTGGACAGTGAATATTGTGTTATACCCCTATATATTTTTTATGTCAGTGTCTGAATTCTAATATTCTGTTTCATTCCTTTCTTCTCATATAGTGAATTCAAGCTCCATGCATTACTTAGTGGGTGAATGGACAAGTGAGCGATTTCAGGCCGCTTCAGTGTGACGTTTCATATCACCTTATGCTATTTAGGATTTGACCTATTAGGGTTCTGTAATGCAATTTAAATATCTTCACAAATTTCTACTTTCGAATGAACTGATCTGCAGAGAACTCTCGAGTAAACTTTGACAATCAGCAGGTGAACTAAGACCATACATTTCCTGTAATTTGCTGTGATTATCCAGACATCACACTGGGACAGCGTGGGAGAGGTCAGCGAGTTCGTAGTGAGTCTATGGGGGGTTAATGTAGCATGTTTAAACTCCAGTTGAAGCCGTAATTACTAAAAACCCTGAACAGCTGTGCCACCATGCTAACTCAATAGCAACCCGATAAAGCAATCACAGATCTGAAGAAGTGGAAAGCAAAGAGCACACACTACCATTCAGACGCAGTGGAGTGCCCAACGTGGTCTTTCTCTGCCGGACTCGAGGCAGCTGCAGCCCTGAGATTACAGGATGAGACTAGAAAACTGCAATCAGGACAGCCTGGACTCATGATTGCGAAATATACATGAGCCAGCTTGTATGAAGTTGTAAGCAGTTAAAGTTAGGCGGAGTTTTTCCTTCAAATGAAATCTAATTAAATGTCTTTGACTTCGGGACAGTAGAATCTGTTGGTTCATATCATGTTTCACAAAAAGCACTTGGATTGTGAAAGAGTAAATTGCTATTTTCGCCACCAAGCTTGGTAGAATTGGTAGCAATTGTAGAATTGCTGAATTTGGTGTCCCTTTTGTTGCATAATGTTAACCCAATTCATATAGTTTGTGGCTTATGATTTGACAAACTGTAAAATGAGATTCACCAATTTATTAAATAAGACGCTTTAGAAATGTTTTCGATGTGCACAACCTCAGATTATGTGGCCTGCATTATTTGTTGATTATTAAAACATTTCCTGTCTAAACTTATGCATTTGACTACAATTAAGTGCTGTATTCACCTCCATGCTTTCAAGGAAATGAGACGAATAGCCCTATGACAGAATGTGTCCTCTAGGTTGCTTTTACAATAGAAAAGTCACTACTACAGGGTTAATGCAAGGTGCCCATAAACTATGTGAGAACTGTGCTTTTCAGATTCCTCACAAATTCCCTGCATATTCCCTTTTTGTCTCAGTATTATTTAATGTGTGTACATTAATTGGGACACCTGGTTTTTCCAGCCATTTGTGGTTTTTCCCCAAACTGTTAAAGGCACACAGTTGTTAAGGATGTCAGCGAATGCAGCAGCATTGAAAATTCCATTCAGTTGAACTCGGAGACATGACAATGTGCACAACGCCAGCTGCATGATAAGGCATGGGTTGGAGTCGAAGATCTTCTACTATAGAACTCTGATCTCAACCCTATTAAAAATATGGGAATCAATTGAAATGTTGACTGCACCCCAGACCTCCTCGTTCAGTATAAAATGTATAACCAAGCAAAACAGCCTTAAAATTGGAAGAAAAATAATGTACATAATGTACATTTCCAAGAAAGACCTAGATTTCCTAGAAATTGAACTTTTCTCTTTCCTACAGTATAATATACTACCAGAACCAGGTTTATGTAACTTTAATGCCTGCCCTTCAGTTGTATTTATTTGTTCAATCACCAGTTCCTGAGGTGGCTTTCAAGTTTGAGAAATCACACTGTGGGTGTGTGATCTAATTTGCATAAATACCAACGTGTATTTAACATTTATTGCCTAAAAAATTTATTTCTATTGAGGAAAACATGCAAATAAGTTTTATTTTTTTCGTTTCTGCTCACAGTTACTGTTGATTTGTTTTGTTTACACGAGTATTAACTTTATCAGTGCCTGAAATTGATCTTTTTTTTTATGATTCCTCAAATCACTGGAGGGAGGTAGCAAGCCATTTTTTTCCTTTGTCATTTTAAGCTTTGTTAATTGCGTTTCTTTGCTCTTTTTTCGCCTGAAGGGATGAAAATACAATTGCTCCCTTAAGGCTTTTTTTTTGTGGAGATTTACTAATGAATGCGGCGACACAATAAGTCAAGTATCCGAGCTAACATTAAAGTAAAAGCAGAAATTTGCTTTTTTTTCCCCCTTCTTCTTTAAAATGATCGTTAAAAAAAATCTCTTCAACCTCTTTTAATTGGATTTCCTCTGGCTTGTCGTTTAACAAACTTTGGGAAGTATGACTCACAAAAAACTGAATATGGATCCATGTATTTTTTGAGAATTTTAACCTTTTTTTACTCTTCTGCTTGCAATAGCTATGCTGTGTACCCTCTGGAATCCACTCTGTCTAAAAGGATAGCACAAAATGTTTATTTGTCATGTTTCGCACAAACATGTGGATAATTCATTCATCACCCAGGCTGGAGGGAGGGTTGCGGTGGAAACTGATTGAGCTTCATTAACAGAATTTAAAACTCTCACATGAAGCAACTTTTCGGTTACTTTACATGGGGTTATTGCCCCAACAAAGATCTCCATCGCAGGACACTGAAAATGTTGGAGTGTCAGACCTTCAGTAGATTTCTGTAGCAGGACACTAAAGATCTTCCACTCCAACCCATGAAAAGCATATCTTTATTTAGCTGGCTTTGTGCATAAGGGCACCGTCATGCTGAAACAGGCTTGTGTTTTATACTTCAAGTGATTGGAAAATGTCATTCCACTGCATTCAAAGACGTCTTATACAATTGTGTAGCTACAACTATGTGGTAAAAGTTTGGAGGAACATACCTGGAAAAAATCAAGAATTTTTTAAGAAATATATAAAAAGTTTGATAAAAATTATATATTTGTTTATATTAAAGTATAAAACTTACTTTACAGCTAAATGACAGCCAGACACTATTGAGAATCTCAACATATTAATAATCTATTTCCACAAACACACTTCCTGAACAATTTGTAATTCACTTCATCAAGATGTTTGAGCAGAAAATTCACCAAGCTGTTGTGTACTATGCATACGCAAGACTAAACTTGTCAGTGTAGTTACATGTTATTTTGGCAGAACTTCCTTATTTTAATTTCAAAGCAGCACTGCTTTGACATGCCTTATTACCCCATTCTGCCAAATACCCTTATGCTTGTCACATCATTAGAATTGACTGACATGATAAATGAAATGAAATTTCATAGCTGCTGTGTAAATGTAGCAGAGGATGGGAAATTCTTTTCTTTTCTCTTTTAATTACCAGTTATAATCAAGCATCAACTGAGTAAAACAGTCATTTTTAATTTTTAAGACCAGATGCCATGTCTAGACCAGGTTTAGCCAGCAATGAGCCTTATACTAAGCTAAAGGCTAAGCAAATGGACTCTTAGCTGACTTTTTTAAACCGTTTGTATAATCCCCCCAAAGTATTCAAATAAAAATGTACTTTTTAACCATTAAAGGAATATTTTAACTTCTTTTTTAATAACCAATGTTTCTTTGCTGGGATTGGTGTGAAGCATGGTGGCTGATTAATACAGTCTTCCATCTCCAGTCTACCTTCTGATGTCACCAAGTTTTTCCTTGTAATTAACTAAACGTACAAATTGATGTTTCATCTGATGTAGGAGGAATTTAGCTAGTTTTGCTTAAAAAAATTGTTGCCCAGTAGTTCTTACGAAAAGTTGAACCCTTTGGCTCAACACACATTTATCCTGGAAGTCCTTTCTTTACTCAGATAAAATTATTTAAATAAACTCCACTGAAAAATCTAAATTTGTTCTCACTAAACATTTTTTTCTCATGCGTCCCAAATCAAGCACCAAAACCCACCATGAAGCATTTATAATTTCTCATACATTTCTTTTCCATTTACTTTATAAACGTATCAGTATTCACACTCTCTTATCATAAAATCAGCCATTTTCCTGCCCTGATAGAACTAGCTGCAAAACCACAGTGACTGATCAGAGCTGTTACAGGCATGTATGCTTAGGTAGATTGTTTAATCAAGTAATATTGTAGTGTGCCATACTGCTGGGCTTCAGTGACTATTTTCTGTTTATTCATCTCACCCGATTCAGCTTGCCAATACCTGTGGAGTAATCAGAAATCCTGCCAATTCTCCACAGTTGTATCATCGCTTTTACATTATATAAGTAATTGGGAAAAAGTTAGTGAGTGCAGAGAAAAACTGCTGCAGTCTCTGGGGCTTGAAAGAAAACTTAAGGAAAGTGTATGGTCAGGATTTCTTTAAGTTTGATTTATGATCAAGAAACAGATTCTAAGTATCTGATGTAGTTGCTTGGGTGAGTATTGAGTTGCCTGACTTTTCCAGCCATATGTGGTTCTTCCCAAAATTGTAACCACAACGTTAAAAGCACACAATTGTATAGGATATCTTTGGATGCAGTAGTAATCATTTTTCACTTCAACTAGTAAACCCAAACCTGTTCTAGCATGACAATGCCGCTGTGCTTGAAGCCAGCTCCATAAAGATCTTTTTTACATGGGTTTTAGTGGAAGATCTGAACTGGCCTGCTATTGAGGCTTGACCTCAATTCTATTAAACACTATTAGGATGAATTTGAACACTGACTGCACCCCAGACCTCCTCACCTCACCTACATCACTTCCTGATTTGACCAACACCACTGTGAATGAATGAGCATAAATCTTAACAAACACACTCCGACAATCTAGTGGAACATCTTGGAGGACAAAATGTTCACTTGCTGCCTAATAAATATATCCCACCCTCTAACGGGTGCCATGATGATGAGATAATCATTGTTATGCCTGATCAGTTATATGTTATTTACAGTGTTTGTACAGTAAAATCTGCACTTTCAGAAAGTGCTATACAAAATAGTTTTTTTTATCTACCTAAACAGAATCCTCATAAGACATGCACTATTTCGGCATATGTTTGTATTTTTTATATTTGTTTTTTTATAATTAATAAAACCTGGAGAACATGTGTAGTGAGAACATGTGTAGTGTATGTGTAGTGCTTGAGTACCACCTCCATATTCTGTGTGGATGTGGATTAAAATGCTGTTCTCCAGGTTTGGTTAAAGCTACACAGAGAGCTTTGGGTACCTGTGAGTCGGGAGGCTCAGGTGAGCACAGCAGTGCAGGTTATAAATCATTCAGAGTGAGGCTTAGACACAGCGCTCAGTTAGCCAACCATGTCCCAAATCGGCCTTCATCACGCTGCAGATTTTCACCCTGGCTCCAGAGAAATGCTGCACTTTCCCTTTTACAGCACATGCTTATGGACACGCTGAACTTTTTACGAGGGGTTTTTAATTGCCTGGTTGTTTGGTCTTGTCACAGTTGAATACTTTATATATTTCTGAGCAATATTTAAGTGTTCACTATTGTATTATGCATAAAGATTTTATGTTGGTTTCAAATGATAATTTATTTTTTTTATGTTTGTGTCTTTTCATAAATCTGAATGAGTCTTCATTTTTTCAGAGCTGTAAAACATGTCAGCAGAAAATTCTCCAACTCATCACAGTACACTCTTCTTTTTCTTCTTTCAGCTGCTCCTATTAGGGGTCGTCACAGCGGATTATCCGTCTCCACACCCCCCTGTCCTCTACATCTGCCTCTTTCAGCCCGACTACCTGCATGTCTTCCCTTACCACATCCATAAATCTCATCCTTGGTCTTCCTCTTTTCCTCCTTCCTGGTGTCTCCATCCTCAGCATTCTCCTACGAATATACCCAATGTCCCTCCTCTGCACATGTCCAAAGGATCTCAAGCTCGCCTCCCTCACCTTGTTTTCAAAACGTCCTACATGCGCTGTCCCTCTAATAAACTAATGTGTAATCCTGTCCATCCTCATCACTTCCAACGAAAACCTTAACATCTTCAGCTCTGCTACCTCCAGCTCCACCTCCTGTCTTTTACTAAATGCCACTGTCTCTAAACCATACAACATCTCAGGTCTCACCACAGTCCTATAAACTTTCCCTTTCACTCTCGCAGATACCCTTCTATCACAAATCACTCCTGCTATCACTCTTCTCTACCCACTTCACCCTGCCTGCACTCTTTTCTTCACTTCTCTAACACACTCTCCATTACTTTGCACTGTTGACACCAGGTACCTGAACTCCTCCACCTTCTCCACCTCTTCTTCCTGCAACTGCACCACTCCACTGCCCTCCCTCTCATTTTCACACATGTACTCTGTCTTACTCCTACTGACTTTTATTCCCCTTTTCTCCAGCACGTATCTCCACCTCACCAGACTCTTCTCAACCTGCTCCCTACTCTCACCAAAAATCACAATATCATCCGCAAACATCATTGTGCATGGAGACTCCTGCCTGACCTCATCCGTTAATCTGTCCATCACCACTGCAAACAGGAAAGGGCTCAGAGCCGATCCTTGATGCAGTCCAATCTTCACCTTGAACCAGTCTGTCATTCCTACTGCACACTTCACTGCTGTGACACTGTCCTTATACATGTCCTGCACTACCTCCACTCTTATGTCCCCCTATGCTCCTCCTTCTTCTTTTTAAAAAGGTATTTACCACTGCCATTTCCATGCTTTTAGCAAAATCTACCACCATCTGCCCTTCCACATTCCTCTCCTTAAGTCCACACCTACTTATCACATCCTCATCACCTCTGTTCCCTTCACCCACATGCCCATTAAAGTCTGCCCCAATCACCAATCTTTCATTCCTAGCTACACTTTCTACCACTTCATCTAACTTACTCCAGAATTTTTCCTTCTCCTCTATCTCACAACCCACTTGTGGAGCATTAGCACTGATGACATTTATCATCACTCCTTCAACTTCCAACTACGTTCATCACCCTATCAGAAACTCTCATCATCTCCACTACACTCTTACTAAGCTCATCCTTCAGTATCACCCCTACACCAATTCTATTTTCATCCACACCATGATAGAACAGTTTTAACCCAACTCCAATGTTCCTGGTCTTACTCCCTTTCCACCTGGTCTCCTGAACACACAACATAGATACCTTTCTCCTCTCATCATATCAGCTACCTCTCTCCCTACCAGTCATAGTACAAATATTTAAATTACCAACTCTTACCACCACTCTCCTACACTTCTCCTTTTCCTGCTGTCTCTGTAAATGTCTTCCTCCTCTCCTTCTCCTCCTTCGGCCAACAGTAGCCCAATTTCCAGAGGTACCTTGTTGGCAAGCAATACCAGTAGTGGTCATTATAACACATCCCTTCCCATTTATCCGGGCTTGGGACCAGAACTAAGAGTGTATGTGTATTGCTTTATAATAAACAGCACAACAAATGTATTTGTATATTTTAAACAGGGAGGAAAAAATATATATTGTATATTCAGAACATTATATGAATAAATGTTGATGAATACCTGATTGGTACATGCATTTGCTCCCTTTTCCATTCTTCTGGGAAGATGTTTCACTAGATTTTAGTCTGTGCTTGTGAAGAATTATTCAGTCACAAGGATGCAAGTAAAGTTGAGTATTGATGTAAGTGAGGTGAGGAGGCCTGGGGTGCAGTCAGTGAGGAGGCCTGGGGTGCAGTCAGTGTCCCAATTCATCCCAAAGGTGTTCAGATGTGTTGAGGTGAATGCTTTAAAGCAGGCCTCTTAAGATCATCCTATTCAATGCATTCAAATTGTATCTTTAAGAAACTTAATTTGTGCAAAGAGGCATTGTCATTCTGTAACAGGTTTGGGTTTAATGAAAATCAGTACAGGGAAAATTGAATGCGACAATATTCAGACTTCCTATACAATTGTGTGCCACAAACTTTGTGGTAACTGGAGAAGAACCACAAATGACTGGAAAAGTCAGGTGCCCCAATACATTTGTCCAGATAGTGTACATATATTCATTTAATACATACTGGCTGGTTGGAATCAGGCCCATAAAATATGCAAAGATTTGAGAAGTATTTACTAAAAATGTTTGCTAACTAAAATATGAAGGTTTTTATTTCCTTGGCTATTCTACATAGGCTTAAATTGAACCAATCAGATTCATCTAAATGTTAAATAAAAATAAATAAAAACATTTATAGTTAAAATTCCAAAAAGCATATATAACAGGGTATTTGTTTTATGTATATAACATTAGCAAGGACATTTTCAAATTTCACTAAATGTTCCTGAGGAACTTCCATTAATAATGCAATGAACATGTTAGCTGGTTGTAAAGAAAAAAACATAAAATGAAGTGTTAAATTGAAAAAATAAGTTTATCCAAACAATAATTCTATGTCTGTTGTTAGCATTTATCAATTACCACATGAACCACGGGTTAATCACACAACTCTATTGGGTAAATCTATATCCAAGTCTTTGCCTCCAGGTTTTATTTATCTTCTCTGCTTTTTCCTTGGGGTGTTAGCATAGTTTTGTTAAAAAAGAAAAAAAAGAAGATAAGGTTGAAAATTTCAACTCAAACAGAAAGTCTGGACTCACTCAGCCAGAAGCTGCTTGTCAGCACACACCTCAAAAACAGGCAGTCAGAGGAAAGCCTCCTAAGTGGACACACACACATAGACACATCCAAGGACGCTTATGTAATTGCAAGTAGTTTTCGAGGGCAAGAACTGAACCAAGTGAAGTAGAAGAATGCCTTGGGCAGAAAAATGCAAGTAATAAAACACAAATTGCAATCTCTGCCAGTGTTGCCAGCTCTTCACAACAGAACGTTGCTGGAAGTTACCAGATGATGTCATGGACTTAAAGCATATTTATTACAGCTTGATAGATATTTGTGTATTGGGGTGTTAACTGAAAATATTGTAAAGAATAAAGCAAGAAAAAATGTAGATGTAGACACACACCGCTGATCATTTACAGTTAATAATGACTAGTGATTGGTCATTGGGAACAATGCTTATCTGTGATTGGTCATTTAGAACCAACCCGGTTTCTTTATATGGTCATTAAAAAGTAATGCTGATTAGTTATTAATGTTGATTAGTCATTGGGGTAAATGTCAATTAGTGATTGGTTATTTAAAACTAATGCTGGTTGGATATTTGGTCATTAATATCTAATGTTGAACAGTGATTTTTCCATTTAGAACTAATCCTGATCAGTGATTGGTCACTGGGAACAATGCTAGTCAGTGATTGGACATAAAAAACTTGCTGATCAGTTATTTGGTTTTTAATTGGTCATTTTGGACAGCACAAAAAGAGGTAAATAAACAATTATAATCAGTTATTGGTCATTAAAAACTAATCCTGATCAGTTATTTGGTCATTTAAAACTAATGCTGATTAGTGACAATCAATGATTGGTCATTTAGAGCTAATGCTGACCAGTGATTGGTCATTGGGAAGAATGGCAAATCGGTGATTGGTCAATTAAAGCTAATGCTGATTATATGGTCATTAAAAAGTAATGCAGATACATTTTTGGATAGCAAAAAAAAGTAAAGGTGGACAAACAATGGTGATCAGTGTTTAGTAATTTATAACTAATTCTGATCAGTGATTGGTCAGTGGAAACAATGCTGATCATTTTTTTGCTTTTTTTTTTTTATTTTTTTTACAATCAATGGTTGGCAATTTAGAGCTAATGCTGACCAGCGATTGGTCACAATAAGGAATGACATTCAGTGAACTGTCATTTATAGCTAATGCTAATCAGTGATTTGTCATTGGGAAGAATGACAATTAGTTATTTGTAATTTAGAGCCTGATCTGATTCGATATTTGGTCATTTACAACTAATGCTAATCAGTGACCAGTGATTGATTATTGGGACCAGTGAAGATCAGTGATTAAAGAATACACCTTAACGTCATATGTCATAAATCTCGTTCTTCACAGGTATACCAGATAAATGCATGTAACATTGACCTGGGGGCATTGTAAATAAATGAAGAATATCTGCATAGTTTAGGAGGCATATAAACAGTAAGCATCAATCAGAATCTAAAACTAGTGTGAATCCATTAAAAAGATACATTTGATGTTTATGATCTACTATATACAAAGAATAGTCTCAAAAAAGGACAAAAACTGTCCATTGTCATAAATGTCCCAGTGAAGAGTATTACATCTTTACCAGCTTAATTAAATCCCGAATATGAGTTTAAAGTGGTCTGTGCTGAGAGAAAAGAGATTAGAGATGATCCAGAGGAGTAATGCATGATATGTCCCACGCGAGACCTTGTTTTTGCTCCTGATTTATGTTTTATCTCTCTCTTTACTGAGCAGCATGTATGTGGGCACAGCATTTGCTGATGACACAAAGTAGCAGAGCTACAGCGCATTTATAGAAGCTGACGGGTTTATGGACTAACATCTGTGGCACAATAAACAGCTCAGTTTTACATCGTCTCAAATGCCCAGCTGTTAGAAGTGGCCCATTAGCCAATAGATTACTTTGTCCACCCCTAGGAGACCTGTCATTGGTTTTTTTCCTGAACTGGGAGCGAAAGTACATTTTTGGCAGTATGTTATCTGTCCTGACACACTATATAAAGTCTCTATTGGATCACTGCAGATTAGGGCAAGGTGTAAGGAAACCTCCACTTGTTTAAAAGAAATAAATAATTCACATCAAGTATTCACAGCCTTTGATCAATAGTTTGTTGAAGCACCTTTGGCACCAATTACAGACTCATGTCTTTTTGAGTAGGATGCTACAAGCTTGGCACACATATTTTTTTTCCCATTCTTGTTTGCTGACCCTCTTCAAGCTCAATCAGGTTGGATGGGGAGCATTGTTGCACATCCATTTTCAGATCTCTCCAGAGATGTTTAGTGCGTTTAAGTCTTGGCTCTGGCTGGGCCACTCAAGGACATTCACAGAGTTGTCCCGTAGAGTTGTCCCACTTCTTTCTTATCTTGTCTGTGTGGTCGTTGTCCTGTTGGAAGATGAACCCTCGCCCCAGTCTAAGGTCCAGAGCGCTCTGGTTCAGGTTTTCCTCAAGGATGTCTCTGTATATTGCTGCCTCAATGAATGAGTCTCCCAGTTCATTCCACTAAAAAACATCCCCACAGTATAATGCTGCCACCACCATGCTTCACTGTCGGGATGGTATTGGGCAGGTGATAAGCGGTGCCTTTTTCCTCCAGGCAGGGCAAAGAGTTCAACCTTTTTTCTCATGGTCTGAGAGTCCTTCAAGGTGCCTTTTGGCAAACTCCAGGCGGGCTGTCATGTGACCTTTAATGAGGAGCTTCTTCAGTCTGGCCAGTCTAGCATATAGGCCTGATTGGTGAAGTGCTGCTGGGATGGTTGTTCTTCTGGAAGATTCTTCTCTCTCCACAGAGAAATGCTGGAGCTCAAATTGAACATCGGGTTCTTAGTCATCTCCCTGACTAAGGCCCTTCTCCATCGATTACTCAGTTTGGCCAGGCGGCCTGCTCTAGATAGAGTCCTGGTGGTGACAAACTTCTTCCATTCATGGATGATCGAGGCCACTGTACTTATTGGGACCTTTAATTCTGCAGAATTTTTTCTGTACCCTTCCCCAGATCTGTGCCTCGATACAATCCTGTCTCGGAGGTCTACAGACAATTTTTTTGACTTTATGGCTTGGTACGTGCTCTGACATCCACTGTTAACTGTGGGACTTCATATAGACAGGTGTGTGCCTTTCCAAATCATATCCAATCAACTGAATTTACCATAGGTGGACTCCAATCAAGTTGTAGAAACATTCAATAATGATCAGTAAAAACAGGATTGATGAGCTCAGTTTCTAGTGTCATGGCAAAGTTATGAATATTTATGTACATGTAATTTTTTTAATTGTTTATTTTTAATAAATTGCAAAGATTTCAAACAAACTTCTTTCACGTTGTCATTATGGGGTATTGTTTGTAGAATTCTGATGCAAATAATGAATTTGATCTATTTTGGAATAAAGCTGTAACAAAATGTGGGAAAAGTGAATTGCTAAGTGCACTGTAAACCCAGCCGTTTGAGGCTCCTGAAAACACTGGGTGTGAGATAGGACACAAATTACAGGGCATTTTGCATGCAAGTATTCACCCTTCAGCAGGTTTTGGGTTACAAATCTCTCTACTTCAGGGGAAACTCATCAAGCTGCATGTCAAGTCAAGTTTATTTCTATAGCTCTTTTTACAATGGGCATTGTCACAAAGCAGCTTTACAGAATGTAAGAATTAAAGTGAATTATGTGTATTTATCCATGATGAGCAGCCTGGGGCAACTGTGGCAAGGAAAAACTCCCTTAGATGTTATGAGGAAGAACCCTTGAGAGGAACCAGATTCAAAAGGGGATCCCATCTGCATTTGAGTGACATCAAGAGTGTGATCATAGTCTTTAAACAATACAAAACACTGGAGAGTGAGAACTACTCTGAGTACCGGAATGTAAGATTATGATTAATGTCCTTTCTGCAGTCTTATACGGTCAGTTGATGTTATGGAACCAGGAGCTACTGAGCAGCTCATAAAATAGCTCAACATTTGAGATTATAGATCCAACACCAGCTTCTCCATGCCAGAGCCTTTACATTTACATTTGCGCCATTTAGCAGACGCCCTTGTCCAGAGCAGAGAGTCTCTAGCAATGAATACATTTTCACTGGTATGCTAGAATACAAACTTAATATAATATAAAACCCAAACAGTGTCAGGAAGCCTATTCCAAAGTTAAGGACCTAAATGTGAGAATGTTTTACCACCTTTAGTGGACTTTGCTATTCTAGGAACTACTAGAAGTGCAGAGTTTTGGGATGCATGACGGGTTGTAGCGTGTTAGAAGACTGGATAGATAAATGGGAGCTAAACCATTTAGGCCCTTGCAAGTAAATAGCAGTAGATTGTAGTCGATTCGAAACTTAACAGGTAGCCTGTGTAGGGATGATAAGATTGGGGTTATATGGTCATATTTTCTCGACCTCGTGAGAACTCTGGCTGCTGCATTCAGAACAAACTGTAGCTTGATTATTTATGATGCAGGACATCCACCTAGCAATGCATTACAATAGTCCAGTCTGGAGGTCATGAATGCATGGAGAAAGTTTACACAGGCAGTAACCCGAAGTTCAGGACTGAGCAATGACCTTGAAGCTTTAATGACTGGCCTTTCATTGATTGGATAATTCTTTACAGAAGTGTCTAAAGGGCTTTGATGATGACCCAGGAGTTAAACCACCATGTCTAGTTCTCAGTATAAAAAAATCTGAATCAGAAGTGGTGATCATCAATGACTACATTAATCCGGATGAATTTAAAAATCTAAAAATGCTCCATGTCCTCACTTTCGTTTGCAATCTTTTAGCAACAGTTGCTCATTTACACTGAAATGTCCAAAGGTTATAAGTTCGAAACCAATCTACACAAAGTTGTGACTCCTGGGCCCCTGAGCAAGGCCCTTAACCCCATAGCTGCTCAGTTGTATGAATGATATAAATCTGGTTAAGGGAGTCTGCCAAATGCTATAAATGTAAATGTACCATTCAGCAAAGAAGTGCGGTTGGCCAGATATGTGCAACCTAGAACATCAAATCCACTCTTTCTCCACAGAACTGGCGTTCGTGCAATTTACTCCAAAATGTTTTCATTACCAGACTACCAACTTACACTTAGTTTGCAGTCTTGACCATTGGCCTTGCTACTTGTTTCACTTTTAGAACTAGAAAACATCTCTACAGCAACAACTTGGGAATCTATTAATTGACCACGATCCACTCAAACAGCCTCTTGAAGCGGTGTAAGGTTGTGTAGGCTCATTTACAAAACTACACACAAGCTGCCACCACACTTCAACAGATAGATAAATGATACATTCAGTACAGCACCTTCTCCCTTTATCACTTCCTTCAAGTTCTTTCTGGGTTGCTGTGTATATTGTGCTTTTTCTCTCTCTCTCTCTCTCTCTCTCTGTGGATGTCTTGCTCTGTCAGTTCAATGCCCTTCTTTTCCTAATGCTAGATGAAGATAAAACAGTGAGATTCTCAGAAAAATGGTTTACTTTGAAGCCAAACTTAGAACAACAGACTTGATGGGGGAAAAATAATTCTTGAGACTTGAAAGAACGAAGGAAGTTCGGCAGTGACCGCGCATACCATAGCTTTGTATGTGCGTTATCAGAGTGTGTATCTAAATCCCAGTTGGTTTATTACTTCGATCCTTTGAACGTCTTCGACTGAGGGTCGGAAAACGGCGCTGGTGAATTATTCATGCACTTCTTGCCTGGATTGTCAACTGTTTCAGCGGTTCAAATGAAACTTTTCATCCATGTATTAAATGCTACTCTGACATGTGACTGCACTATTACTGCTCCCGGTAGAAAGGATACAATAGTCATAATACCGTATGAAGTGCTGAAAGTCTTACCTATGCAGGTTATTGAATATAAATAAACTTTAACAGATTTAAACATTTTTGGCTCTAATGAGATTGATTTAATTTTGCCTTGACAGTACCTTTAGATTTTTTTTTTATAGAAAAATCTATAGTTAATATGGAGAACCATTCTTTAAAGTAGGGGTGAGTGTCCGATGATATTTCATGCATTTTGAGTTATTTACACTGTTAAAGAGTTGGATTCTCATACTAAACATGGCAAATGCTTAAAAAAAATTTGGAGGTATGATGGAGTTATTTCTTTGCCAAATACCTACTAATACTTAGCTCTACCCACAGCATGCCATCCAGGAGCTCAGTTTTCTTTAATAAATCTGATAAAACTAAAGACACTTCAGAGAATAATACTATACTATTAATAATACAATACTACTTTATAGATATTCAAGATTTACATGAGATTGACCAACCTGTGTGTATGTTTTATTTAAATGTCTATGGTGAAAACCCAAAAGTGAGAACACCAACCATACAATGAAGCATGATGGCATTAGCATCATGTTGAGCATTCCTATTGACCTCCGTGAAAAATCCCTTCTTTCCCTGGTTGCTGTTTTTTGGTGCAGGACTTGCATGACAGATACTACACACATGGATATAATCCAAGAATATTACTAAAACCATGATTACAAAAAACTTTATTTAATCCTTGACTAAATCTGTCTTTTCTTCCTGTTAAAATAAGCTGTTTTTTTAAGACAGACTGACTGAGACAGATGGACAGATAGAGAGAGAGAGAGAGAGAGAGAGAGAGAGAGAGAGAGAGAGAGAGAGAGAGAGAGAGAGAGAATTAACTAATGCACAGAGGTAAAGAGAGACTGACAAAGACTGACTGACTGGGCTCGACAGAGAAACTGACTCAGACAGACATAGAACAACTGACAGATAGAGAGACAAATGGACAGACATAGAGACACTGACATACAGATGGCGCAAGAAAGACCGATTGAGACAGATAAACAGTCAGACAGACAGCCATACAGACTGAGAGATTAGCTGAGACAGATGAACAGAGTCATAAACTCAGACTGACAGACTGACTCAGACAGACAGACAGACAGACAGACAGACAGACAGACTGACTCAGACAGACAGACAGACAGGAAAAACATGGAGAGACTGACAAAGATGGAGAGACAGAAAGAGAAATTGACAGTAACAGACAGGGAGAGAGAGAGAAAAGTGGACAGATTGAGAAAAAGACTGAGACAGACAGAAAGTCTAGCTAAAACAGATGAAAGAAAAGTAGACTCAGACAGACAAAAAGAAAATTTGACAGTGACAGACAGACATTAAGAGAGAGAGAGATTGATAGACTGAAGCAGACAGACAGACAGAAAAAATAGCTGAGACATACAGACAGAAAGAGAGAGGCAGACAGACAGAAAGTTTTTGTATAATAGCATGGCCAGTCATGTTATTCCTAATTTATCATTATATATCGTAACTATATCATTTTATTTTATTATTCTTATTTAATATCTCATTATTTTCAACTCAGGCTTTAATGCCCCACTTCAACTTTTCCTCCACTTACAGTTTATCCTTCCTTATGCTTTTTTTTTGTTCAAAGAGTGTATATCTGACACAAATGTATGTCACTGTCAGTCCACAGTTCTGGCCCCACTCCCAGTCTAAATGAAGTACAGTAATCAAATTGGAGCTGTAAATCCCTGGCCTGTCTCATGCCTGCGCTCTGATTGGCTGCTGGTAAGTGATAACAAAGTCCCAGAGCTTTTATCAAACACAGGACAGCTCAGGCAGCCTGATAAATCTTTCATAAAGCCCATTTTCTATCCTCAGCTCTAAACCAAAGCGTTTTTCTCTACACAGTTGGAGGCACAAAATTGTATAGGATGTTTCTGGATGTAGTAGCATTTAATTTTCCCTTCACTTGAGGTATTGCTTTCAGCATGACGATGCCCCTGTGCACAAATCCAGTTCTATGAAGATATGCCTTACATTGGCTGGAGTGAAAGATCTCCTGCTATAGAGCTCAACCCTAGTGGACAGCTTTGGGATGAATGTGAATGCTGGCTGCACCCCAGGCTTCCTCACCTACATCAGAATCTGACTTTACTAACACCCTTGTGGTTGAATAAGCACAAATCTCCACAAGCACACTCCAAAATCTTCCCTAGAAGAGTGGAGGTTATAATAACTGTAAATGGGGACTTGGAATGGGATGTTAAAAATTTGAGTACAAACTTTTGCCCATATAGTGTATATATTCACACCATTGATAAGATATTGCAGCAATCTGTAGCAATCAAGTTCTGTCAGAATAAATATAAATGATTCCACTTATAATATCAAAGACATCTTTGTATACCACGTATCGGCTTCTGTAGGATTGCTAGATGTTATAAATGGCCTGATTCACACCTGAGATGCCATGAAACATAAAAATTACACGTTGACTTGTCCACTGAATGTGTGAATTTGTGAACAGGTGTGAAAACACAGCATTACGGATGACTGTATATAAGATAAGGTGTTTCATCTGTTCACTTTGTTAGAGAACCATTTCTCCATCATCAGAATTACCACCAGGTTTCATCTTTTTCTATTAATCCAGTGTTGTTTATTTTCAAGGTCCAGTCAGACCACTAAATTCTACACAGTGTCACAGAATTTTCAGTGTGTGTACAGGAAAGGCATGAAGCACAAGGCAAAAATACCTCCTGGCAAAGATTTTAGTCCATTATGTGAGACCACACACACCAGCCCACCTTCAATCATGTTTATGTCATTATTTACTGTTTACTGTTACTGCCCTTTTTTTAACCTTTTAAAGTGCTAATACACTACATGGCTGAAGGTTTGTACATGTTTGACCATCACATATTGTTGAACATGCCATTCCAGATCCAGTCTCACTTTAATGTTATTAAAAAAATCCATCTCCTGGGGAGGTTCTCCAATAGATGTTTAAGTGTGGCTTTGAAGCCTTTTAGAACATTCAGCTTCTAGATCAGCCAATGATGTTGGATAGGGAAGATCCAGTTCCAGCTTAGTTAATAATGATCTCTCACTTGTATCTCATAGATTCAAGAAATTAGGAAAGGTTTTCAATTAATACTTCTGTAATTAAAAGTTAATGATTTGTTTTATAATAAAGGGTTAAGATAAAAATGTATGATGAGAATCTTTAGTAAGAAATTTCTTTTATTTATTATTTTTTTTATTGGAAGATTGCTGCAGTATAAGAGAAATAAAACACATCAGTGCATGATTTTATATAAAGTAAATCCCCTTTTGGGTTACGGTGTAGCTCAGTAACCACACACATGCTGTGCAATCCAATACAACTTACAAAACACTGTGGGTTGTAACATGTACTATTCTGTCTATCAGGACTGGGCTTGAACCAGGGTCGTCACGGTGGGAGACTAACTCCTTAGAGAAGAGCCACAGGTAAATTGATAAACTCGAGAGAGAGAGAGAGAGAGAGAGAGAGAACGATTGTAATAATGTATTGAACCAAAAAGGGAGAAAAAAGGAGAAAATGAATGACTCAAAAGCAAGGAACAAACAATAACTAGGCAAGCATTCAGCAAACTAACAAATTCAATATTAAACAAACCCAAACAAAGTGTCAACAGAAATCTAAACAAAGACATGGGCACAACAGGGAAAACACGAAACAAACCTTAAACACTAGAAGCAGGAATTTCGCAGGAATGAGTAACACAGGGGCTAGGCAAAACAAACAGTAAGCAAATAACAAAGAAAATGAGCTAGTTTAAAAAGTACATGAGGCAGGAAAACAAAGGAAGTGGGGCAATAGTGGCCAATAGTGGCCAATAGCAGCAAAAAGGAAAAAAATTTGATAGCACCTCCCCCCTTAGGAACAGCTCCTGCCGTTCCTCCCAGCGCGATCAGGGTGGCGGGTGTGGAATTCCCTGATGGGCTAGGGCTCTAAGACATCCCGAGCAGGAACCCAGGAGTGCTCCTCCAGAACACACCCAGTCCACCAGATACTGAAGCAACCTTCGGACTTGGCGTGAGTCCAGTAACCTGCCAACGATTAACATGATAACAATGTTCCCTCAAAAGGGCAGGAGGCCAGTAACAAATTCTATAGAGATGGGATCAGGGTCTGTAAGGAATGGGCAGAGGATGGAGCATACCTTGTGTTATGAGACCATCGTGTTTGACGGGGTTTCTTTGGTGAACCTGCTGAATATACTTCAGATTCTTATGGTCTGTCCACACCTGAAAAGGACACTGTGCCCTTTTCAACCAGTGCCTTCACTCCTTGAGTTCCAGTTTCACTGCAAGCTTCTCTATCTCCCATTTCATTCAGATGGAGTAAGCTTGTGGGAGAAGGCGCAGGGATGCATCTTGTTTTTAGGACTCCTTTGAGACAGAACGGCTCCCACCCCCACCACTGAAGCATCTACCTCTACAATGAAGGGTCTCTCTGGGTCAGGAATAGTCAAAATAGGGGAGAGTTGAATCAACGATTAAGTTCTTAAAAGGCAATGATAGCCTCTGGTGTCCACTGGATCTTTCTCTGTGGCTGCTTGGTGAGGATGGTCATACAGTAGGTGCAAGCACCCACTGAAGTTCTGGATGAACCACCCCACTGAAGTTCTGGATGAACCGCCGGTAGACGTTGGTGAACCCCAGAAACAGCTGGACTTCCTTAACCAAGGTGGGGGTAGGCCAGCCGGTGACAGCTTGAACTTATTTAGGGTCCATCTGAACCATTAAATGATTGCCTGACTGTACTTGTACTTGTGACTTCTAAAATTTACACTTCTCATGTTTGACGTACAGATGAGTGAGGCGAGTGAGATCCGCCCTTGCATGCTCCTCATGCTCCGTGATAGATATGGAAAAAATCTGATTGTTGTCTAGTAAACAAAAACAGTCTTATTAAGCATGTCCCGGAGCACATCACTAATGAGGGCCGGAAAAAACGCTGGCCCATTAGTGTGGCCACTAGGCATCACCTGGTTCTCATAGTGTCCAGTGGGGGTATTTAAGGCTGTCTTCCATTCATTCCACTGCCTGATGCATACCAGATAGTAAGCATTGCGCAAATCCAACTTAGTGAAAACAGTGGCTCCCTGAAGTAGCTCAAAAGCTTTGATCATTAAAGGTAAGGGGGTACCGGTTGCAGATGGTGATTTAGCCCCCTCCTGACTGTCGTGGGTCTTACTGTCATTCCTCTGTTGATTGTTTTCCAACTTGCTTTATTACTTACATAGGTATTTGACCTGGACACAGACACAGACAACTACGGTATATCGCTTTGAAGGCCAACCATAACAATTGTAAAACACCCACTAACTACATTTAAACTTTATATTTTCCAATAGCATGTAAATTGGATTTTTCTATTTGTAACTCGGGGTCAAGATTGCAAAACAATAAGTAAATATAGAAATAAATAAATCTGGGCAAACTTATTATTTATGGCGCAAACCTTTCTAGAACATTTTTTTTTCTACCAAGATGTCAGCAAAATACAGCTGGTCTTAAGAGGATTACACAACATGTCTGAAATCTACAAGTTCTCAGTCAGATATTCAGTGAGCCGGGACTTATCACAGGCAGTGCTGCATCGGTAAATTATAGTCGAGCGTTCTAGGTCGGATGCATCTGGGGAAAACCGTGTCACCTGAATGATCTGAGCCTCCTGATAGTCATTTATTTTTCGAATTCTCAAAGCAAACAAGTGACTAATCCGACAGATTTGAAAAATCGCAAGACTTCGAGCAGAGTACTTCTGATCGGAGATTAGAGAATAAACCCTCTTTCATGGTGCACAATTAAAAAGACTTCAGGCATTTGACGTTACACTGTGTAATTCACACACGAAATGTCAACATGACTCGAATAAGAACCACAGCAGAATATTCATTTGGTTTGTTATACAAGTGTAAAAATGCGCTTCATTAAAGGTAAAGGGAAAGTTCAGAGATCTAAACAATTAATTTCTGACTTCTAACAAGTCATGAAAAGATACAAAGGCTATTTTTGTTGTAGTTGTTGTTGTTATTATTATTATTATTATTATTATTATTATTGTGTTAGTGTTTTCACTGATTTTATAGTACATTTCAGGTGAGTTCTTGCTTAGCTTTGGGGAAGTGGTAGCTAAGTAGCAAAAGGTGTTGAACTAATTGGAATGTTGTGAGTTCAAATCCCAGCACCACCAAGTGGCCACTGCTGGGCCCCTTGAGCAAGGCCCAAACACTCACCTGCTCAGTTATATAAAACAGAAAATTGTAAGTCACTCTGGATAAGGGCATCTGCCCAATGCTGTAGATGTTTTAGACTGTTCTTCTTGCTTGTAATGTAAATTAGATTTAGTATTAAATGCAAATTAAGTGTAAGAATTGAGTAATGGACCAAATGGCAAGTAATACACTTGTCTAGACGGATGTCTGTTAATGGTTATCAGCCAAATCAGATGGTTATCAGATCTGAAGGGTGCTGAAAGCTTGCTCCAGAAAAAGAATTAAACATATAACATGAAATACTGTATATGCTATGATACTTTCCCTATTTTTAAGTTTGATATCTTATGTTTTTTGTTTCCTCTTGAGGAAAAGACTGAAAGTCAACACACTTTCTGTGCAATATTACATATGCTAAGATATGTGTTTGTAAGTGACATGGTTAAACATTCGAGGATAATAAGGAATTGATTGTTTAATTATTAATGATTTCATAGGCTCTTGAAGAGGAGAAAAAAAGGTGATTATATTGTTGTAGTATTTCATCAGATTAGAATGAACAGTAGAATTATGTTGTGTGTTAAGTCAATATATCTAGCTTCATATTAAAGTTCTTTTCATTATTATTTGAATTTTAATTAACCCAATATGCCATATGACCAGTACTACAACATGGTTCACTTGAATCACTCATTGTGAACGGAACATGGAATATATTATCACACATGGTATATTATTTCCCTGTTATATCAGTCTTTTGATTGGCGAACAGGTAGAATGACTTGTTGACATTTATTTACCAACTGACTTCCTGACATAATTACTTATTGATGGATTTATTTATTGACTTAATGATTGATCTGATTATTTACTGACTTATTGATTGATCTCTACCATTACTGATTTGATTGATTTTTTTATTTATTCAATTACTGACTGGCCTGATTATTAAACTACTTAGTGATTGGCATAATTATTTACTGACTTACTGATTGGCCTGATTATTGACTGATTTACTAAAACATATTTAATAACTGACTAATTGACAGACTTACTGACAGATCTGATGTGCTGTTCCATGACATTTTATTAATTTATTCCCAACAGTCTATTCTCTATCTCTATAGCGTTTCTCTCAGCTGCACTGCTTCCAGTATGTGTATGTTAGATTTTTAATCCAATCAGATTTCAGCCTCTATGTGCTGCCATGTCAATCTAATCTGCCCAGGGCCTTCAGTATCAATAGTGCTGTTTCATGTACCTTAAACTATATTAGCAATTGGTCTGTTCCTTTAACCAATCATATTCACCTCACAGGGCCAGCGAACTGGCTCCGAATAGCGTCAACTTTTTTCCATCCTCTGATTGGTTGGTCAGAGGGAAACTGTTGTCTATTAAAATCGTGAATAATCACATGAGTTAACTAGTGATTTATCGCAACATTTTTTATCTGTTCTTAATGTACTTTAAATAAACACTTTTCAAGTTTTTAATACTCTATCAACATGGGCATGGAAAATTATGGATGCTTCATGCAAATGTATGTTTATTATTAGTGAAACCAAACTCAACATAGAGCATGAAGACTAAATTTTCCAATATTCCGGTTTCCACATGGATGGTTTTAATTGCCGGATGTGTGCATCATGGCAATATTTGGTGCTTGATTTGAGACAAATGTTTAGTGGTTAAAAAGAGTCTGTAGGTGGAGTTAATTTTTTTTAAATATCTGAGTAAAGAAAGGACGTTGTAAATAAATGTGTTTTGCGTTGAAGGTTCTAATTTCGCCTCCTTTATATTTATTTATTAACAGATTCAAAAATGGTCAAATAGAAATGCATGCTGCGTTAATCGAGCCTTAATAAAATAAGTGCTGTTAAAAGTAACTTGCATTAACGCATTAATAACGCAATATATATAAATGTTAACTATCTGCAGTTCTTGGTTCTATGTTTTCAATAGCAACATTTGTTTTTTAGGCAGTTATACAGATGGTGTGGTCCAATAGGATACGTCATATGCTACGATCTTCTTCTTCTTCTTTCGACTGCTTCCATTAGGGGTCGCCACAGCAGATTATCTATCTTTATTACACTTTGTCCTCTACATCTACCTCTTCCAAACCAACTACCTGCATGTCTCCCATCATCACATCGATAAACCTCCTCCTTGGCCTTCGTCTTCTCCTCCTGCCTGGTGGCTCCTTCCTCAGCATTCTTCTTGTGCATATATACCCCATGTCCCTCCTCTGCACATGTCCAAACCATCTCAATTATACCTCTCTTTCAACCTGTCTCCCAAAAATGTCCTACCTGCAAGGTCCCTCCAATAAAGGAATTTCTAAAATATGATATGCTAAGATGCAAGGAAAATAAAGCAATTTTGATTCTCCATCCTGTATGTGTAGGGGAAATGGTGTGTGATTAAATCTGAGACTTTAGCATGATAACTCCAACCCAAACACACTGCAAACACGATAAAGGCCTACTTGCAGTAGAAGTCTGATACAGAGCTAAAATTATTAAATCATCCATCTCAGACATCCAACCTAATTATAACTGAAGTGGTGTGGGATCAGCTACACATGAGAAGCTGCCTGAGAGGACTAGATAGAGCATTATATCTCATATTTCAACCTGATTTTATATGAACTTTGTTTGAATTTAAATGAGCAAAAGCCATGTGGGTAAAATCAGTTCTATTTCATATAACTTAAGATGTAATAAAAGATTGAAATGTTATGATAAACCTCAAATTGTCATCATAAACTTCCTATTATTTTGTACAATTCTGAGTCCTGAATCATGTATTGCATTTGTAAGTGTAATCCCATGTTGAGAAATGTTGGATAGAAGTTGGATAGCAGTGTGCAAGAATAACTTCTTATACCTTCCTCTGTTACTGTTAGTCTGCTATAGTAAACTGGAGAAACAAATGCACTGTTTAACCATAATTTTCCTTCTTTGATCCTCTGCAGGATGTTGTAGTTTGCAATCCTTTTTCAAACCCAGACGTCCGCGGAAATATGCATGATGTGCTATTCAAATGTATTCATTGGAAAATAAAATCTAGCCCCACAAAGAGTATAAGAAAATGGTCACAGGAAGCCAGTGAGACCCTGCAGGACTGGTTCGGGCTTACAGATAATTATAGGTAATGTTCTGTGTGAAACGCATGGGGAAGACATCAACAAAATCACAGATTGTATTACCGACTAAATTAACTTCTGCCAAATCATTATCCCTTTAACAATAGTATGCTTTTATCCCAACAACAAGCCTTGGATCTCCAGCAACTTGAAAGAACTGGTAAACAAGAAGAAGAGATCTGTTAGGTCTGGTGACAGGGATGAACTGAAAAAGATACAGTGGGAACTGTGTGAAATTGAGGGAGTGCAAGGACTTGTATCAACAAAAGCTGGAAAATAAACTTCAGCAAAACAATACCAGAAATGTGCGGACGGAAATTAAGCAGATCACCAGCTTCAAAATTAAAGACCGTCAGCAGGGGGCAGCCTGGACAGAGCCAACTAGCTGAACTTGCATTTTAACAGATTCAGCACAAGACCCGACATCACCATCATCAGCATGCCTGCTCACAACTCCCAGCACAATCACTGATGGCTAGCCAGGTGAGAAGACAGCTGGAAAAAAACAAAACAGGGCTGGATGATGTGGATGATGCAACCACATAATAGAGAAATAGTTAGGCCAAGCTCTGTTAGGCCAAGATCTTCAAGATGGCGGCACAGCAGTATCTCACAGCGGCCGCTCCGGGTCCAAAATTGTGCTACTTACATACTTTCACGCCTTACGAATGGACATCGGAACAACCGGTGTCCTTGTGTACCATCGCCATACACTCCACAAACACAGTAACAACCCTAAAAACAAAATAAAGGATGATCTGCGGCAATAGCTACGTGACCTCAGCTTGCTTTGAGGACCAGGCCTCCAGACCTCGGCGTCGCCTGCGGCAGACGGATGGAGGAGGGGGAATCAAAAGTGGTGCTCAAGGAAGCGGAAGCACAGTGTTCACTGAGACATAGCTGAGCGACAGAGTTCCGTGCTCAATCACAAAAAAGCCCAGCAGTGTCCACTTTTTGAGAATGCTGAAGAAAGCCTATCTCCCTCCCCCCATCCTGACCACGTTCTACAGAGGGAGCATTGAGAGCATCGTGAGCAGCTCCATCACTGCCTTGTTTGGGAACTGCACTGTCTTGGATCGCAAGACCCTACAGAGGATAGTGAGGACAGCTGAGAAGATCTTTGGAGTCTTTTTTTCCTCTATCACGGGCATTTACACCACACACTGCATCCGCATAGCCAACAGCATTGTGGACGACCCCACACACCCACACTCTTCACATACCGTACCATCTGCACTGTAAATACACAGTAGGTATTTTGGCGGTGCTATTTTGGGTTATGTGTATTTGTCCTACACTGTCATGTGTTGTCTTTTTCCCTGTCTTGTCTTGTACTCTTTGCACCAGGTTGAACCAGGTTGCACACGATTCACTTCATGTGGCGAGGACAACATACTTTAATCCTTAGCTCTGTATTTTTCTGTTATGTAGCACCAGGGTTCTGGAGGAACGTTGTCTAATTTCACGGTGTACTGCGTCAGCTATATATGGTTGAAATGACAATAAAAGCTTCTTGGTTTGACTTGATTTAAGATAGACCCTATTTTGTAAGGTTGGGGAATTCCCTGTCTTATGTGGTTGTCAGAAACACGAGAGCACCTCAGGGCAACTGTCATTTCTCCATTACTGTTCACTCTGTACACCTCAAATTTCCAACACAACTCTCTGATGACTCTGCAGTAGTGGGGTGTATTAGGGATGGACAGAAGTCAGAGTACAGAGGACTTTTGGACAGCTTTGTGGAGTGGTGTACCAGGAACTGTTGATTTCTGTAAAGTTGCTTTGAGACAATGTCTGTTGTGAAAAGCGCTATAGAAATAAATGTGACTTGACTTGAACCATCTGCTCCTAAACATTGTGAAAACCAAGGACATGGTTGTGGACTTTAGGAAAGGTAAAACTGTGATTAAACCTGTTACCATCATGGGTGAGGAGGTTGGGAATGTGGACAAATACAAGTAGTTGGGTATTCACTTAAATAGCAGATTAGATTGGAGGACCAACTGTGATGCTGTGTTATAAGAAGGGGTTGAGCAAATGTTTCCTGAGGAAGCTCAGATCCTTCAATGTATGCAGCGGGATGCTGGAGATTTTTTGTCAGTCTGTTGTGACAAGTGCCCTTTATAGTACTGTGGTCTGCAGGGGGGAGCAGCATCGGTGCCAGGGATGCAGGCAAGATCAATGAAATCATCCGCAAGACTGAATACCTAACACAAACTGGACAGATTGGAGACAGTGAGGGACAACAAGTCACTGAACAAACTCTTGTTAATCATGGAAAATCCATCCCACCCACTACATGATCCCATGCAGAGGCAGCGGACTTCATTCTCCAACAGACTGTTCAGCTTCGCCATCACAAAGAACAGTTCCGAAAATAATTTCTACCGTATGCAATTGCACTGTACAATGACACACCTCTTTGTAACAGATGATAATTGTAGCTTATATACAAATGCCATTATTCAGTGTCACTTTACACACATACTCTATATTTCCAAAAGTATTGGGTCACCTGGTCATAAGTACGGTATGTGATTTTTGAGCATTACATTCCACATTTAGTCCAAATTTGTTTTTATAATTCCTCTACTCTTCTCAGAAGCTGTTCCACTAGACCTTGGAGTGTGCTTATGGATATTTGTGTTCATCAGCCACAAGGGTGTTACGAAAGGCACGTACTGATGTAGGTGAGGAGACCTGGGGTGCAGTCAGTGTTCACATTCATCCCAAATGTGTTCAGTAGGGATAAGATCAGAGCTCTATAGCAGGCCACTCAAGATCTTCCTCTCCAAAGCATATAAACCAGATCTTCAAGGAGCTCACTTTGTGCACAAGGACATTGCCTTGCTGGAACAGATTTGAGTTTCCAAGTCCAAGTGAATGCAAAATCTTATTATAGCACATCTAAAGACGTCCTGTACAATTGAGTGCCTCCAGATTTGTGGAAACAGTTTGAAAAAGAAACATATAGCAGGAAAGGTCAGGTGACTCAATACTTTCGGAAATATAGTGTAAATACACTGACAATTTGTACATTTCATTTCTTCTTCTTTTCTTTCTTTTTAAATTGCCAGTTTGCACTCTTTTTTTATGTTGCATCATCCACACTATTGTATTTATTAATTTATTAAAGTAAGTTACAATGATTTAATTACATTCTGCTTTTTTATATATATATAATTTTTTTCCCTGTATTTGCTAAACAGCTTCTGCATATATTCTCTGCCAAAGCCTACTTATTTATTTGTATATATTTATTCATTCATTGCCGTATACCTGTAATATGGAAGTAACATATAGATTATAAAGTAAATCTGTCCGTCTGTTTTGGTAACTATGCAAATATGGTAGATAATGATTAACAAAGAAAAAAAAAACGTTCTTTCTTTCTGCTTCTCCCATTAGGGGTCGCCACAGCGGATCATCGGCATGTTTGATTTGGCACGTTTTTACGCGGGATGACCTTCCTAATGCAACCCCCCCCCATTTATTCAGGCTTGGGACTGGCACTAAGAGTGGCTGGGGTCGGTTCCTGACCGGGGATCGACTCCGGGCCGCAGCGGTAAGAGCGCCGCATCCTAACCACTAGACCACCAGGGACCCTAATGATTAACATAGAAAAAATAGCTAATTATATATTTTTAACATTAATTCAGATTTTGTAATCACTTCAGGAAAAATATATAATTGTATTATTATTATTATATATAATGACAGTGCCGGCATCTGGTCCTTGTGGGTGGGAAAAGTTCCTGCTGGCATAAAGTTGAAAATAAGTCTTTTTGAAAGTTTAAAGCATAATCTTGGTGGTATTTATGACACACAATAAGGTATTACCATTTTTAAAATTGTTGCTTAGTTAACATGTAAATGAACATTTCAGCTCTTGTGAACTGTCTAATTTTAGAAAGGATTGGCAAGGCTCTGCGCCAACACAACAGGAAATGTGATAATTATTCTGATAGTGTGGGGGAAGCCATAAGAGAGAAGCACAGAGAAGACCTTAGAGAATGTTTTAAAGCTTTGTGGAACATGAAGATGATACAATTATCAGTCTGAAAATGCAGAAACCTATTGTTTCCTTTTCGGAGGGGTTTCAGGGTAGAACGTCTTTAAAGAGTAAAAAACATCCAATACACTCTGGTGCAGGTTTTTTTTTTTAAGATGCCTCATTCACATGGAATGAACGCTTCTTAGGGTTATTTTCTAAGGTATAAGAGCCAGCAGAACAGCTTGGAAGGCGCTGGGCAGATTAGATTGACATGGGAGCACAAAAAGGCTGAAATCTGATTGGACAAAAATTTAACATCCACATACACGTACTGGAAGCAGTGAAGCCAAGAGAAACACTATGAAATGAAAAGAATAAACTGTTGGGAATAAATTAATACAATTTAATGGAACAAATATTAGAATTTATGTTGTAAATGTAGGTCAGTGCTTCTGATAAGGTTTAGGCTTTGCTGGCCCTGACCACCCACCACTGATGTATATATATATTTTCCACAAGACTGTAGAAATAATGATGAGTCCCTCATTATTTACTAGTAATCAAGAAGCTCAACGATGGCTATTGTGGTGATTTGTTACAATATAGCAAGCTTCTCTGAAACTCTGAAGTATATTCCCTTTAAATAAAACTGCTTTTTTTCCCCTGGAGGATGTTCTCATCCTGTGTAGCTGACAGTAGAAGAACTGTAACCAGTTGTTCTGCACATAATGGTTCTGGCTGCCTTTCAGCAATAAGACAATGACTTTTTCTGCCTCCGTGGACAGGTGATATATGAGCCGTTTCAGAACAAAAAGATAAATAGACCCTCTGTCTATGCAGTGTGAGCTTATTCTGTACATTTTTGCATAATTCCCCTTTATGTGGCTGCATCACACCACACCATCCTGTGGCTGATAAGTTTGCAAGCACACACTCAAAACATTTATTTTTTCTCTAACATCATATCCAGCAAATACACTACACTGCTTAAAGACTACACGCCCAATTTGGTGACTAAACCACCAGCATTGTGATTAAACCCCCAACTCAGAGACTGAACACCGCAGCTTCACAACATTTTCCACATTGGCTGCAACACTTTACAGTTTTGCAACTACATCTGGCAGCTTGGCTACTACAACCCTCCAGCTGGGTGATTTTACTCCCCAACTTAGTGATTACACCCTCCAGCTTGCCGACTTTAATCATCTAGCCTGGTGAAATCACCACAGCTTGACTACTACAATCACAGGCTTGGAGACTGCAATAACATGCTTGTAGTGTAAAATCCCAGTTTAGGTGATTGAACCCTTCATCTTGAAGACCACAACCTCCAGCTTGGTGAATAAACCCTCCAGCTTGGTGAATACAACCTCCAGCTTGGCAACTACAACAGCTAATGAATACACCTCCAGACAGTTCCAGATGCCTCGGACTTTGATTACTAGCATTTACTTTACATTACCTTATAGTTTTCTATCTTCTATGCTTGTATCAATAAAATTGTACAACTTTCACATGTTTCATGTGAAAGTAAGATTTGGAGATCAGGCATGCTTTGTCAGATGAAATATCATGTGGTTGCCTCTACATCCTCCAATCAGTGGTTCTGACACCTTTCTGTAGAGTACATCCCTTTTTTAACAGGACATCAAGTCTATATTTGTGATATAGAACCTTCTGAGTGAGACGCCTTGTGTAAATGGTGTTAACTATCAAAATAGCACACTCTACACTTCTTTTTAGCACATTAGCTGTCAGCCTGGTGTTGTGATAACAGTTGTCAAGACTGATCAAAATATCCATTTAAAAGCAGTGTGAAAATCAGTCTTACATTTAATGGCAAGTGTACACTTTTATACAGGGCCAGTTCTAGACATTTGGAGGCCCTAGGCAAAATTTATATCGGAGACCCACCGGCCTCCTTCCTTACACATTTCAGTTTAAATAAAAAGCACTGGAAACAAATATAATCTCTAACATTATTTATACAAATCCTGTTTATTAGTACTTTTCTATGTTTACATAAATGTGCATATTAATTACATTTGAACTAAGATCAACACTAATAAAATTAAAGATAAAAAATATAAAAGGGCATCTGGACCTGCCATGGCCACTTGTAATGTAACAACTAATGTCAATATCTAGGCTACACTGTAAAATAATCTTTTGTTTTGATAATATTTTATTCATTACTTTAAAATGCTAACCAGTAAGTTTAAAATTATAATTTGATCATAAATTACTCACATAGACACACCGACTAAATCACCCAGGATTAGCATAATTTTCCTCCTACCGAAACAATATAGACTATAGATATAGTAATATCAGTCATATTATCTATTGCATCTATTGCAAACCTTAAATATGCACTATATTTGAAGTGAAAGAGACAAACTACTACTACTAGTGAAATTATGATAGTTAAATTATTCAACTGTATTTGTATGCATAAATTGTATTTATTTGGTAAATACAGCAGCACAATTTATTTAAAGACTATCTATGATGTATGTTATTATGATAATGTAAAAATTACAGTAATCCCCGCATCCAGGTAGAATCTGGTGCCCCCGGTTTATCCTGGAAATGCATTTTCCACATAACCAATTTATTTGGCTGATTTTTCCAGTCTCTCCCAGATAGCACAATAGACCAAAAAAAACTTATAGGGAATTGTTTTTATGGAGTTTTATGTTGAAATAATGAAATGTATGAATAAAAATATAGTTAATTATAAAATGAAGTAAAATATCAATACAGTACTGTACTGTATACATAAAATAGCATTTTTGTGGTGGTGTCTGTTTATAGTGTATCGTCTATTGTGGGCAGTTTTGGAACGTAACCACCGCGATAAACGGTGGATTACTGTATAATCAAAAATACATGATGCATCATGATCAATGCTTTTTTCGCCTGCCTGTTTACCTTCTCACTTAGCAACCTTTAAGGTATGCATTTGTTTTGGCATCAACAAAATGCATTGAGTGTGGGAACTCACATTTAAACTGTGATATTAACTGGTTCTACTTCAGGTGAGTGACAGTTATTAATATCCAGTGGACAAAAAGCCTTGTCTATCCAAATCCGAGGCACTAGGCAACTGCCTGCACTGCCTAAATCTAGTGCCAGCCCTGCTTTTATCATAAAATGTGTGATATACTGTAGAAAATGTCTTGCTTACACCTTGTGATAACAGTATGTGAATATTCATGCAGTAATTCCTAAATTAATATGTAAACTGATGACATTGACGACATTTGCCAGAAGCCCTTATCCCAGGTGACTTCCAAAATTCTTATTCATACAACTAAAAATCTTTTGATCAGAGTCCAACTTATTAATAAAGAGATAAGCTTATATAGAGTCATACAAATTCATGCTTTAATTACCATTTTATACAAATTATAAGTTTGAACTAAAGGGCTTTAAATAAAATTCAGTTCAATTCATTGTTATATGTATAGCGCTTTTAATGCTGGACATTGTCTGGCTTTACAGAGATAAAGCGATTATAAATAATTTATAAGTTGGTTCTTTAGAATTATAAGTTTGTCCCTAATGAGTGAGCCAGTGGCAACTGTGGCAAGGAAAAACTCCCTGAAATGGCATTAGGAAAAAACCTTGAAAGGAACCAGATTTAAAAAGAACTCATCCTAATATGGGTGGCACTGAATGTCCATTTATTACAGTTCCATCATTGGTACAGTGTGCAGCAATAGGTTATTAAATGCAACCTGTGGTCCTGAGCCATTTTAGAAGACTGTTGATATCAATTACAGACCAAATCCATCCTTCCAGTTCTTGAGTTAGTCAGTAACTTCCCCATCCCCACATCCTCAGCTGCTGTCACGCTGGGATCAAGAGACAGAAACCGGAGTAACACTTAAGAGGTTTCATCGTTTTTGGGAAACAAACAACCGCTAGGAAGCGACAGTAACGTAAAACGGGTATAGTCCTTAGCACGGGTAGTCCAGGAATGATCGCCAGAATGAACTGTAGAAATGATGGTGAGTGAGTGAGTGTGAACGCTTTACGTAGGTAAACAGGTGAAGGTGGTTAGTATGTGGGAAAGGCGCTGTGAGCGTGCTGAGTGCTGGGGGTAGGCGTGGCCGGTGGTTCCCTGACAGCTGCATAGAGTGGGCTTTAACTGAAGAGAATTCTAGCATCCAAATATCCTACGTCACCAAACACTTAATATCCATGATCTCTAAATCTGCTCCTTAAGAAATACCTGCTGACAAACAAGCCTTAACTAAACAAATGTGTTTTCAGCCAGCCTAGACTTGAACTCAGACACACTGTCTGAGTACCAAACACTAATTAGAAGGTTGTTCCATAACTACAAGTTTTCGCCCCCTGCTGTAGTTTTGATTATTTTAGGTGCCAACAAATAGCCTGCATCTTTTGATTGAAGTAGGCGTGGGGGATCATAAAGAAACAAAAGTTTGATCAGATACTGTGGCAGGAGACCATTCAAATCAAACATGCTTTATTAGAAAGAATATGAATCGAATATTGCATCATTTGATATTGTATAACTGCATACTCAAACATCATTGGATGCCTGTGGAAGCCGGGGCACGGTCAAAAAAAAGGCATATGATCCTTGCCACTCACTTACCTGGCTCTGCCCATCGATCACAAATAAGCACTTCTAATTCTGTAATAGATGCAGTGGTATTAAAATTAATATAAAAAAATAAAAGCCAGGAGATGTGATTGACAAATGAAGCAGTCCAAATAAACACAGCATTATTTAAGACTTAAACCTGGGGAACTTCTAGAGTGCTGATTTTAAATGTAAATAGAGAGTAATGTCTTCCTAAATGAATGAGTGTTAATATATTTCTTTCACACTGGTGGGTAAAACAGAAAGCTGCTTGAATGCAAAGCAGGTTACAATGAAATTATTGGTGCTTTTTTGGGGATCAATGTAAATTCAGGCTGTATTTCAGGACCATCCAATGATATTTGTGTACACAGATTATATAATCAATAGCAATAAGCGTTAAGGTTAGCTCTTTATTAGTTTGTGATTAGTACATGCCCTAACTTATTTGTTCATTATTAAGTATAAATGCATGTATTAGTGCGTTGTTATTCATGCATAGCCAAGGTTTCTGTATATCAGAATGAATTTAGGCGTATTCAACAATCAGCTTATATATTTGCTTTAAAAAAAGACATCTTTATCAGCTTTTTGAAATATATTGCTACCAATAAATAGCTGCTATAGCTTTTGAACACATTTTTAATAGAGAATAATAAAACTTACAAGCTAACACATGGTCTTTTATTGACTATCACATACATGTTTGAAGAACACCTGGCTTTCAGATGATTAATTATGAGTTTAATTTGTATAGATGACTGAAAAAAGTTACACATAAAGAGTTTATTGTAATGGGTGCTCAAAGTTTCAAATCCCTCTTGAGGCTGAAAGAAAAGTTGAAAATACAGAATCAGTACCAATTCAGTATAATCTCAATTCTAATTGTTCAGAATGTATAGATTTAGTCAGCATCCCAGGCCATTTTTTGTTTGTACAACCAATATTACTTAAAAACAGATATGTCACAAAATTTCACTTCACAAACAACTGATTGAGGTTTATATATTGGGAAATGCAAGCCCTTGTGTTGTATAAAGAAAAGAAACTGTAACTAAAATTGCACATTTTTAAACTATTGTCATAAGATTGTGAAGATATATATCCAAGTTAAAAACAGCATAAAGAGGAAAAACAGATACAAAACACTTGTACAAATTTTAAAGGTTTTAGTAAAATTGTGCAAATTTTACTAAGCTGGAGGTAGTAAAAGTCACTACAGGTATGCTAGAGGTTAAGATAAGATAAGATAAGATAAGATAAGATAAGATAAGATAAGATAAGATAAGATAAGATAAACCTTTATTCGTCCCACAGTGGGGAAATTTCTTTGTTACAGCAGCATGAAAAAAAAATAATAAATGCAAATATATAAAAGAATAGACGAATAAAGGTTGTGGGAATCGCCAAGATGGAAGTTGTAGTAGAAAGCAAGCTGGAGATTTGAGTAATCAAAAAAGCTGAATGTTGTAGTAGTCACTTAACTGGGAGTTGTAGTAGTCATAAGGCTGGAAATGTGTAATCAAGCTGTAGAGCATATCAGTCACCAAGCTGGAGGTTGTAGAGTCATTAAGCTAGGGCCTGCAGTAGTCACCAATCTGTAGAGAATATTAGTTGCCAAGCTGGAGGCTGAAGTTATCGGCAAGATGGAAATAATAGTATTAGAGATATTTGCCAAGCTGGAGATTGTGTTAGTCACTAAGTTTCTAGTAGTAACCAAACTGAAAGGTATAGTAGTTTCCAAGCTATAGTTTCTAGTAGTTACCAAGCTGGAGGTTGTAATAGTTGCAAAGCTGGATGTTGTAGTCACCAAGCTGGAGTTTTTAGTGGTCACCAAACTGGAAGTCGTTGTACTTGCCAAGCTGGAGGTTGGTTTTCACCAAGTTGCCAGCTTGGCAATTATGACAGGATTAGCCGTTCGACTATAAAAATCCACCACTCAACTTGGGGCAACATTAATCATCTATTTTCAGGTATGGTAACTGTTACATAACTTGTTTTCTTATAACAGTACAACCCCAAGGATTTTATCCCTATTATATTACAATTACCATTGTCACCTCACAGTACCAGGGTTCCTGGTTTGATCAGGAAATTGTTTCCTGTTTGTGTGTAATGTCTAGGCATGTTATTTCCATGTCCATGTGGGTTTCCTCCCACTTCCTTAAAAAACATGCTGGTAATTGGATCTGCTGTTGCTTACATGGATATGTTCCAGATCCACTGCAACCCTGAACCAAAATATACAACATTAAATAGATTGTATATTTATTGACATCATTTATTTGGTAAATATGTGGTGTGTAATCTATTTATTCCATGACATGTTAAATCAGTTGAGAAGCAGGTAATGGTCTGTTTCTGGCAGTGAACCATTAGCAAGCTTCTTGACAGTCTCTAGATGGTTTGCTGAGTGATTTAAGTGTCTAAAAGCAAATAAATAAAAATAAAATGTAGACAGAAAACCTCCACAGTAATCTTATGTTGCCAGAGGGTTTTAATGCCCTTGTCATCTATTTCTATTTTCTTTATTTAGATCAGCTTTGCCGCTGTGGTTAATACAACCAGGACATTTCTGTTCCACCTCAATTCTCAAAAGTGGCCATGTCCTGCTCTCGGTTTGCCAAAAAAACACCGGGAATCTGTCTGAATTATCTATTGTGCGTACACCCTTATTGTGCCGCATTAAATAAATGTGCGCAGGTAAAGCAGGCAAACTCAGCCTGGGTGAAACCCAAAAAGAACAAGAAAACAGAGGGAAAAAAATGCAGTAAATATGCACTGGCAGATGAATTTAGCATCCTTCTGCTTTCTACGTGTTAAATTATACGCTCCTGTTCACAAACAAGCCACTTTAACGTATGCCGTCGTTGCTAGACTCACGCAGTCTGCCGTGATCTATAAACAGGTAAAGCACACAGCTTGTGTCTTTTCATCGAGTATTGAATCTGCACGAGTGCAGTCTGAGACTTTCAATGCAATTTTCTGCCTTTACCCTGGAGTGAAAGAAAGAGCTGCAGAAGGATGTGGATTGATGTGTTTCAGCTTCATAAATTAGTCTGGGTTTGTTAAATCAGCTTGGTTCTACAAGCAAAGAATGAAATAGGTTTCATACAAAGGCAGAGCTTTGCCTGAGGCAGGTGCTAATCACACATCCGTCGAGACTTCACTCAGACAAGCATTTAAATGAGAAATAAAGATTTAAACATAAGGACAAATCGGGGAAAGAAATGACAGCTTATAGCTTCTTAAATGCACGTCCTTCTGTGTATAGTTCTGGTTAACTCCAGTGTTGAAACAATATACATTTACAGTGATTTCATAAAGTATTCAGACCTTCTTCACTTTTGTCTTCAATTTTATTATTAATTAATTATAATTAATTATAATAATTAATTATAACACCAGAGTGAAAACTACTATGAGCGTGAGATTGTGTGTAATGGCAGGCACCTGAGCAATTTTCAAATGTTGTTGCAAAGGGTCGGAATCCCATTACAGCTTACTGGACGGAGGGACTTTCTGTTCTTGAGCCGGCCAAGTAATGTAGCTTGTGCTATGGCACTGTTCACAACCCCCAAAAATGCTTACTGTGTTTTTTTGTGTTTTTTTACTACAAGAATTGAGAGCACCCCCCTTGAGGAGTGCTCTATGGGCGCAGAGCGTTCGCATAGAAATGCAAGCAGAATGTGCTGGCACAATGAACGCAGCAGAATATGCACAGAATGTGCAGATAATCTGTGCCGGAAGTGCAGCCGACCTAGCTCCGCCCCCAACTCTATAGCTCATAGCTCGCAAAGTACCCCCGCCCCCCACTCAAGAGCTAATGCTCTTGTCACAGGTGGAAGAAACTGCCGAAAGGCTTGCTTCCAAGCCTGTGAGCGAGTGCTGGACCGAGCAGGTCGAAGGTTGGAGAAACGGACAAGCCAGTCTCGAAAACCCTCTGCAAAGTCCATTTGCGTGCCCCAGGAACTGCTGCGCCACCATCATCAAGTTTGCTGACCACACTGTTGTGGTGGGCCTGATCTCCAAAAACGACGAGACGGCCTACCTACAGGAGGTTATAAACCTGGAGAGATGGTGCCAGGAAAACAACCTTCTCCGAAATATCAGCAAGACTAAGGAGTTGATAGTGGACTTCGGCACGAAGCAGGAGCGGTCATACCAACCGCTAAACATCAACAGAACTCCAGTGGAGAGAGAGTGGACAGTTTCCAGGACCTAGGTGTTCACATTACAGAGGACTTGTCTTGGTCCTGTCACATCAACACCCTGGTGCAGAAAGCCCAGCAGCGTATGTACCATCTAAGACGCTTAAGGGACTTTAAACTACCCTCTCAGGTGCTAAGACTTTCTACACCTGCACCATTGAGAGCGTCCTGACGGGTAGAGGCGAGCCCCTCCAGAGGGTGGTGTGGTCAGCTGAATGTACCCTCCACACCGAGCTCCCTGACCTGCAGGGCATCTACAGCACGCTGTGCAGGACCAGGGCCAGGAAGATTGTGAAGGACCACGTTCCCAAAGCGTTCCGACACAGCTCAAGTTCCTGTAAGGGAACCTTAAACACACATCAAATGGATGAATTTGTAAAGATTTTTGCCAAGGGAAACAGGAGACATGAATGGATGAATGGAAATTATTGGAAGCTGGAGCTGGTGCAACCTCAGGATGCCTTGAGATGGGTAGAGAAACAGAATCAGTGGAGAGAATTTAGCGTAGCTGCTGTTCATAATATTAACAAGCAAAAGTTGATAATGGGCATATGATCAGATGTACTGGAGCACAAGGTTATAATATGTGATGTGTGTTATGTGTAGGACTCGCTAAAAAGATACGTCTTTAATCTACACTTAATCTGTGAGAGTGTGTTTGAGCCCCGAACAATGTCAGGAAGCCTATTTCAAAGTTTAGTAGCTAAATGTGAGAATGTTCTACCACCTTTAATGGACTTTGCTATTCTAGGAACTACTAGAAGTCCAGAGTTTTGAGATCTCAAAAAGTGTGACAGATTGTAGCGTGTTATAGTTAAAGGTTTTACCTTTTCAAAGTTGTTTTAATTATCACTGTAGTTTTAGTTTGACCACCACTGATTGCCCACCAGAACCAGAACCAGCCCTTTTAAACATCTTCATTATAATGATCATAACTGATATGAAATGCGAACAAGAGGAAACTAACACTTCCACTTGTAAATATCAATTGGGTCGTTTAGTCGACATCTGACTCCAATGAGTCATTTTTAATCGGAACAGAGGGTAATATTGATTGTGAAACTCTGACAGGTGAAATGTTGCGTTGCTTCTCTCTCTTCCAGATTGATTATGCGAAAAGGTCAGAACATAGTTTGAGAACAGCGTGAGATCACAAGCTGTGTTTGCTTTTGGAGGGGAAGAAAAGGGAACCCCTGCAGAATCCAGCTGTGGATGTTAGTTTCCGTCCTGGTAGTAATCAATAGCATAAAATTCAGCTTTGCGTGGGTGTATCATCAGTCATGCTCAGTCCAGGGTGGTGCTGTTATACGTGCATGGAGACGTATTGCACTTGTACAAAACTGCAGCACCCTCTAGCAGTGTATCGTGACAATTTTTTCGCTTTTTACATCTTTTACCTGTTGCAGCTTCTGCTTTTACAGAGCATCCAAACTATAGTACTGCTGAATTCTTGATCCTGATTGGTCAGAAAGTGTTAATTAATGTTCTAGCAGCAGCTTGGACAGTAGTTGCTCTAGCTCTAAGGCAATTCACAATTTTATATAATGTGCTTTAATAGGTTATTGTTTCTATATTTAAAGCAATGGCGGCATTTATTGGCCTTCTACCTGAATCAATCCACCTCTTAGTGCCATCATTATGATGCCACAGCTATAGAAACCATCAATATTTAAGAGCAAGCAATATTACAGAGCGCTGCATCACAAACTGGAATATTATACAGGGAGAATGAATGTCATAAAGCAAAAAAAACCAATGAAAATTCAACAAGTCTCCTTTCACTGTAGCCACAGCTGCACCACCCACATACATAATCTCTGGCAGAAGCATCGATATTAACCTCATAAAATGACCTTGGGATTTTTTCAGTGCATCACGGTTTTCTTGAGTATTTGAATCTAAAGCAAAGTGTATGTTTTTCTACAGGCAAGAAAATGCAAAAGCATAAATAGTTTGTGACAAAGCTTAACAACAGTTTTGAATTGTTTTGGTCGACCTTACCTCACGATGTCCAGCTTTTCTTGGAAAATTCATCTTATAAAATGTCATTGCAAGCAAAATAAATGTATTTATCCTCTGTCGGTTGATTTGGAATGAAAAAGACAGCACTTTCTGACCATCCAATCAAAAGATGTGAAAATGCTGACATGTTTGTATGCCTTTTAGAGGACCTAGGAGTGACCAAATCAAAGTCTGATTGATTTAAGCAACAATTTAGAGCAACATGGATTTAAATCTAACAAGAGTCCACGCTGTTCATTTCTGTGGGCCTTAAAGCAATACGTGATGTGAAGACTGAAATCTGATTGGACAGAAATTTTAACCTGCCACTGAATAATAATGTACACTGCGACTTGCATGGTGGATGCGCCACATAAACAGGTTAACAGGCATCTAGAATTGTTCATATAGTAAAACTTTTTGTAAATATTTTTATACTAATGTAGAATTTTTGAAGGGGTTTTTACTGTTAGCACCACGTACAACTGAGATGTAAATCCTTAATGTGAAAAAACTTTAGGATGACCTTTTTTTTTAAAAAAGAGGGGGAAAAAAAGGGGGCTGGTGTAATAACCTTTTTTCTATGTATATCCATTGTTGGATTTTTATTGAATTGTTTCTTTGTTCAATGGCCGTGTTTTCAAGTAAATACAGTATAACATTTTGGTGGTGTTTAGTTTTTTTCCGGATCTCAACAATAATTTTGCCACAGAGGCATTTTTGCTTATTTTCTTCGAGCCCAGCTGTATTTCATTCCTTATTATTCCAAATTGTATATTCATAGAATATGGAATTACCATGTCGAGCAATGTGTTACAAACTCTCAGTCCTTACAACAACTTTTAAACGATCCACGTGTGAGTTCTATGGAAATAAATGCATGTCAAGTCATGATACATGCCAGCAATGGGAGACACTAAAACATGGCACCCATTCATCCGAATGTTGGGCACTGAATAGAAAGATATTATGGTGAAATGATTACTGTGCAGCAGCCTGCAGATTGTGTTTTCTCCTGGTGGAATAGTATTTATGTATTTCGGAATAAACAAGCCAGGAAAAATAATGATGCAAGTGAATGATGAATAATAAACAAGCAATTTTGTTCAAATATATAGTGCCATTGTTAGAGACTGTGTTGTAGAAATTGCATGGGATAAAGAAGGTTGGTTCAGGTCTCTTTACAAATTGTTCTGCTTAAGAAGTCTCTGTAAGTCACGAAAATATATACAGATGTAAGCAAACGGTAAAGAAGGCAGGCTTAATTAAATATTTCGCTTATTTTTTTGGTAAAAGTTTACACAACCTCTGCAGTGAACTATTTTTATAAAAATAATAAATTCAAGGTAATACATTCTTATTTGTATAGCGCTTTTAACAATGAACATTGTATCAAAGTAGCTTTACACAGATACGTTTTTTTATAAGTGTAATTATCCCTATTGTCCCTAATGAGTGAGCTGGTGGTGACTGTGGTGAGAAAAAGCTCCCTGAGATGGCATAAGGAAAAGACCTTGAGAGGAATCAGACTTAAGAGGGAACCACATCCTCATCTGGGTTGCACCTAATGTCCATTTATTACAGCTGAATGATGTCGAGGTGTGCAGTGATTATGATCAGATGCAAACTGTAGTCCTGAGTCAGTGTAGCTGAACAGTTCGAATCCATCCTCAAAGCTCCTGTGTTACTCTGTAATTTCATGGATCCCCAGCCTGTTGATTTGATACATCCCCAACCTCACAGAGTGGCCTCCAATAGAAGAGAACACCATCCAGAGGCAGGCCAGGATGTAGTGGGTAGATCCAAGGAGAGGATAAGGACAGGAACACTGGCAACTGGTACCTCAAGAGCATGTTTAACTCGACTGAGAGAGAGAGAGAGAGAGAGAGAGAGAGAGAGAGAGAGAGAGAGAGAGAGAGAGGGGTGGCAGGAGAAGAAGGATATGGATTATTAAGTGTCCTTATTGTTGTATGAAAGTTGAGGACGCTGTGCAGTTGGAACTTCAGCAAGACTCGCTATAGCAGCATAACTAAAAGGGAGAACCAAAAGGTAACACAGACATGAGGGATCTTAGGGATAAGAGACGACCCACCACACCACCGTCAACAAACCTGAGTGAACGTTTGAGAGTTCTTCTACCTATGAAACACCTACTTATAAAAGGCTTGGCTAAATAAATGTTATTTCAGTTAATATGACAGTTTGCATTTTGATTAACTTAAATAGGCACTAATGCACTCCTATGCCATCATTTTGAACAGAGCACTGATAATGATCCCTCTCCTCTTTATTCCGGAGGATGTGGTGTACATGATTTCCAAAAAAAGTTAAAATTTTGATTCATCTGACCACAGAACAGTTTTCCAATTTGCCTCAATACATTGTAAATGAGCTTTGTGTACAGACATTGTTCCAGATTTGTTAAAACTTTAAAAAAAATATGTACAGTAAATGACAGGATATTCAACTGTTTTGCACTTTAATGTTGAGGAATATTATTCTGAAATTGTTCCACGATTTGTAGGCACAGTCTTTTACAGATTGGTGAAGCTCTGCTCATCTTTACTTCTGAGAAACTCTGCTGCTCTAAAATACACTATTTATTCCAAATCATTTTACTGAGCTGTCAATTAACCAAATTAGTTGCAGGTTCTGTTTAGTTTAAATAACTTACTTTTTCCAGACTTCTGTTGCCCCGTCCCACCTTATTTTTTAGATGTGTTGCAGCCATCAAATGAAAAATTACCGTATATTTTCTCTGTTAAAACATTAGGTCTGATTTCTATGTTCAATTGTGAATAAAAAATTGTTTATAAGATTTGAAAATCAACGCATTCTGTTTTTATTTACATTTTACACACTGTCACACCTTTTTTGGAATTGGTGCTGAATCTTCAAAAACTTAAGAAACTCTCATTTAATCAGCTAAATGAAAATCTGTCCAAAATGTCATTGACATTTGATGAGAACTAAGAAAGTCAAGTCAAAAAGCCCAAGCTGCTAATACACATGGCAGCAAAGCAAAACCCCCAAATGATGCAGGAGGGATTTTCATTCTACCCTGCAGAGTTGCTTGCATAAACATGATCTGCATAGAAGAGTCATCAGATAAAATCCTTACCTTTCATCTTGGCACTAAGGAGAACGTTACACATTTGCGAAACGATATCTCAATACATCAGAAGCATTTTGGACACATGCTCTATTGACCAAAGTATGCAGTTCCCAATCGCAGAAGGTTAAAAAATGGACACTTTGTCACCACTGGATGGCAAAATAAATGTCTCGTCTCTGCTCCATAAGAATGAGATTATATCTTCAACAGAAGCAGCTGCAGAAACGCTTCACTTGTTATGCTGTCAGCTCGCTTCACTCATCATAGATCAAATCCTATCACTCCATTTACACTTCACATGTCACTATCAGTAAACAAATAAAAGCATTTTAGGCATTCATGTGAATGCTGCATTGTGATAGCAACATTGAACACACTGATGCATCAAAAGACAAATGATATGATATCCGGACTATTAAGGGCACCCATATATAAGCTGAATTTAACAAATACTGAATTTGACAAAGATTTTTATTTTAAACATAAATAAGCCGCACCTGTCTATAACTGAAACTAATGAACTTTACTCAGGCTTTAACGAAAAGACAGTGTTGTATCTAAACAGTAGCCTACCAAGAAAGTCATTGTTCACTGTCTTCCTCCTTCCTTTCACAACTATTTCTCTCGGGAGTTTATCTTTTGGCATCGTCATGCGTTTAAAAATCACCATCAGTGAATCTTTTCTCCCGATGCCGTGCAGCTCAGAACACAGGTGAAGTGTGTGTTTTCATGCCCGGTTGTTTTCAGCGTGACGAATGATTCACATTTCCTGTAGACAGTCCGAGTGAGCGGCAGGTCAAACTTCAGAGGAACATCATCCATATTTATGATGTGGTGCAGCCCGATTCAGTGGGAGCGCATCTGATTAAGAGTTTCATTGGTTCACCTTCGGCAATTTCATTGGTCTAATGTTATGGGGCTCAGTTTTTTGGTGGCATAAAGTTTGTGAAACCAGGAAAAGCCCAGGAAAAATCCATAAATTAGCTGCTTCATTGTTTAAGCCGCGGGGTTCCAAGCGTGGGAACAAATTAGCGGCTTATAGTCCGAAAAATACGGTAAATTCTCATTGCACTATAGATAGAATAAACTTTTTATGACACTGAGCTTCATAAAACACATCTTTTAGTACACTTTTACAGAATTTTAAGTCAAGGATTATGTAGAACAGTATATTTGTTCTAAAAACCGTCATACACTCACATAAAACAAAACATTGTTTTGATTTATGTGAGTGTGACACTGTATTATTACACCTGGAGAAACAAAGACCAACCTTCAATTCGTATATCAAGGAGTTTTCTGATTCTTGCTATGCAGGACTTTGCAATGCACACAAGTCCAGCAATCATCAGTGGCAATATTCATGATATCTAAGCTCAGCTGAGCTCCTGGAACTGGCGCATGGTCACCCATGGTCTGTTTTGGTGTAACCTTTTGTGACACACTACAGAGTTTTGAAAAATAAACTGTCCCAGAAACACTGTATAGCTCATGTTGCCATATAAGAGTGTCAAGCACCTTCTGCGATTCGAGCCGGATCTCCACAATGGTGTCAAAACGATTTGCTTTGAGCTGGATCTTCATCTTTGGGAAGACGGTGAAGTCCGCAGGAGCCAAATCTGACGAGTAGTGTGAAAATAGAGTGAGATCCTGTGCATTGTTCTCCGATGATCGTCATGCACTTGCCGAATGGTTTTGACATTTACGGGGTTAAGCTCTTCGTGATCTCTTGTCATTTTCCAGTGATGTTCTTCGGCTCTTAAAATGCACGTGCTACTGAACACACCTCGAGCTACTCGTTGCAGCATCTCCACATGTCAAATGTATGTCATGTCAAATATTTCTGTTGTAGATTTGCCACATGAAGAATTTCACATTTGCTCTATGTTCTAACTTGCTGTCCATGATGAAATCATGAAAGCGCTCGTGGTCAGAATAGCACTATTTTGATACCACCTCATAGTATTGCCATATAGTATATGGTATGCCATATAGTTGCTATATAGTATTTTACAACATTTCCATATTCCTAGTAAAAACCTATATTTAACACAGGCAGGGAATAAAGGAAATAATTGGGAAAAAACATAAATGGCTAAATAATCATCATGTTGGAAATTTCATGTGGCCTGTACCATCTCAGTCTTTTTTATTTTCTTTCTTTGCTTCCAGACCCTGGCATTTTCACTGAGCTTTTTCTTTAACACACACAAAACCAAGGGAATAGAAACCTTACAATCTTTTTTTTTTTTTTTAGCTAGAAGGCCTACAATGAAAAGGGCACATCATACCAGTTTCAACTCAGATCTCTTGCCAAAAGGATACAACACCTCATTCAGGTTCTTCCCTCAAGACATCATGATGGTGAAAAGAGAAGCTCTGATACAGGAAGGCTCCTGCAGACAGTGTGCTAGGAGATAACCTTACCATCCAACTATTTGAATGAGCAATGAACCAGTATATCACATTACTCAAGAAAAAAATCAGGAAATGGGGCAGATGAGCCATTTACATCTCTGTGCTTGGTGCTCGTATATCTGATATACACTCTATAAACCATGAATACACACTTGGAGATTTTTTTTTTTCCTCCCAGATCACCTTATCTGTAAACATGCCTGAGTGAAAACGAATGAAGTCAAACGACCTTGGGGTGTTGGAGTTGTGCTTTGCTTGATTTAGTTCTATAATTGGCAGTAATAAAAAGAACATAAGGCAATAAATTAAGGAAATGAGTTCGTTCACTGCAACGATGATGAGGAAAGTATTAGTCATTGAAGTCTTATTATTTTACAGACAGTGCCCTCGTGGTTTTTCATTTATTTTTTTAATATCGAGAATGTAGAAAAAGCTTTATATAACATAAAATTTGTTCCGAGTTTATTTGGATCATTCACACCTTTACATAAATCTGAATGAGCACTCATGCATGCATTCATGAATGACAACTCAGTAGTAACAGTGGTGAGGACAAAACTCCCTGAGAGGACACGAGGAAGAAATCAAGAGAGAAAACAGCGTCCCAAGGGTACCCATAATCACCTGGTTTATAAATCCATACAGTATACAGGTGCTGAAGCGTGAAGACAAACAGGACAAGTGTGGATACAGAATGTTCGGTTTGATTCTTGAGATGCGCACAAGGTGGTCTTTATGATTACAACAGAGGCTTTGGATTCAAAGCTACAGGTTCCAGGTCTGAGATTTGGTATCAGTGTTACAATCAATCAGTCAAATTTTATTTATAAAGCGCATTACAACCACCAAAAGAAGCACAAGGCGCTTTCCAGTAAAGCAAAAAATAGACAATAAAAAATAAAAAATTAAAAGTAAAAAAAAAATAATAATAAAAATTAAATTAAATTAAATTAAAATTAAAATAAAAAAAAATGTCCATAAAATAGCAGTTGAATCAGGGCTATGTGTTAAAAGCTTGTCTGAATAAATGAGTTTTCAACTGCGATTTAAAAATACTCAACACAGTGACTCAAAACGAATCCTCGAGCTGATGGAGGCATGTATAGCTTTTTCAAGGTCAGCTTGGGACAAGAATTATTTGACCTTGCTAAATAGTCTTAGCTGGTAAAAGCTTGCCTTCAATACTGCACTGATCTGCTTATTGAAGTGCATACTTTGGTCAAAAATAACACCCAGGTTACGCACGGTAGGTGCAAACTGAGGTGTTGGAGGACCAAAACTCAGAGAACTGCTGGGTGAGTCCAAGCTAAACAGGATGTACTCAGTCTTTTCTTCATTCAGATAAACGAAGTTCTGGGAAATCCACTGTTTAATATCCTGAAGGCAATTATGGAGAGGGTCCAATGCAGAACGTTTACTCTGAATCACAGGAAAATAGATCTGGAGGTCGTCAGCAAAGAAATGAAATTGAACGTTGTGATTGGAGATGAGCTGACCAAGTGGCAGCATATAGAGTGAGAACAGAATAGGACCAAGAATAGATCCTTAAGGCACACCAGATGACAGAGTAGCAACCGAGGAAGAATGATCAACCAGCATTACTGAAAAAGTTCTGTTAGTGAGGTATGATGAGAAACAATTTAGTGAAAACAAGCTTCCCCATCAACTTAGACAGAAATGACAGGTTAGATATAGGGCAGAAGTTGAATAGTATAGAGGGATCAAGGTTGGGTTTCTTGAGCAGCGGTCTAACAATAGCGTGTTTGAGAGCAGCGTGAACAGTCAAGTCAAGTCAAGTCAAGTTTATTTCTATAGCGCTTTTCACAACAGACATTGTCTCAAAGCAGCTTTACAGAAATCAACAGTCAAGGTGAATGGTGTGCATTTATCCCTGATGAGCAAGCCATGGCGACTGTGGCAAGGAAAAACTCCAAGAGTTTGATCATAAATCTTTCAACAATACAGAACACTGGAGAGTGAAAACTAACATGAGTACTGGAGTATAAGATTATAAGTTAATGTACTTTCTACAGTCTTTAGTATAAAAGTAGGAGCTACTGAGCTCAACATTTGTGATCATCACAGATCCAGCGACAGCTTCTCCATGCCAGAGCCTTTAAACACTCCAGGAGGTCCAATGTCAAAACTCCACACATGTAGTAGGATCCAATTGACACTGGTACGTCTCTAGATGGTTCAGGATGTTTGCGAGTTGGGCATCTACTTCTTTAAAGTCCATAATCTTCACGAGGTGGGACGTGACTGGAGCTGGCCAAACCTAAGGAAGCCTCGGGATTGGGAGAGAAAGAGAAGCAGTGGAGAGCAATTAGCGTAGCTGCTGTTTATGATATTAAAAGCACAAGTTGATAATGTGCAGGTGATCATATGTTCTGGAGCACAAGGTTATGATGTGAGACGTGTTATGTATAACTAACTGAAGCTTGTTTATTAATGATGGAGGACATCCACCTAGTAATGCATTACAATAGTCTATTCTGGAGGTCATAAACGCATGGACGAGCTTCTCTGCATCGGGTATAGACAACAGTACCCACCCTAAAACAGCAGTTTATGAAGGGGACAAGAATGAGATCCTGGCAGGAACAGCGTCTAGAGGGCAGGTGGTCGGCTTCAACTCGTGGACAGCTTTCCTAAGGTCCATCAGAGTAACAGCATCAAAGTTCTCTAGCACACATTGGGCCGCACAAGTAGACATGGCAACAGCGGGGAATAGTGTAATGGTTTGCCTGATGCAAATGTTGTTTAAATGCATTGCATGTGTTTTCAAAAACGTCATTCATGACAACAGACACCGGATTTATGACAGAATTGATAGTGCTGAATAAAATTCCAGGGTGGTGGCTATTGCTATTGATGAGAGCAGAAAGGTACTGTCCTTTAGCTTCCTTCAGTTCACTCTGATAGGTGGCAAGACTGTCTCTAAACATCTCCAGCGACACCTGCAGCCTATCCTTCTTTCATCCTCGCTCAGCCTGTCTACACCGGTGCCTAAGGGCCCGAGTTGTATTATTAAGCCAGGGGTCCAATGGACCATTGGTCGACTTCACCTTGTAGGGTGCAACAGAGTCTATAATCTGGAAGCAGATGGTATGGAAGGAGGCGAGGAAATTAAGTAGTGTAAAAAATAGGGGTCCATTAGGGGTCACCACATCAGTTCATATGTCTCAATATCACTCTCTCCTCTTACATCTGCCTATTTTAAAACTTTCCCTCATCACATCCATAAACCTCCTCCTTGGCCTTCCTCTTTTCCTCCATCCTCAACATTCTTCTAACAATGTACAGAAGGATAGGCTGCAGGTGTCGCTGGAGATGTTTAGAGACAGTCTTGCCACCTATCAGAGTGAACTGAAGGAAGCTAAAGGACAGTACCTTTCTGCTCTCATCAATCTCACATCTCTCACCTTGTCTCCAAAACGTCCTACATGCTCTGTCCATCTACTAAACTCATTTCTAATCTTGTCCATCGTCATCACTCTCAACAAAAACCACAACATCTTCATCTCTGCTACCTCTAGCTCCACCTCCTGTCTTTTACTCAATGCCACTGTCTCTAATCCATACAACATCTCAAGTCTCAGCACAGTCTTATAAACTTTCCCTTTCACTCTCGCAGATACCCTACTATCACAACACTATCACAGAAACACACAGCAGACAAACCTAGACAAATTCATGCAGAATTACCGATGTTGCTCCTGGATTAAATTGAAAATGGCAAGCTATGACAAATAAACTATAGATGGCTTTCATTACTCTTCACTACTACTCAATTTAGCAGGCTTAATCTCATTGAACCTTTGTACGAGTAAAAATGCAATGTCTGACTAAACAAAATGGCTTTCAAAACAGACGAAAAGATTGAGCGTGCACCATTCGAGTGCAAGGTAATACAACGATAACAACGACAGCGAAGTCATTAAATAAAAAGAAGACCCGAATCCACTCCGCTCTATATTCCTTCAATATGGCACTGCATGATAGCGCAGACTCAGCAGCGATTATTCAATAAACATTTACAAAGAAACCCTGAGAGATGTCCTAGTCAGCATTATAACTACTGATTGTGTGTGTGTTTGTGGGATACATACAGTATATATCCATTTTTTTTTCTCCTTTATAAATGAGCTGCTTACTTTGCATAATGATCCATCATTTTGCGAGAAGAGTTTCTCATCTCCCTTTGCTTCATGGGTAATTTCTTAGACAAACACAAATCTATTCGCATAATGTTTTCCCTGTCGATATATTGCTTTTACAAGCCTCTCAGCTTACCATACACCATCAAGCAGCAATTAAGCAACACATTTAACCACTGAGAATAAACACTTGCTTTAAATTCATTTTGGATTTGTTTTAACGTCCAGGTTCACTCCAGTTTCTTAGTGGATACAATATAAAACGTGTCATTTAGGTTTCTCTTACCACATTATGACTTCTTGGAAATTGTCACACATTAACAAAAGAGAAATTGAGGTCAGATAGAAAGTTGTCTCAATGATCAGAGTACAAAATATGAAAAAAAAAAGACTTTATAATTATATAACTATAATTAATGGACATTCAATATAAACCCAAATGAGGAAGGGTTCCATTTTTAGTCTGGTTCCTCTCAAGGTTTCTTCTTCATACAGGTTTTGTTTTCTTGCCACTGCTACCACAGGCTCGCTCATTAGGGATTAGAGACTAATTCATTACATTAAATGTATGTTGCTTATCTTTTTTTATTCTGTATCCCACACAATGACAATGTCCCAAAGCAGTTTTTGGAACAATGGATCATTTGAACTGAACTGAAAAAACAAACAATACAATGTCCATTAAACCGACTGCTCATGTCAGCCCACTGCCGGAATTGAATTTAAATTCCCCCCAGACACCACAGCCTTCAAACATGGCTGCCCTGGATTGGGACTTCTAGATCACACAAACTTTTCTTTTTACAGATTAAGCCCTATTACATGCTCTATTACATGCAGAGACATTACATTTACAGCAGATACCCTCATCCAGAGCAAATTACAATTATCTCATTTATACAAGTGAGTGTAATGGGCCTTGCTCATGGGCCCAACAATGGAAGAGTGATTTGAACTCATGACTTTCTGTTCAGAAGTCCAACATCTTAACTACTAGCTACCTCTTTCATTTGAGCTACACACATTTACATAAACACTATTTAAAAGCCCTTTATTCAGAAGAAAAACACAATCTTCTTCTTCTTCCTCTTCTTCTTTTGGCTTCTCCCATTAGGGGTCGCCACAGAGGATCATCTGTCTCCACACCCTCCTGTCCTCTACATCTGCTTCTTTTCTGGTGTTTCTGGTCATCTGTGATGATCGCAAATGTTGAGCTATTTTATAAATTGCTCAGAATCTCCTAGTTCTATAACCACAATGCCTGTATAAGACTGTAGTAAGAACATTACTTATAATCACACACTCCAATGCTCATGTTAGTTCTCACTCTCCAGTGTTCTGTATTGTTTAAAGACTATAATCACACTCTTGATGTCACCCAAATGAGGATGGGTTCCCCTTTTGAGTCTGGTTCCTCTCAAGGTTTCTTCCTCATAACATCTATGGGAGTTTTTCCTTGCCACAGTCGCCATGGCTGCTTATCAGGGATAAATACACATCGTTCACTTTAACTGTTAAAGTCTGTACAGCTGCTTTGTGGAAAGCACTATAGAAACAAATTTGACTTGACTTTTACACCACCTGAGGGAAAAACACATAATAATTACCTCAGTTACCTTCATTGCCAAACTGTGATACTTGGATTTCTTTTTTTTTTGCCCTAGATTTTTGACCTTGTTTGCTCTAATGTAGTCTGTGAATCGACCGAAATGTGTTTTTTTGACTATGATGTTTGATTCCCGTATTGGAATCGTCTGTCCTGTTTGCGCCTGGATTATTAAATGTCTCTCTTGACCTGCAGTATGACCAATCACTCAACATTCATTCTTGTGATCGAAGCTCTACTAGATAGTGACAGAAACACAAATTCAGAAGTGTCATCGTTTTTTATTTTAAGTTAGTTTAATGAACCATGAAGGATAAACAAGATAGTGTTCATGTCTATGCTGAGGCGGGAAGTCGCTTAATACTGATGCTCCAAATATGTTCTGTTCAGCAAAAAAAATACAAAATAATTGATGAGATAAAATGGCAGAGAAGTCCTAGAAGACCGAGTTCCAGGGATCGTGAGAGATAAACAAAGATACATTTGCAAATGGATTTTTAGATATGAGCTCCAAAACTCTGACACTGAAAATATAAAAATAAAAAATAAAAAGTTTAACTTGGAGTTTATATTCATCCCAAAAAATGAAATTTTTGACATCCCTGTTTAACCTGTTGTTCCATCATAACATCTAAAAGTCTTTTATGATGAGATTGGAGAAATCGTGAAAGCAATCTGAGTCAGTCCACATTATAGAATGTATACAATCCAGCAACCACTTTGGTGAACTCTTCTTCACGGTTTACATCAGAAAACCGAGCTGATCATGTGAAACCAGAATTGATGAGAACATTCTGGACATTGAGTCTAAGAACATCCTTTATGCATGATTTTGGACTCATACCCTGCTCTCAATTGTAAATTTGATTCAGTTTTGTGACCAATGAAAAAAAGATTGTAGTAAGTCTAGGTGATTTATGGTCATAACTGGTAGATCGTACCTTGAGTGAAGGGAAATAGGGCCTTATAAAGGGGACGGGTGTAGGTGATTAGTAGAAGTAGGACAGGTGTAGGTGATTAGTAGGAGTAGGACAGGTGTAGGTGATTAGTAGGAGGGAGAGGCTGAGTGAGAGTGTGAGCCTTGGAGGGAGGCATGGTTGTTGGTTCTCTGACAGTCCTTTTCACCATCGCCTTTTTTTATTTTATTTCCTAATACTGCAAAAGCATGCAAACTTTGCTCTATATCTCTATTATGCCATTTTTTGTCACAAACTATAAAAGATTAACTGATAAAAAAAACCTGCCATGCATCATGTTTGGTTTTTGCATTCTGATACATATTCCACCGGAAGTAAAAAAAAAAGGCTAGTAGCTTGACATTGATGCTGGTGTGACACTGGTACAGAAGTGCTAACTGCAGTGTTCTCTTGAGAACTGACAAGTTGACAACTTATTTATGTAAATGCAGCCTGGGTGTGTGTAGCTCAGGGTGTAACAGTGTTAAACTGCCAGCAGTCGAGATGCATAAAAATGACAAACGCGAGGACTGTGGTTAATATTGAAAGAAATTTTATTTCAATGTTTTTATGAGCTTGTTTAGGGGGTTTCAATAAAGGTACTGTGACATCTGACTTTTCCAGCTATATGTGGTTCTTCCCCAAATTGTTACCCCAAAGTTGGAGGCCTACAATTGTCTACAATGTTTTTGGATTTGGTAACATTACATTTTAATTTCACCTGATAAAGGAGACCCAAACTTGTTCCAGAATGACAATGCCGCTGCGCACAAAACCAGCTCCTTGAAGATATGTCTGACATGGTTTGGAGAGAAAGATCCAGCAATTGAAGCCTATTGAACAACTTGGAATTTAACTGGAATGCTGACTGCACCCCAGGCCTCCTTACCTCACCTACACCTGACTTTACCTGAATTTTTCAAAAGGCAATTGCAAATCTTATACTCAGGTGTTCACAAACATTTGCCAGTATATTGTATGTCATTCAGTACAAATGACCTAACCTAGATAAACTAGCAAGTGATTGGGAATATCAGACCATTTTAGCAACTTTAGCCCCCCCCGCCCCCCTACAACTACATACTGTACACGTGTACAAACTACAAACTTTGTCTATAGTTCCCATAATGAAAATATGACAATGCAGCTAATAACAAACAATAAACAGGATGAGTAGCGTCACCTCTCGTATGTTGTTAGATCTTTTGTCACGCATAATAATTGTAACAATAATGTCAAGATTTGGACCAAAAGCACCTGATCGATTGCATTGTGTACCATCTATGGGAGTCACGTTACAAAAGAACGAATGATTTATATATAATGATTTATATAAACAATGCTTTGCTCATGCGCATCCAGCAGAAAATCAACAAATTCAAAACCATTCAAAACGAACAAATGGTTTATGAACAACATCGCTAGCGGAAATCAATCCTAAAGAAGCCAAACTCATTTTTTAAAAGGTTGACTGACTGGCTAAGAACCTAAGAAATAATGTTTTGTAAGCTCCAATTAAAATATGCTTCTTGTAAAATATTTTCTCATCCTAAGCATTGTGTATGTCCTGTGTAGGTGTCACATTAATAATGTCCAAATAGGGACTTGTCAAAAATATTGGACCTGGGGGAAAAGAAAGATCTAATAATAATTGGAACATGATTATGTTGTTTGTTTGTAGCATCTCAACCTTCTTCATCTGGTTAATTAGACTGTGTACTCAAAGAGATGTTGTAAAACACAGATAAGGGCTTTATGTTCAAGATGTTTGGTTTGAACCCGAACTGAACAGTGTGTGTTACTGTAAGTGGGAAATGGTTTTCAAGATCTCTGTATTGTATTAAAAGGTTCTACTGCAAGACCTCCAGTGGCTTTGTGTGCTAGCATAAAACATCCTTAGCACTTACCACATGGTCATAAGATTGGTATGTGGTTTTTGAACATCCCGTTCCACAGTCCCTGTTTTTATTATAATTACCTCCACTCTTCTGAGAAGACACTAAACCAGATTTTGGAGATTTGTGCTCCAGATTTTAGTAATGTCAGGTAGTAATATAGCTGAGGTAAGGAGGCTAGTCTATACAATTGTGTACAGTTTAGAGGAGAAATATCATGTTAGAAAAGTTAGGTCACAGTATATTTCTTTCATACAGTGTAGCAATATGATTTTCTTTTGCATATTTTATACATGTAGCCCCTGTACGCTAACTGAACGACTTGATTCTGACATTGAATTGATCATGTTGCATTAAATCAGCTGATTGAATCCTTTACCCACTAGAACTGTAGATATTCAGAGAAAAGTGGTTGGAATGTGTTTCGTCTTTATCTCTAAAAGGGAGAAAAAAAAATCCCTGGCAGCTTCATCTGCAGATAATTGTAGTGTAATTTCCTGTAGGATGGTGATTAAAAGATGGTCAGTTATCTGGGACTCCCAGGGTTATCACAGAACATAATGTTTTGAATGAGTTTATTAGGAGTGGAGAAATTACACTTACGCCAAGTAGCTCGGTTTTAATATCCCCTTACAGTACAGTATAGCTTCAAACTGTATTTTAATAAAGGATGCAAGTATTCAGTAGTTGTAGCCAAAGCTTTTCTTTAATAATTTTTTGTCTTTATGCTGTATTTATTTGGATGAGCTGCTGAGGCGACCCCTAATGGGAACAGTTAAAGAAGTAGAAGATATGCTGTATTTATATATATATATATTTATATTTATGCATACAGGGAGCGCCACGGAAAAGTAGCCCGCCTCCGACGATAGTATGACAAGATGAACGAGCAAGTCGATTGTTTTTATTCACTTACCTACAAGTTGAAGCAGATGCTGAAAGTGGTCCCCCTGTTTATGTCAAAGCACCTTTGGGCATGGCTAAGGAATGTTGGCAGATACTGCTTCCAGCTCTTTAACAGTGATGTGCACTGGAGGACTGGATAGGAAGGAGAATAAAGCTGGAACACATCAAACAAATAACCAGACAGACAGAAAGTCAGTAGACAGAGAGCAAGGGGCTATGGCCTCCTCCGAAGAGCGTGGCACCAGTACTGGTGGCGAGCTACTTTTCAGTGGCTCACCCTGTAGTTTATGTGTCAGTGAGAAGAATTAATATGTGAAAGCTGGAGATGATGATGGTGGTGCTGTGATCCCACGTTATTAAGTTTTAATGAGAAATCGTAGGAAGTGTGAAGAGAAACTGAATCATTTGTGTAGTGATGTGGCTGGGTCATGTAGTAAGGCAAAAGAAAAGAAAAGAAAAGAAAAGAAAAGAAAAGAAAAGAAAAGAAAAGAAAAGAAAAGAAAAGAAAAGAAAAGAAAAGAAAAGAAAAGAAAAGAAAAGAAAAGATGTTTAATGACACTCATCATTGCATGTTCTTTTCATCATTAGAAAAGTTATAGGAGGAGACTTTTCCATTAGTCCCTGGAAGGACAAGAGAAGATGGACAGAATCCGGCATTCTGACAGAATGTCTCTGGGTTAGCCTTAGCATTTCCTTTTTTTTTTTTTAAAGATGTTGCTATGGCAACACAGGAGACTTTCTGTTTCTCCCCCAAGCAGCAGTCAGAGCAAATGCAAATAAAATTCCTGGTGGAAAACCAGAAATTGCTGCCAAATCACTGGAGGAGAAAACAAATGCAATATCTGAAGGACATGTTTGCTCCTGGTAGCATTCAACCACTTCAACAATCCCTTTACGAACCAATAAAGTCAAACAAATAGTGGGACTGTGGTTTTCTTTCGTTCGGAGCTGGTGATTATTGATTATAGATTGTTAACACTGGATTTTTGCCTCGTGGATTTTTTGGCTGTTATTTTTGTTATACATAATGAATTTATGGCTTTATTGAGGGACACAAGCCTGAGGTTTTTTTGCCAAATGTATTCTTTTATGTCTGCCGTGTAGGGTTTTCATCTTTGAACTGTTGGCACATATTTTGATTTTTATCCATGTTTTATTCAGCTTTAACATGCAAAATGCATTAGTTTAGTTTTCAGTTCTTTCTAAAGAACAGTTTTTTTTACTCCCACGTTTTTTTATCTGCTTTAACTGGTTTCTGTCTTTTTCTAGTATTAGTTTGCTATCTTAAATCACTTATTTAGTTTTTCTACCTGGAACAATTTACCTAGTTTGGGGATTTCTTCTTTTGTCATATATAACATATATGGCTAAATATATATGTGTATACATATACACCGGCCACTTTATTAGGTACACCTGTCCAACTGCTCGTTACCGCAAATTTCTAATCGCCCAATCACATGGCAGCAACTCAATGCATTTAGGCATGTAGACATGGTCAAGACGATCTGCTGCAGTTCAAACCGAGCGTCAGAATGGGGAAGAAAGGTGATTTAAGTGACTTTGAACGTTGCATGGTTGTTGGTGCGAGACAGGCTGGTCTGAGTATTTCAGAAACTGCTGATCTACTGGGATTTTCACGCACAACCATCTCTAAGGTTTACAGAGAATGGTCCGAAAAAGACCATTGAGGCGGATGGGCTACAGCAGCAGAAGACCACACCGGGTGCCACTCCTGACAGCTAAGAACAGGAAACTGAGGCTACAATTCACACAGGCTCACCAAAATTAGACAATAGAAGATTGGAAAAACGTTGCCTGGTCTGATGAGTCTTAATTTCTACTTCAACATTTAGATGGTAGGGTCAGAATTTGGCATCAACAACATGAAAGCATGGATCCATCCTGCCTTGTATCAACGTTCAGGCTGGTGGTGGTGGTGTAATGGTGTGGGGGATATTTTCTTGGCACACTTTGGGCCCATTAGTACCAATTGAGCATCGTGTCAACGCCACAGCCTACCTGAGTATTGTTGCTGACCATGTCCATCCCTTTATGACCACAGTATACCCATCTTCTGATGGCTACTTCCAGCAGGATAACGTGCCATGTCATAAAGCGCGAATCATTTCAGACTGGTTTCTTGAACATTACAATGAGTTCACTGTACTCAAATGGCCTCCACGTTCACCAGATCTCAATCCAGTAGAGCACCTTTGGGATGTGGTGGAACGGGAGATTCGCATCATGGATGTGCAGCCGACAAATCTGCAGCAACTGTGTGACGCTATCATGTCAATATGGACCAAAATCTATGAGAAATGTTTTCAGTAGCTTGTGGAATCTATGCCACGAAGGATTAAGGCAGTTCTGAAGGCAAAAGGGGGTCTAACCCGGTACTAGTAAGGTGTACCTAATAAAGTGGCCGGTGAGTGTGTATGTATATATATATATATATATATATATATATATATATATATATATATATAATGATAATTACATACAAATATACCAGTACTAGTAAGACCTTCAACAATGTTTTTTATACTGACATGTGAATCAATGGTCTCATAGTCATCATAAAGGTCTATATATACATGCATTCTAGCTGTCAATAAACTATGGACATCTTTCATACACGTGAACAAGAAGGATGTTTCAATACAAAACAAGGACTGGTCAATTTAATTTGAAAAAAACAACATCCGAGATTGAAAACATTAGCAAATTAAAAGACTAATATTGGACTTATAAAAATATATATAGAAGTCCTACTTTTTTTTTCATTTGCTTTCACTTTAACTGTCTTTTCCTGCTATTCGTTTGTTATCTTATTGTGTGCACCTGTTCTGTGTTTTTTGCCCAGATTATTGTAATTTTATGTCTCACACAGGTAGCATGTGTTCTTTTATCCCCTATTCGAACTCTTTGAGCTTTAATAAATGTTTAAATGCTTGTACAGGTTTGTGCAGTGGCAGCTTGGTGGATAAGATGTTCTACTGATTAGAAGGTCATGTAAATGCTTTGCAAATTTTCATCAAGTATTAAAGGATGTTTGATTAAATTAAAGCCTGTTACACAATCTGGTTCATTTGTTTAATACACATCACCAACATCGAAGATCCAAAATATAAGTGAATTAAAAGACAGGTATTGAACTAATGGAAAAAAATAAAATTAATCAGTGCAGTTTTTCAGTTCTTTCAAAAAAAATACAATAAAATAAATAAATAAAAAACAATGCCACTCTTTTTATTAGCTTTTGCTTTAGCTTGTTTCCCTCCACCCAAAATTCCATAAGGTTACAAGGATTTACAATCAGAATCATCTTTATTGCCTCATGGGTTGGATGTACAAGGAATTTGTAATGGTGTGCTGGTGCTATAAAAATATACATAAAAAAAACAAGAAAATAAAATAATAAAGTAAGAAATAGAGAAAAAGACATTAACTATGCAATTTGTGCAGGATATGTAAAATGAGGCGGTGCAAATGATAATGTAAAAGTGAGGCAAATGATATTTCTCAACAAATTCCAAAGGTGCAAGTTTGAGATATAGTCCAAGTTGACTGCATTAATGTAAAGCCTATGAGAGGACAATGTGAGGTATACAGTGGTACCTTGACCTACGAGTTTAATTCGTTCCGTGGACGAGCTCGTATCTCAATTTGCTCACACATCAAATCATTTTTCCATATTAAAAATACTTAAAATGGCATTAATCCGTTCCAACCCTCAAAATGACACCCCATTTTTAGGGTTCATGTTCTTAAATAAAAAAAATACATTTCTAAATAACAAATCTTGTATAAAAACATAATAGAAAGAGTATGTAAAGATATGATAAGGTTTTACGCAGTGTATTTTCCTTGAAAATTAGACGATTTGAGCTAACGAAAATGCTGGTGAAGGGAGGTGGGGGGGTGGGGAGACGATAAGCGGCCGGGGAGGGAAAACTCGATTTTTACTATCACTCCTGTACACTACATATCCCTAAACTTTACGTTTTACTTTTTCTATTTTGCTTATCTTAATTTACGTCACAATCTTCGCTTTCTAGCTTCGCTTCGCCATCTAGCAGCGGCGTCTCGAGCTCGTACCTCAATTATTTGCTCGCGTAACAAAGCAAAAAAATCGACTGAGTGACCGCTCGTACCTCGGAAAACTCATTACATTAATGCACTTGTAGGTCAAGGTACCACTGTATATTAATGTTCGTGTTTGTGGAGGCAGTAATAATGGTTTGTCCTTGTTGTTGCTGTGCAGCCTTATGATCACTAACCCTTAAAGTGAAATGTTAGACAAATTTCCATGAAATTTCGAAGACTGTTTAAATAAATCAAAACCTGTTTGTTACACAAACAGTCAATTTATTTGACACACAACAGCAACATCGGGGATTGAAAACCTCAGCAAATTCAAAGACGTTACAGTTCGACACTAAATGAAATGTATTTATGTTGTTTAGCTTCAGATCGGATCAGAAGAGGGTCCTTAGACTAGTTAACTTGGTGGTATAAAATGCTACTCTGAACACCATAGTGTTTATTTATGCAAACTAAATCAATTAAGGTGGAAAAAAATATTCGCTTCTGGCCAATCTCCTGTCTCTGACCTTTATGCGTCTTTATATTCTGTTATGAAAATATGATTATGATCGACCATTGATTTTGTCTGCAAGGACGGAATTTAATTTAGTTATCATTTGATGTAATTCATAGTGGAAAAAACATGTTGATAAAGATTTATCATCTTGGATTTAAGCCCTGAAATTGACACTGATGCTGAGAGTAAATGTAGCTTGTCTCTTGATCGCTAATGCCTTTTAGTTGATGAGCTGAAAAATCATGCTAATTGAAGGAAGCCAAATTCATTAAGTCGCTTGGGTTGTTTGACTTCGTTCATAATAGGGTTCATAAAGTTTATGTTCTGGGGTTTTTCTTTGCTTCTAACACTCTCAGTTGTGCTCTTGGGTCAAAGGCTGTGTTCTTTTTTTGTGCCTATTTGGCTTTCTTTCCCTGTCTCCTCTTCATTTTCCTCCTCCTCCTCCTAATCATCATGTTTCCTTTCCCTTCATATGGTCCCAGAGGTTCTGAGGTTCAGTCTGCTGCTGATGAGTGCTAATGCCATAGTAATCTGAATCATTAAGTTCCAAGTTCATCCCTGGTCTTAGGTCAGCGCAACTAATAGGGTTGACGTCATCGCAGTACATTCTTTCAGCTACATATAATGTTCATAATGTGTATGTTTTACAAAAATGAGCTGCAGTTTGAGATGTATTTATACCAGGCTGATCCATATATTTCTCTTTTCTACTACTGGGGAAAACTAAATGTACTACAGTCATGAGAATATCATGAGTTGCAACTGAAATTACAGCATTATACTTGTCACGTACATTACAGCACAGGGAAATTCTATCTTTGCATATGCCAGCGACGTTAGAAAGCTGGGGTCATTCTGGTTCATACAGAACCCCTAGAGCAGCGAGTGTTAAGGGCTTTGCTCAAGGGCCTAACAATGGTAGCTTGGAGATCTTGGGGCTCAAACCCCCCCACCTTCCGCTTCCACTTTCCCTCTAATAATGTGTTCAAACATGGAGATCACTATGATTACATCTAAAATATATGATGTGTGTGGACATTTTATGCAATCAGTGGCCACAGATTGTTCTGGAATAAAAATTTCAATCAGTGGTTGTTCCTGAAGACTATTGTGGCAAGAATCATAATTTATTTTTTGTTCCAAGTAGTCAATATGTAAAAAAATACAAAATCAGGAACTACATACTAATGTGCATGATATAATGTATATTATATACAAAGCATAACAAAGCATAATGTTATGCTTTGATGAAACATTTCAGGCTTTTCTAAGATGACTTTGCCCCACGTCCACAGGGCAGGGAGGACCACGTAATGACTAGATGAGGATTCAAATGATGTAAACTGCATGTTATAACCTACACCTTCATTAAATCTAAACCCTGCAGGAGATTTTAAAGTGGGTTATTAGACAGTGCTCTCCACCACCATCGAAACACAATCTTTAACAACATCATTAACAGTGCTCATTTGTAGGATCAATATTACTGACTACTGAAGGTACTCTGCAGCTGTTCATAGACCAAAGTATAATTTAAAGAGGCCTAAGCATCCCTAACTTGGATGTGGTAGCAATACATTTCCCTTCACTTAAACTATGAGACTCAAACCTGTTCCAGCATGACAATGAACCTGTCCACAAAGCCAGCTCCATGAAGATATGTTTTATATGGGTTGGAGTGGAAGATCTCCTGCTATAGAGTTTGGGTTGGACATGAATGCTGGCTGCTCCCCAGACCTCCTCACCTCACCTAACTCTAACCCTAACCCTGATGTTACTAACACCCCTGTATTATCTTCACAAACACACTTAGAAATCTAGAGGAACATCTTCCCAGAAGAGTGGAGGTTATTATAACAGCAATTGGGGACTAAATGTGGAATGGGATGTTCAAAAAGGGGCACATACCAATCTTATTTTTAGGTGTCCATGAAATGTGGTTCATATAGTGTATATGTACGCTTTTTGAAAAATGTTCACGATTCATTTCTAAATAGGAAAGCTCTCAATTTCATGCTTCTTTATTTATTTGATCCCTTATTGCCACCTATTGCCTTGTGGCCATTGCAACAAGAGAGATACTGCAAAAAAGTGCAGTTATTAGGCAAAGAATCAACAAATAGGTATTGTGATGAAGTTGAAAAATGTCATAGTAAAAAGATTACAGTAAACTTCATATGAATATTAAACCTATTTTTATTGTTGTACAAATAATTAGCACCTGCATTCTCCTGATATTCAGTTCATTTGAAGCTTTAATTATTCTTATTCTATAAAAAAAAGCAAGGCTATTTTAAGCTTGAAATAGGCTTAATAATATTAATATTTTAAACAATTATTTTATATTTTAATAGAAAATACTAGTTATAACTTTAGGCAAGAAATTTAAAAATAAATATAATTTTTGTGGTGTAGTCCACTTAAATTTTGTGGGACATCTGGAAAACTGGTTAGTTTCCCTGATCAGTTATGTTATTACACTTATAATCAATTGTTACCTCACTTTTCCTTTCTTTCATGCCTTTTTTAAATGAAAAAAAAAGAAATGCAAACCACAGAGCTCAAATGGTTTCCTACTGATTCCTAATGATGATGGAGACTCCTTTCTTGAACTTCTCATCACTCACCATCAACAATTATAAACCTTTTTTGGTTAAATGATAATGTAATTCATTTTCAAATATGCTTTTTAGTTTTAAGATTGTTTGGATTATCAGCCCTATAAGTCGCTATGCAAGTTAAATCCAGAGTGCATTCATATACTGAATAAATTGCGATTTACAAAGAAATGAAATGAACTGTGTTTACTGAGAACATAATTTTGACCAAAAGGTTCAAGAATGCTTGGTTGGTCTGTAATGAGGACCTCAAAATGACCATTCCAAATGATGCAAATAATAAACACAGCCTGGAAAACCTTTCTCAGCAGAGCTTTTTTTTTTTTTTTAGAAATAAATTGGCCCCTACTAACACATAGTGAAAGTGTGTGAATAATACAATATGTCACCCAACTTTCAGAAGGTACTCTGATACAGTAGACTCTGATGCGAGAAGAAGTGTGTCGATTAAACTGGCAAAGCAGTTTCTACTAAAAATAAATAAAAAATGGTCACTGACATCTTAAGCTGTTGTGGGGTTTAATTAGTTGTCAAGAGAATCCAGGCACTAATTAGTTGTGAGATCTCTAAGCCACAAAGCTAATGGATTACACTAAGGATGCAAGTCCCGGTTGGGTGTAAAATTTCTCCAATTATCGGATTCAGATTCAAACCTGATTCCCTAATTAATACTCATGCATGCACAAATGTGAATTAAAGAAAATAATGACATCAGTAAGAAAAAGAAACACTGCCTGGATTATTAATAACTTTAAAAGCTGAGGCTTTAATCTGCTCCAGTATTGTTGGATTGTGGGATATTTCAAAGTCTCTTACAGTTTATACAGTCAACAAAAGCCATAATCTGTAATTTGACACAAGAAGAGCTTTTTTGATGTCAATATGCCAATAAACTTGAGTGGGATGGGTGTAGATTTGTATTGATATCAGGCCGTTTTGAGCTGAGCAGACAACCTGGGTGTCATATTTACTGATTTGTCCTGATTATGAGGTTTGTATGATGAATTATAACAATGAAATAAGGATTTAAAGGTTTCTCGTCAACACCTTGGGTGGTTCCTTAAAATTCCTGAGTAAGAACTGGAGCTTTGAGATTGGATTTGGACTGTAGTTAATGTCAACAGTTTGCTACACTGACTCAGGACTACAGTTTGCTTCTGATCACCATCACTGCACACCTCAACATTGTTTATCTGCAATAAATTGACATTCGGTGCACCCCTGCTGTGGATGTGGTTTCCTCTTGAGTCTGGTTCCTCTCAAGGTTTCTTCCTTATGCCATCTTGGGGAGTTTTTCCTTTCCACAGTCGCCACCGGCTCGCTCATCAGGGACAAACTTACACTTATAAAGAACAAGTTCATTTTTTTAGCACCACATTATCTGTGTAAAGCTGCTTTGAAACAATGTTCATTGTTAAAAGTGCAATACAAATAAAAATGAATTCAATTCAATAATTTGAATAGATATCAGTGTTTGACTCATTAACATTATTGATATTGATAGATTTGTGCTAAAAATAACTAGTCTTTTCACATAAATGTTAAAGCAAATACTTTTAATGGAGCAAAGTTTTACAGAGTGTTTCTCTACTTTACCTCAAATACATAGTTTGTGTACTTCATCCACCACTGTTTGAGTTACTGTGGTCTTCTTGTCAGTTTCTGAAACACTCAAACTGCCAACATTAACAATAGCACAGTCTGAGTCAGCTGGTGCTTTTGACCTGTATCTGCATGCTTTTCTGTATTGTGTTGCTGCCACCTGATTGGATGAGCAGGTGAGTGTGATGTCAAATGGTTGCCCTCTATATAACCGCTGATTGCGTGCAAGCCTGCGTTTATGTGTGTAACTTTAGGGCGGTTGTTGTAAAGCATTTAGACAGGTGTCCTAAAATGCTATGAACATCGCACATGCTCGATTTAACGCATTAGAGCTTTCACCCATAGTAAATGACACTATGAATATGCATTAATATTGGCTTCATCCCACAACAATCCCAGGACATTTGAATAATTAGCAAGCAGATTCAAACACGCTCTTTTCCCTGTTTCCTCTTCGAGTCTTGGCAGAGAATGCAGTCAGTCAGACATCATTACACACATGATATACTCATTAAAGCACTGAGCCACTGGCTTCCATTCCTGCATGGACATGCTGATGTATGGTTAGTAATCGATGCATATCGATGATTTCCACCTGGTTTCTTTGACTAATTGGGTTGGATAAAGGACATATGGATTTAAATAGGTTTGACGATTGTGCTTCGGTCTTTAAAATCTCTTTTTGCCCTTTTGCCTGTTGCTGTGTGAGCTATTTTAGCATAAGGTAACCTAGAAAAAGTACAAATTAGGGTCAGTTTTATTTACTACTGTCAGGAAGAGTCTCAGATATTATAAAAGCATACCTGTAGCACTAGAAGCACTTGGATTTTCAACTGTTATTAAATTGTTTTCTTGAAGTAAAAGTTTGAAGGAAGAAAGCAAATTGTATCCAGTGTCCCAAAGATTTACACAAAATCCTTGAAAATACAAGTCAACATCACCTGCCAGCTGTTTCCTCAATATAATAATGAATTGAATAGCAGTAAGTGATAGATATATGGATTGATGAATGGACAGATAAATCAATGACTGGCTGGAATGGATGGATGGATGGATGGATGGATGGATGGATGGATGGATGGATGGATGGATTCGATTAATGGTGGATGGGTCAACCAGAATACAACCTCACTAAAAAAAAAAGATCTATATCATTTTATTTATGCAAAATAGAAATATAATTTCTCAATATCAGTTTTTCTGCCATGGCTGCCAGTCAGTCCTTAAGCCAATATGTGATCTACTTGATAGTGAAATGTTGGTTATTCAGTATATTTTGGAAAATCATTGTACTGTACTGTAACTGCTGTATCATGCTAATACACATACTGAGAGAAAACAAAGACACTTGCCAATCTACAATTATAGATTTTAAATGTAACACAAGGGCAAAACACCACATCCCACAGCCTGACCAACAAGTACACAACCACTTCAACACTTTAATAAATGAATGTATATAATAATCATAGACTGTATATAATAATATATCATATACATAGTTTGCATTAATGCACTTAACTAACCTACTAGCATTCCATATGTTATTACTTTATCCTTTCTTACACCAAATAACCTGGTTACTTAGGTTTGCTGGCAACCAAAATTATATTATTTATGTTATTATTTGTCCACTCCTTTCACCCAATTATTCACTTGACTTGGTCATTGCTTTAAAAATGACTTAAAGCATTGTTTCTTTCCACCTTTTCAACCAAAGGAAACATAATTAGTTTTATAATTATCTTTTTTTTGATGAGATATGCTCTGTCAATCTCATAAATTTCCCATTAATGCAATTTATAGTGCATGACTTCACAAGCATCTAATTTAAAGCCAAATAACAGGTAATGTTTGCCTTTGTTACATGGTCTGTTGAAGTAAATTACATATGAATGTAAGTATACTTGAAATTAGTTTTGTGATGCGCTCGGTATATAGCCTTATGACATAATACATTATATGAATTTCTTTCATAATTTAAAATTAATAACAAGTTGAAAAGTGTTGAAATGACTGTTGAGAGATTGTAAGTTTGAATGGCTTTCTGCTAAAGAAAACTCTGAGGGCAAATGTGCCTGTTGTGTCTGGGTGAGAGGGAAGGGATACACTCTGAAGAACACTGACAATAGCCAATCATGTGTATCTAAGATCTCATATATGCAGATGACGGAAGGTCAGTGATCCCCAAGTCTTTTGGGTGACAGACAATATTTTCATGGGCTCAGGGGCCTGTGGTCTGTGGGCAGTCCTGGGTGATGTGGGGGGATATTGTTACCGGCAACAGTGTGCACATTATATTACAGGTAGTCCCTGGTTTATGTTGGAGATGTGTTATGATGTAAGCATTGTAACTTGAAAATAAAAGTAGAGACATCACCTAGCCTACCCAGAAGTCTTCAAGTTCAAGTTTATTTCTATAGGGATTTTTACAATGGACATTGTTTCAAAGCAGCTTTACAGAACTTGTGAACAAACAGAAAAGAAATGATGTGTGTTTATCCCTGTTGAGCAAGCCCAGGGCTTGATGTTATAAGAAAAAACTTTGAGAGGAACCAGACTCAAAAGGGAACCCATCCGCATTTGGGTGATACCAAGACAAAACACCAGAGAGTGAGAACTAACATGAGCACCGGAGTGTGTGATTATGAGTAATGTCCTTTTTTACAGTCTTATACAGTGAGTTGACGTTGTGGAACCCGGAGCTACTGAGCAACTCATAAAATAGCTCAACATTTAAGATCATCACAGATCCAACAAAAAACTCCTCCATGCCAGAGCCTTTAAATATTAGTCTTAAAGAATGGTGATCAGTATGGGGAGGTATACTGTAATTAGTTGATAGTTTAAGAAATTACAGTACATAATATTGCAAAAATTAGCAATTTACACTACCATACTGTATAAACTTTACAGTATATGTGTATGTGGCAGCAGGTGCGTGGACGACTGGCGGTTCACGAGTGGATGGTGGAGCCAGACACGCTCTGTTAGTGTCCGACAACACCAATAAAAAATAGAGAGGCAAGAGTTAAAATTTAGTATAGCACCGCATATACTCTATTACGTTTGCCTGCCATGCAAAAATTACAATCTTTTTTGCAATTTTGTCATCAAACCTCTGGCACTACCTGACCGGTGTGTTACCAAAGCCCTGTGATGGCCAGTTTTAAAATATATGGTTGCATTCATGAGTTTGGATGGAGCACTTGGATTGGCCTTCACCCTTCCAAGTTATTATCTATTGTATTATACGTTGAGGAAAAAATGATGGGAAAATTTTTCTTCACCCATTGACAGGGTTGGGCAAAGATGCATTTAAATGTATGTTAAAATAAAATACCAAATACCTTATATTTAAGTGTACCAAAATAAACTACAAGATACACCAGCCACATCATGTATCAAAATAAATGTTAAAAATAGAAAAAAGTACTTTCACAAAGGAGCAGGCAATTTCTCTGCAAACCCTTTATCAATTGCACCATTAACCTTCCACCATTACACTGACTCAATTAATTAAGTAAACATGTTTGATAGCAACAGCTTTACTCTGGTGGAGTCATACAATAAATATGGCATTTGCAACCAGATCAAATACTCACATACGTATCCCTGTGATCCCCCAAATAAAAGATTGTCAACAGTCTAATGTTTGACAGTTTTTAAATGACCTATAATTGTATCCTAATTTAGTTACTTGACGTTTGGTAAAACAACTGATGGCACCTGCATTCATAGCAACTAGTTTCTAACTAATGAATCATTTGATTGTTCATCATTAATATAATCTATCATTTGTTGTTCGTGCAATGGGATGCAAAATCATGATCCTACTAAACAGTTACTTAAATTAGGGTACAATTTTCTGCAAACAAATATTTATTTATCAATCACTGGACACCTGTTTAAAGCAGGCAGCCTGCCAGCCATTTTCATCAGCCATATGAAATACAAATTGCAAAATCCAATTTTATATTTGAAATACATGATCATAAAAACTGCATACATTACAAATGAGTTTATTAGAGGAACAGCGCATGTGGGACGTTTTGGAAACAAGGTGAGGGAGGTCGAACCTAAGATGGTTTGGACATGTGCAAAAGAGGGACATGGGGTATATCAGTAGGAGAATGCTGAGGATAGACCCAAGGAGGAAAAGAGGAAGACCAAGGAGGCTTTTTATGGATGTGGTGAGGGAAGACATGCAGGTAGTTGGGTTGAAAGGGGCATATGTAAAGAACAGGTGGGTATGGAGACAGATGATCCACTGTGACGACCCCTAATGGCAGAAGCCGAAAGAAGAAGAAGAAGATTACAAATACGGCCCATCCCTGCCCACTGATACTTTCTCTTTAGCAGGAAGACAGTTGTTTTGTATGTTCTTAGTTTATAAGGTTGTTTTTATAATATCTAGAACAGCAACATAAGTTATTGAATCCTCACATGTCGGCCAGACAGAAAAATTTCATTACCGTTCTTATGCCCCATTGACATCTCATTAGTGCTTTCAAGTGCTCGGCTCTGCTGAACGCAAGTCCAGTCTCTCAGCCAGATGTTTGTCCCAGCATGCCTTTTTAACCAGCCAATGGAACAGCTCAGTAGGTCTCAGTGTTTACGCCTCAGACCGAGTGGGCGACGTCTCCCTCTTGCTGCGTCCTGATTTTTCATTTTGTCTGCCTCTTGAGACGGCCATAACATTTGTCAGTGTAATATTTTGTCACTCTTTGGACCATAGGGGACCATTACTGCTCAGCGTTGACTAGTTGTTTTTTTTGGTGTGTAAAACGCTTAAATCTGGCCCACTGCACACCACACTACACACAAGAAGTCAGTTTCAAATCTTAATGGGATTCATTATTTTCTACATTTGCCAGCTGTTTGCGAAGGCAAGGCTTACGGCTGTGCGACAGCTGGCCTCTGGATTCACTTAACTGACTCATACACAGTTTGAGCTGGATAACACATGAACTAATAACTCCGACAACCTCCTCGCCCATGCATTTGATTTCCCAATAAAGAGGGCCAGGAACAGAACCAAAACACGAAAAGTTCTCAAAAGGTTCTCTCCGCGCTTATAACAACTTTGTTGATTAGGCTGAGATTTATTTCTGCAGGTTTGCGCCTATGATAAGCGAAGTATACCGCACAATAATCACCTTCATTTATTAATTTCTGTCCATTAATTTGTACAGACGGTAAAGCTAATTGCTAAGATCTTCGCTATAGACATCCAGCAGAGAAGGTGCACTTAACAGCATCCTGCCTTTTAATTAGACATTAGAAGTTATGTACAGCAGACATAATAACTTCTGGTCTGTTTCAACCATTACAGCTTTAATTTGCGATCACTGCTACCTACTATTTTATACCTCATTAAAGCTTTTACAATAAATTGCCCCAGTGTTTAAAAGACTGTAAATATCGATGATATACAGTGCAATGCACATTGCAATTTAAGTCTACTTAATCTTCCTGAAGACCTGAAAGAGTGGATTATACGACTGAATCGCAGAAGTGTTGTACATAATCGGGTTTTAAAGATTTTATAGAGTGATTGAACAATACAGTACTTGTTTTTTCTGTAGTAGTCTGTTTAAAAAAAGGGCTTACAAAGTTTTAAAGTGGCAAACATACAGTACATAAATAGCACATTAGATTAGAAGGGTTGCTATCGGGTCGCAAAAAAAATAAATATAAATTGTCTAAAGATGTGGCAGTTTATTATTTACTGTGTGTTTTCATGAGTGTTAAATAAATCTCTCAAAATTGTCTTTTGTACAGGAGGTAAGAAAACCAAGCGATGGTGATAAAGAGACAGTTACTGATGAGAAACAGAGAAAGAAAGAAATCAGCCTTCTATAATAAATTTGTAGTTGCATGCATTGCTCAGGTGATGATTTTGCCCCATTCTTTCACACAAACATTCCTGAAGGTTCAGTGGGCCTCTTCTATCTACTCTGATCTTTAGTTCTTTCCATAGATTTTTAAATTAATTCCTGAAAGTCAGGTGATTGGCTGGGCCATTCTAACAGCTATCTTCTCTTTCTCTAAAACCAATTGAGAGTTTCCTGTGCTGTGTGTTTGGAATCATTGTCTTGCTGAAATTTTCACCCTCATTTCATCTTATCATCCGGTGGATGGCAGCAGATTTTTATCAATAATGTCTTGGTATATTTTTCCATTCATTCTTCCTTTATTTATATGAAGTTTGCCAGTTCTGTATGCTGAAAAACAGCCCCACACCATGGTCATGTTCCCACCTCCAAACTTTAATGTTGGTATCGTGTTTTTTGGAGTGATGTGCAGTTCCATTTGTCCTCCAAACATGATGTGTATTATGGCATCCAAAGAGTAAAATTTTGGTCTCATCTGACCAAACTATATTCTACCAGTATTTTACTGGAGGATGAAGAAGTTGAAAAAAGTGGAAAGTCAGTTGGACCAGATGACCTATGAGTAGAAGCATGGAGATGTTTAGGAGAGATGCAGTGGAGTTTTTGGAAGGTGAGAGGATGCCTGAGGAATGGAGAAGGAGTGTGCTGGTACCAATATTTTAGAATAAGGGAGATGTGCAGACCTGCAGTAACTTCGGAGGATTACATTTGATCAAGTCACACCATGAAGTTATGGGAAAGAGTAGTGGAAGCCAGGCTGAGAGAAAAGGTGACCATCTGTGAACAACAGTATGGGTTCATGCCGAGGAAGAGCACCACAGATGCATTATTTGCTTTGAGAATGTTGATGGAGAAGTATAGAGAAGGACAGAAGGAATTGCATTGTGTATTTGTGGATTTAGAGAAAGCGTACAACAGGGTGCCGAGAGAGGAGTTGTGGTATTGTATGAGGAAGTCTGGTGTGTCAGAGAAGTATGTTGGATGGTTTAGAGACAGTAGCATTGACTAAAAGACAGGAGGCGGAGCTGCAGGTGGCATAGCTGAAGATGCGGGGTTTTTAATTGGAAGTAACGAGGATGGACAGGATTAGAAATGAGTTTATTATGTAGCATGTAGGACGTTTTGGAGACAAGATGGGGGAGGTGTGATTGAGATGGTTTGGACGTTTGAATGTGCAGAGGAGGGACATCGGGCATATCGGTAGAAGAATGCTGAGGAAGGAGAAAAAGAGGAAAACCAAGGGGAAGGTTTTTGGATGTTCTGAGGGAAGACATGCAGGTAGTTGGTTTGAAAGAGGCAAATGTCAGCGAACTGCTCCAGCACGACGTGGTTACAGATCTCGTCAACACTTCGGTCCTCGTCCAGCAGCTACCGAGGAAATTCGATCTCATTTACCTCAATTACGATTCAGTACGATCCGATTTTAATTTGATTCAACACAATGCGATTCAAAGCAATGCAACGGAAAAATTATGATGCTATGAAATTCAGTATGGTACAGATAGTTCACTTTTATTTCTTTGGGTAAGACAGAGAGCATATCATCAATTTACATAAGCACCTTCTGACTTCTAACACATGTCCCTTTTACGAAAAAAGTGCAAAAAAGAATCAGATGTTCTTTTCCTGTTCTATGTGCAGGAAGATGCAGGTCTACCTCTGACATGTTCATCTATATTCTGTGACTCGCCTCTGTCTTCATAGTGTTGCGATAAGTCATGTTCATGTAGCAGCAGCAGTGCTGAGTATGGCTCATCTACTAATAATTATGTATAAATAAATCATTGTTTTTCCCGAAGCAAACATGATCAAAATGATGCATTGTGATAAAAATGTCAACGTGTATCCAATGCACACTTTTTCAATCAATGCATCACATTGTTAATTTTTATGCCGATGCACCGATGCGAAAGTTTGATGACCCCTGCATTATACAGACATCTCACTTACACTTACTCATTGACATTGTTACATTGAGGAAAACAAGAAAGGTGCAGTGAATAGCAAACTGGATTTAGCATGTGCTTCCAGACTATAACACTGTCACTGTGTATTATTGTATCTGGCAGCTATTTGATAAAGCGCAAATAATGATATTACAATAACATGTTCAGGTGTATGTCATTAATAAAATAAGAAAAAAACTTATAGGCACTAAATCTGAACTATTTTATCTTTGTGAAGCTGCTTTGGGACAATGTTGATTGTTAAACTGGAATTGACCTTGTTACAAATATTACTATAGGTATAAATACAGAATGAGCGTTTTTTTTCTTCTTAGTTCTAAAATATATGAAATTTGTATGAAATTTAAGTAAAGCGAAAGCCTACCTGTGTTTGATTGGGTTTATATTGTTCTGATTTGGTACTGGCTGTAGGTTCATGTAGGAAAAAATATGATTAGCAAAAAGTATTTGCAAATCTCAAGAATTCAAAAAGGCCTATGTTCATAGGAAAGCTATATTTAACAGCACAGGAAGCTGCACTATAATCCAGAAGGGTTCCTGGTGACTAGATCATTATCAGTGAATCAGAGAAGCAGTCTATTATATAGAGCCATTCTCAGATAATAATTTAGGCTAATATAAGAAAACCATAATTAGCCAACAGGAAGTGTCCAGTACTACAAGGCACACCATATTACACACTTTAACTTAAAACCTGTACACGCTCCAGCATAGCGCTAAAAGAAACCTTTTCCATAAAGACATCATGATTGACCCGGGTGTGTAAAATGCATCCATGTCTGTGCTTTATGAAGGTGTTGCAGCTTCAGCGGTGTTTTCCATCACACTTTCAAATCGATTGTCTACAGATTAACCTTATCATCTCCTGCAATCTTTCTCCGAGCTGTCAGAGGATTTGAGTCGGTTACGCACACATTGTAATTGCTTCCTTCTGCTTCTGAAGTCTCGACGTCTCCTCCTGTCCTGTGTGTGTGTGTGTGTGTGTGTGTGTGTGTGTGTGTGTGTGTGTGTGTGTGTGTGTGTGGGGCCATGCTTGTCAGTCTGATTAAGAGTATTGAAGGTGAAGGTGATGGATGTGCTTCGACTATGTCAGAGGTCTGCCTTTGCCCTATTGGATAGACTCAATAACACTCTGAACACACAATTATAATAATCACTGTTGTAGTGTAGGCTTCTGCACATACCGTTACACAGATAAAAAAACAATTTTGTTTTACGCAAAATCCACACCGAATGCAATGAAACCAGAGGAGTAAATATGTATAATACATAAATTATAATAATATATAATATAAAAAATATAAAATATCAATACTTTATTTTAAAACTGGTTAAAAGTCACCAATTTCAATATGGCTTGAGTAAAAGTCTTTTATTAAAGGTATTTATTTATGTATTGTTCATTGAACAATGTACATAGGCTCAAAGATGCACTAGTTCTCAATACCAAGACACGTCAGTGAAAAGCCAAAAAAAAAAAAACCACTAATTCGAGAGGTTTTATTTCCTGAAATACAATTCAAATTGTACACCTCAACACTGCATTTACCAACAACATAACAACCTCTTTCAAACATGCTAGAATGAAACAAAGATCAAACATGTTGGTCAAAAACAAGGGCATAGTAGTAAAGCAATCTATTAAAAAGAGATCTTCAATTAACAGATAAAATTACAGTATCATGTCACAAAGTAGGAGAACCATTAGTATTCAATAGACAATTTAAATGAAAGTACTATAGATCACACCAGAGGTCACACTGGTTTCAAACAATTGCTTATACCCCAGGTTCAGCAACTCCTAGTTCCACCATTTCCCCTTTCCCTGTATCTACATACTATAACTATAAGCCCTTATAGTGTATTCCCAAAGGTCATTATTACCTACAGTAGCAGCATGCCAGATCCGTTTACCCAAATGCCCTGAGCACAGATCACCTCTCAGGTCACAAGTTGTGTCAGAGACAAGGACTTTAACAGCTACAGTAATCTTTATGCAAATTTCCAATTTAAATTAATGAAAATGAAAGACGATTTGTGCAACAGGCCTTTAGTTTATTGTTAATTTTTTTTTTAAACAAAAGCACTTCACTATGAATATGACATACTGTACAAAGCTACAGCTTTTACCCACATTTGTTTTTTATATAATATACATATTTTACAGCATAATAAAAAACAATTATATACTGTACAAGTTTCTTTATATAAAAAAAAAAGAAAGGAATTAAAAATAAAAAAGGATCAGGATCGAATCATATTCATGGCTTTTTCTCTCTCGGGTAATCTAAAATGTTTTTCCTGCGTATTGGATTAAAACCACCCTATATATATATATATATATATATATATATATATATATATATATATATATATATATATATATATATATATATATATATATATAGTTAGCAAAAGTTTTGATATACAGTAGCTTTAAGCTCTATAGAAAACTTTACCCTCTTCAACAGAATGCTGCAAGGCCACACATTTAATATAGAATGAACTGATCTTGGTGTACCGCAGCACAATAACAGCAGCTGTGGCTTGATGGACTGAAGTTCAGAAACTTCAGGAGCTGCTGTACCTTATAATGAGGCCTGGTGTTGCTAAAGCAGATACGCTGATACTTATAACAAGATGCAAGATTAAAATCCATATATTGATGCAGTCTACATGGCACTTACAACTTTTTTGAGTGTGTATTTCTTTTCTTTAGGTTCAGAGAACTTGTACATGCTAAAACATGTCTCAAACTTGAAAACTGTAAAACGAAAGTTCTAGACAGTAAGGGATAAAAAAAGGAATGTCATTTCTAGCATTGAATCAGCATTAGGACATGTGCAGTCTGCTCAGGCAAAGGCTTAATGTTTAAGGCTTTAGTTTACTAAGGCTTGTGCAACCCTAATGGCTGGGGTTGGTTCCCTGGCCGGGGATCGAACCCAGGCCGCAGCGGTGAGAGCGCCGCATCCTAACCACTAGACCACCAGGGAACCTTTCAAGTCTATCTGAGAATAGAAAAATTATTCTATCATTAGTATTGCAGTGGTTAAAGAATTTGAAGCAGGATGTTGTAATAAATATTTATTTAGTTCAATATACATTATACTTTATGGACAAACTTTTGTGGACACCTGACCATAAGATTGGTATGTGCTCCTTTTTGAACAGCCAATTTCACATGTAGTCCCCATTTCCTGTTATAATAACCTCCACTCTTCTGGGAAGATGTTCCTCTAGATTTTGCAGTGTGTTTGTGGAGATTCAGCCAGAATATGTTCAAAGCTCTAAAGCAGGAGATCTTCCACTTCAACCCATGGAAAGCAGACCTTCACAGAGTTTGCTTTGTGCAAAGGGGCATTGTCATTCTGGAACAGGTTTAGGTCTCCTAACTTGCACTTCATATTTCACATAGATGTAGCCTCGTATCGTTCATAGCTAAGAGTTACACTTAATGACATGGATTTATTATTTTCATGTCTGCCGCTAAATGTAAATTATTTAATAAAGCAAAGGAAAAAAAAAAAACTTGTGCACTGACGCTAGTAGAATGAAAGAGTTTTTGGTTGCCTCTGTGCCTCATTTCATTTAACGATGTTTTGTGTTGTTGGACTTAACAGCAGGAGCTTCAGCCCCAGCCTTGGGGAAGTGAATCTCCGCACAGGTTCGTGATTTTCCTGCTCCTCATCTGATTCAGCTAATTATCAAGAACACTGTAAAACATCAGAGGTTTAAGAGCAGGGAAATGTGTAAAACAATAAGAGGCTACGTGTCCTGCGCAGCGGAAAGATCATTAATGAAGGCATGTTTTGAAAGGGGGAGGCATGAGCTTGTCTAGGTAATTACCTTATTCTGGATTTGTGATCCTCAGACCTATATTTCAGGCACCATAAGTGGCATGTCGCATTGTGCATCCTGGTTGAGTATCTGTCTGTTTAATATATGTGTGTAATAAATATGTGTGTGGACGTGTGAAACTTTGTGTGGTACAGTGGGTTGTGATTTGCTTGGCTGTTGGCTTTCTTTTTCTCAAATATTGTGACTAAAAGGCAAATGTTACTTGATGGGCAGTAGTACATTGGGCATAAAACGTTAACATTGTGATGCAATCGGATAAAACCAGTTTGTTTATATATAATTATAAGTAGATGCGCTATACTTTTATTATTTAGAAAGTTACCAAGAATTTGTGACCAATATGTTCTATGCAGTTTGATTTCTCATTGCTAAACTGTTTTTCAAGCGCGTTTTCTCAGCACCGCTGCTGCTACGTGAATATGACGTATCGCAACACTACAGAGACCGAGGCGTGTCCTGAGAGTCACATAGAATACAGATTAACATGGCAGAGGTAGAGCTGTAACTTCCTGCACACACAACAAGAAAAGAACATCTGGTTTTATTTCATCTTTTAGTTTGTCTATTTGTTTTTTGCACTACAAAGGCCTGTTTGTGAAAGGGGCCATGCATTAGAAGTCAAAACGCACTTAAGTAAATTGATAAATTGTTGTCTGTCTGAACAGAAGATATAAAAGCGAACTATCGAATCGCACTGCATCATAATGGGGTCAATCGTATTATATTGCATCGGTAGCTGCTTCATATGTATCTTTAATGTATTGTATCGTTGGCTATGCATCAAGATGCAAATCGCATCTTCCTCAGTTATGGCGATGCACATCCCATAATATTCAGCAGGAGTGCACAGCTGGGGTTCCAATACTGTAGTTTAGTTGCCTGAAAGACAGAAGTTGCTCATTTGATGTATTTGCCCTACAGTTTTTAGAGTTGTTTTTGTGGTGGTGTGTGTGCTAATGCATAATGACAACTTCAACTGTACTATTAAAGAATCCAGAATTATTGTTATAAATAATACTCATTTATTTAATCAGAGTGTTTGATGACACAGTATAGCCAATATGGGGAAAATAAACCAGTTGAAGTCTCTGTCCTTGACACTCTCCTCTTCAGCTCGTCACACAGAGATATCAAACGATTGTTTAATCTTAAGCATGGCGCTGTGTGTGACTAAAAACCATGTCACAGCAGACATGCCTAATATCAAAGCTATTACTTTTTGCTGTCAGAGCCCAAACACCCACTCCACCTGTGAGCGACTCGCATGTTACCTGTCAAATAAATCAGCGTTTTCATTTTTAGGGGGAAAAAATTTCAATCCTCCCACATGAAACATGAAGATTTTTAATTTAAAAATGTAGGCTATTAAAAACTACAAATGTTGTTATTATTAGTATGAGACAATCTACAATCTATGCACTGCTCCTCTTAGACTATTCAAACTTCAGCCACCAAATATGATTAAGAACTTAATGCTGCCATATCTTTTCTAAACGATCGCAATTATGGTATTCTAGCTACAGATGCTCATAATGGTCATTATTTGGGTATATGAATGTGTAGAATCCCATTGAAAACATTTAGACCTCCAATACATTTTAGCTACTTCCACTAACCTCAGCAGGCTCCTTCAGACTGATTAACAGATCAGGGTCAAATCTTTTAAATGTATCCAAAATCCCAAAAAACTCCCATTTACATTGATGGAATCTTCAGAGCCTAGTTTTAAAATGGTTATCAAGCTCATACACACCTGCTTCCACCTGCCTGGAGCCCCTCAAGCCAACATCTCAAAGTTTTCCTCACTTATTGTTTGTAGTAGTAGTAGTAGTAGTAGTAGGAAGCTTGGTGGTTAAGGCACCGGACTCTGAAATAAAAGGTCATAAGTTCAAATCCCATCATTCCCAAGCTGCCACATCTGGGCCCTTGAGCAAGGCCCTTAACTCTAAATTGCTCAGATAAGTACAGGGGCTCTGGATAAGGGTGTATGATGTAAATGTTGTAGTGTTTATACAGATTTATAGTTACATTACATTTATTAGATTAATTTTATAATGTTGCTACCTTTGTAATTTAGAAGTGATCACTTTTTATGATCAGGTATTGTTCATGTTGTAGTTTTTCCTATTTTCCTAATTTCCCTTATAATGAATTATCTTAGCTGTAAAGCCCATTTTATTTGTGATTAATCTTAGTTCAGTGTTTTTTATATATCACCATAACAACAGGTTAAAACTCAGAAACACCTCAAGCAAACCATAGTTGTTGCCACTTTGATTGCTATCTAATTGTCTAATAATAGCCTACTAATAGGGTGAAAGGAATCTACATGTCTCCCACTCCATACTATGCAATTCTGTCTGAACTGCGGCTCATTGGAACCGACTTCACCATACAACAAGATAATGAGCTGAATCGACGAATACGTCCGAGCTCTGTAAACATTATTTAGAAAGCAAACTGCAAATCTGGAGTGATATCTATCATGGAATAGACTGCCCAGACAACGCACATAATTCTTATTGAACTACTCTGGGATCTTACTGTAAGGTTGAATGATACCAGTGATCCTTCTGCTCTTCAGACCTGCCTGATCTATCCTAATACCCTTCTTCTGCCTGAAAATGATCCACATGAACAACCTAAAGATACATAAGATTACTGTGTATGGTTCCACTTAAGAACCATGAAGATGGATTTGAACTGTAATTCATATGAGAGCTCTGAAAACAAGTCTCCATCAGTGAACAATTAATTTTCAAGTTTTATTTGACATATGTACAAATGTCAGTGACAGAATAAACAGAATAAAAAATAAATATAAAAAAGGGAGAGAAGTAATAATGAGGCATAAGAAAGTTACAATTATTTATGAGTGCGTGCAGAATTGTCTGTATATACAGTACAGACCAAAAGTTTGGACACACCTTCTCATTCAAAGAGTTTTCTTTATTTTCATGACTATGAAAATTGTAGATTCACACTGAAGGCATCAAAACTATGAATTAACACATGTGGAATTATATACAATATAGATAGGGAGTATAGATAGATAGATAGAGAGATCGATAGATAGATAGATAGATAGATAGATAGATAGATAGATAGATAGATAGATAGATAGATAGATAGATAGATAGATAGATAGATAGATAGATAGATAGATAGATAGATAGATAGATAGATGGAAAATGAATGGATGGATGGATGGATGGATGGGTGGATGGATGGATGGATGGATGGATGGATGGATGAATGGATGGATGGATGGATGGATGGATGGATGGATGGATGGATGGAAAATAAATGGATGGATGGATGGATGAATAGATGGATGGGAGAAGGAGGGGATAGATAGACTTTGGCTTCTAAAAAATGTACCTATAAGAAGATCAGCTTTTAAAAGGCACTTTGTAATATATTTTTTAATGATCTGTTCACCAGCCATACTTTACTTATTTATCTGTTTCATTAAAGCAGACTGCAGGTGAAGCTGTTAGTTTTGCCCAGAGAGTAAAAATAAAGTCTTAGTTTTCCAGCACAATTACTTGCATTTATCATCTTATATCTATAGAATCATATGAGGATTATTTTATACGTGTAGTTTCTCTGACTCACTGCTTCAATGAAAGCATCTTGCATTTTTATGGTAATGTTTTATTACGCCCACATTCGCTACTCAAACCTATTCTGTCTTAATGATAAAAATAATTCTGTGCTACATGCGCCTGGAGCATATTTAAAATTTTACAGGCCTATTTTAAAAATGTTCATGCTCATAATTTTGCCTAGAGCTTGCTAAGGCAGCAAGAGCCGTGCTGTCCTTGTGTGCTATCATTGATCTGGTCTCATGTTGGCCTTCATGTTGGTATGATGAATGCAAGTCATAACACAGCCCACTGCTCACATGCTGTGACACTCTAATTAATGTTTCATATCGGCCTCAGTGCAGAGGAGAACCAGGAATACCAGTATTGTAGAAGATTTTATTGTATTGTAAAGATTCAGATTTAATCTGGCCTTACTCAGTTAAATAAATCAATAAATAAGGGTGATGTGTTGGATGATTCTGGTGCTTTTTGTTCTTTATTCATGTCAAAAGTTTGAACTAGTTTTTTATGGATTTTAAAAGACACGTGCATGTTCCTTTTTGGTTTTATGCAACAAAGTATGAAGATCTACTTTGACCAAACAAATCAGAATCAGGTTTATTGGCCAAGTGTGTTGACACACACACGGAATTTGTTTTCAGCTGTTGATGAATCTCAGAAGTACAGACATAAATCACACTATACATTTAGCTTAGACTGTGCAAGACAAAACAGACTATATGAGACAATAAAGACAATATGAGTATTAAAAAGAATACAATATACTGAGTATATGACAGATGTGCATAAATGTACATAAAGTGTGAGAGTGCATGTAAATTCAAATAACAATATTGTGTAGGAAGAACCTTTCTGCAATATACAGCAGTAATAGTGAGTGTAACATATGCAGAGGAAGTGATGAGTGACTGTTCTGATAATGCAGATAGATAGATAGATAGATAGATAGATAGATAGATAGATAGATAGATAGATAGATAGATAGATAGATAGATAGATAGATAGATAGATAGATAGATGATAGATAGATAGATAGACAGACAGACAGACAGACAGACAGACAGACAGACAGACAGACAGACAGACAGACAGACAGACAGATAGATAGATAGATAGATAGATAGATAGATAGATAGATAGATAGATAGATAGATAGATAGATAGAGCAATACAAATAAATGGACAGAAATAGATGGATAGGTTATGGCGGATGGATGGATGGATGGATGGATGGATGGATGGATGGATGGATAATAAATAGGTGGTGGATGGTTGGGAAGAGGGGAGGATAGATAGATAGATAGATAGATAGATAGATAGATAGATAGATAGATAGATAGATAGATAGATAGATAGATAGATAGATAGATAGATAGATAGATAGATAGATAGATAGATAGATATGAAGCAGGGCATATAAGGTCAGTTGATAATGAGGGTGATTGTTTTGGTGAACTAAGTTCTGTAGCACCTGCCAGAAGGGAGAAGTTAAAAGGTTTCTTGGTTCTTGTGTGGTACAAGTCCTGGAGTTTAAGTCCAGCTGTTTTAACTGTATGCTGCAGTCTGGTCCTGTCCTGTTTTGTTTTGTTGCTGCTTCAAACCAGATGGTGATGGTTGAGCACAGGACTGATTAAATGACTGCAGTGTAGAACAGATCCTGTGGCAGACCGTACTTCCTTAATCAGTGTAGAAAGTACATCCTCTGCTGGGCCTTTTTTAGAATAGGGTTCATGTTGCACTCCCATTTTAGGTCTTGGGAAATGGTAGTTTCCAGAAACGTGAAGGTCTCCACAGATGACACAGGGCTGTCAGATACTGTGAGGGGGAGTAGTGTTGAGGGGTGTTTCCTAAAGTCCACAATCATTTCACAGTTTTGAGTTTGTTTAGATCTGGGTTGTTCTGCCACACCGTAGTGCCAGACGATTCACCTCCTGCTGATATGCAGACTCATCGTCATCTTGGACGAGTCCAATGAGCATAGATTATCACATTTCAAGAGTTTAACAGGTGGGTCGCAGGATGTGCAGTCATTTCCGATTGTGTAAATGTCCAAATGTTCTACTTTATTTACATTGAAGAATCATCTCTTAGCATGAATTACAGCTTTAATTCATGGCATCCAGATGTTTCAGTGAAAAACGCTTACAGCTAGGTTTCTAGCTTTTTTTTGTTTGTTTTTTCTTGTGTTTCTAGTTTTTTCCCCACTAGATGTCGCCAGAGTGTTTCCGAAACCTTCATTAAGTCCTATAGTTTCCACCTGAGCCTTGTTAGCTCTGTGTATATTTAAGTTCCCTCAGACTAGTTGTGTGGTCTCTGTTTCCGGCGTTTGATTTCCGTAGTCTTCTGTGTCTTCTCGAGTTGTCTGGTGCAAGTCTTTGTTTTTATTAGTTTGGTTTTTCCTAGCTTTTATTTTTATTGTATTTAATATTTGTGCCTTTTAGATTTTCTGATAAAGAACTATGTATTTTTCTTTATTTTTTGACTTTGTCTCTGCGTCCTGTTTTTCACACCTCTCCGTGGCAGCTACTGCCGTTCATGTAAAACCCTAATTTAAAAAAGTTGGGGGACACACTGTAAAATGTAAAAAAAAAACAGAATGCAATGATCAGTAAATCTCATAAACCCATTTTCTATTCCCAATATAACATAGAAAACATATCAGATGTTTAAACTGAGGAAGTAAAAAAAGTTTTAAGGGCGAAAAATAAGGTGATATTGCACTTGATGGCTGCAACACGTCTCAAAAAAGTTGGGATGGGACAATAAAAGTCTGAGGCAACAAAAAACACAACAAAGAACACCCAGAACTGTTGAGCATCTAGAATCCTGCATCAGACACATATGGGACAACATTCCTCTACCAAAACTTTAGTAACTAGACTTCTCAGTTCCCAGATGTATACGGACAGAAGACGTGATGCTACACAGTGGTAAACATTCCCCTGTCCTAACTTTTAAAAATGCTTTCTTAGTTTAAACATTTAATAAGATTTTATGTTTTACTGCAAATAGATTATGGATTTATGTGATTTGCATTCTGTTTTTAATTACATTTTACACAACTTATTGTTTGGAAGTTGACCCTGGTTCAAGCCCTGACCTTCGCACTGTAGTAATTGAAACAGACACTCTTTAAGCATTGTGGTGAACAGAAAAGCATTTTAAACCTTGAAAATGAATGTGCTTCAATATATCAAGTAAAAAAATCCCCATTAATCTGAGACTTTATCTGGCAACGTGAGTCGGATGTCACAACAGCGTGCTCAAGCGATAAAGCGTTCATTAAAATCCAATTAGAACTTCATGGTTGCAGTTACAGCACTTTGTACCAGATGCACAAATAGAGCTGAAAACTGTAACAATGGTATTATAGTGAAAGGGTCTGTGGCCACATTTGGGATCAACATCGTAGCATTTTTCATGAATAGGACGAGCTAATTATCGCCACTGAGACTGCTGAACAATTTGACTGCTCAATTATCATAGATGTGGTTAATGTGCGGACGATTCAAGCGTCGATTGTAAGAGATTCTGTTCGTGATTTGAACTCTGACCCCTTTTCTTTTCTCTCCTGTCCGGTCTGGTGACTCAGCAATATGTATGTAATCATTTAGACAAACTACTTTGTGTGCAGTTTGACTACACACACACACACACACACACACACACACACACACACACACACACTCATTGTTGAAACTCTATTACCCAACTCCTACTCGGCTGCTTATGCACAGAACGGGAGATTGCATATTTCCAGGCTTTATGTGGAAGCAAAGATAATGACTATGGCCTAGTAATTTCATCATATTCAACATTTCATCAGGAGACCATTTCAAGCCCGGCGAATGGAGGTTTAAATAATAACTCTGGTCCGGCATGCGCGAATTTGGTTTTCGTGACGGCTCCGTAGCGGCGACACGATTGTGGTTGCACAATTACATCGCATTAGCACCTTCTATAACTGCCAGTGCTTAACAATGTAGAGGAACTGAATCACATCGCATGATTTCATTGTGAATATGTTTATCTCTGTCGGTCGGCACTATTTCATTCTTTCCCCCCAATGAGTTCCTGAGCCACATGCCGTAGAACGGAGGAGAAATTACGGCTACGGGGAGCGAGAGAGAGAGATATATAAGGACAATGGAACCGAAGAAAAATAGTTCCCCCTTTAACAAAAGTGTCAAACTTTATTTAAGCCAAGGACGGATCAGGAGTTAACGTTATAGGGCCAAAAACCACTCTGTTCTTAGCCTAATAGAAACTGACTCACAGTCATAGTGAGATTAAACTCACTTTTGCTGAGGAAATTTTATGTTCATTCAAACTAGAGCTTCTTTACTTTTACAGAAAAAAATCTAATCAGCAAATCAGGTTTCACCTACATCAGTACCTCACTTTGCTAACACTCTTGTGGCTAAATGAATCTCTACAAATCCCCACAAGCACACTCTGAAAACCAGTGGAACATCTTCCCAGAAGAGTGGAGATATTATTAAAACAGTCAAATGGGGAGTAAAATGAGGAATTGGATTTTTTTAACCACATACCATACCATTAATACACACACCACTTTTAGCTGTCCATAAACTTTTTCCATTCAGAATATCTTCCTTTAAAAGTTATACGTTTTTTTCTCACAATAAAAGAAAAAACAGAAGAGCCATATAGCAGAACAGATGAGACACAAATGTTGGATAAACATGCTTAATTTAAAGTAGCAGTATTGCTAGGGTGAAAGAGAGAGAGAGAGAGAGAGAGAGAGAGAGAGAATAAAAAGAAACATACTGGATGAGAGAGACATTGGAAAAGAGTTACTGCTAGGTAGAGACAGAGAGAAAGAGAAACAGTAAAAGGAGACATACTGCTAAAGAGATCGAAAAAGCCTTCAGAGATACATTGAAATGAGACTTGCTGCTAGAAAGGGAGGATACAGAGGGAGGAAAAGATACGGTAAAAGAATTACTGCTAGAAAGAGGGGAAAAGAAGGCATGTAGCTAAAGATAAAGACAAAAAGATAAACTTTTCCTTTTACAGTCCTTTATTTGATAAAAGTTATGTTAAATGCCAGATGGTTTAAGCCTGACTTGTTAGTTTAATAAATAGATAAATAAATAAAATGATGAATAGACATAAATAAAATCGGACATGACAGTTAAAGGTTGGGGGGAGGGGTGTGTGATCATTTAGTCCAGTTGTGGTGTAAAGTGCAATTCTTTTTCTACTACAGAACACAGAGCTTCTTTACACCACCACACAGCCTCAAACATCTTGTTACATACAAGTTACATACAACTAAAAATGCTGACTATGATTGCGTCATAGTCAGCATTTTGTGATACTTTGTTTTTTTCTGCTCAGGTATATGGCCATTTTCGCCTGCCCAAAAATTACATTCATCCATTGGCACATAAACCTGTTACTCCAGACATACTTAAAACCAAGAAAAAAAACACTGAGAAGTAGAATCACAAAAAAAAAAAAAACTTTTTAAAAGCTCAAACAGTGACTGTAACCTGAAGTAATGAAAAAAGTACGAAAAACAGTTTCTCTCTGTGAACAGAACAAAAGGACAGTCTTTTAAAACATCAGCGTTTAAAAACATATAAAAGAGTTCACAAAGATGATGCAGTTTAAAATCCTCAATTGAGGTGGACAGCTTTTTTGGTTAATGGTGGTTTGTACAGTGCTCTCCATTTTGGTATATCATTAAGATTAAAAACATTTCTCCACTGGTGTCTCCACTGGGCCCTTAACACAGGCCCTGCAGAGCAGCTTCCCCAAAACTGTCCCCCAACAAGTTCATCAGGAGTGATGTCCAGCTAAGGAAAGGGTTCCTCCTGTGCAGGACCGCTCTCTATAGTCCTTCAGCTGAACACGCTCCTCTGCTGTTAGAGTGAACCTCCAGTGATGTATGAGAAGTTTAGCGACATGCAACTCCTTTACGTGCAGACAGGTCCTCCACTCATGACAGGTCTGTCCCTGCGGCGTTCACCAGCTCCCAGAGTGTAATGAACTTTGAGAAGGTACAGTGTGGGAGTGGTCTCACCAGAGATGTCCAGACACAGCCAGTGTAGTGTTCCACAGCTTTTATTCAAATTTTTAAAAAGTCCATGGTAAAAAAATAGTAATCCAGAGAGATCCAGTGCTTCTGTGTCCATTAAAAAAAAGTTATGTCCAGTCCCATTCTTCCCACCATGTGCAAAAGTCCACTGGCTGCTATTCTTAATACCAGGTTCCTGGGCCTGGTTAGGAGTCTCTGGATGAACTGGAGGTGAAAGGCTGCTGGCGAGATGAACCAGCCCTTGCCAGCCCTCAGACAGCCATCAGTCTGGGATCACACTGTTACAGCCAGGTCACTCTGTACACTCCATAAGGGGCACATAAATCACCATTAACCTTCAGTACACTTTCAATTTCACTTTCCAACACCTTGATCAAGGCTATGAAACGAGGGTTGAACCCAAAGCTTTCCAGCACCTTCCACAGGTTTTCATGCTCAACCCGTTTAAAAGCCTTTTCCTGGTCTAGGAAAATCAAACCAGTCTTTGAGCCCAATAGCCTAGAGACGACCAAAATGTCACAAATTAGGTATTTGTTGTGAAATATTGGGCTGCCAGGCACACAGTATGTCTGGTCATGGTAAATTATCTGTTCCATCACCTTCGTCAGTCTCGAGGCTAATGCTTTTGACAGCAGCTTGCAGTCAGAGCACAGTAGTGACACTGGGTCCCAGTTGTTCAGGTGGGTCAGGTCTCCCTTTTTGGCAGAAGTGTCAGAATGGCTTTCGTGCAGCTCATTGGTAGCTGACCCCCTCTGACACTGTCCTGTAGGACCTCCAGCACATCCTGCTCTATTACTGCCTCGAATGCCTTGAAAAAGTACACAGGGAGACCATCTATACCTGTTGCCCGCCCATTCTCCATGCCCTGGGGAGCCTCCTAAAGCTCAGCCAGTGCCAGCTCCCAGGACACTGACTCTGTGAGCACTGAATGTCTGCTGGCGAATTTCAGTATGCTCTAACACAAGATCCTCAGGTCCTGTTCGTACAGCATGCATGAATTTATTCTGTCCATTCTTTTGTTCTAAACTGAAGAAGAACTTAGGAGCATCCATCTCTGTGACGCTTTTAAAGCATGAGCAGACCAGTGCTCCCTGTGCTGTAGTGTCCAGCAGGTTGTTCATTTTGGCTTTTTTGCTTTTGAGGGCTCTCAATATGCCCTTGATTTCATGTGGCCTCTGAATGCTGGAGTTCCACTATCATTAGCTTCAGAGCTTTCAGAGATCTGGCAATCTCTCTTGTAACATTGTGTACTGTTGACAGAATTCTTTGATTTGTGCTTTAGTTACATCCCACTACTGCTGTAGGGAGTTAAAAGCTGCCTTCTTCAGTTTAAAACAATTCCATAAAAAAAGACTCCCTAAAATTAGCATCTTCTAAAAGTACAGTATTAAAATGCCAGTGGGCACTCTTAGATTTTACTTTGTAAAATAAGTCAGCTGATGCTTACAACTATAGAAACGATCTAATTTTGCCAGGGAGAGCGTGTTGTCTATGGAATGGGCCCACGTTTACTGTTTCTGAATCTTATTTAAATTCCTCCATATGTCACAGAGATTATGGGCCTCTAACATCTCAGTTGCGCTTACAGGAAACTGCATGAGGTTCTGCATGATTTCTGTCTATATTTTCTGCTGTACCGTTAAAATCACCGCCCAAAATTAAAAACTCTGCAGTGCTACAGTCTCAAATAACATTGCTGATTTTGTCTAAAAAAAGTCATTTTCTCCAGTGCACTGGTGGGAGCGTACACAGAGATAAAAACTAAAACCTCATTCTCATAAAAAACATTCACTTTTAAAAGCCTCCCGTTTAAAATTTCTTCGCCCGTAAGAAACAGGAATAAAAGTATGAGTAAAAAGCAAGGCAACACCACCACTAAGTGACGTGTTGTGGATTAAAATCGTGAACCCGTCCCACTCCCTCACCCAGTCAGCAGCAATGCTAATATTGCTGTGGGTTTCCTGCAACATGACAACATCAACACACTTCTACAGCTTTGCTCTTTTTTACGTGTTCCCCTGCTCCTTTTATGTTAAAACTTCAAATATTGTTGAAGAAGACATGCTTCTAGAGAAAGGAGATGAAGAGGGTGAGAGACAGTGAAATGAGACATACTGCTAGATAGATACAGAGGGAGGAAATAGAACAGTGGAGGAAGACATACTAAGAAGACAGTAAAATGAATGGTTCTTCTACATAAAGACAGAAAGATGGAGAGAGACAGAAAAAGAAACGTTCTGCTAGAGATAGACAGAGATGGAAAGACAGTAAAAGTAGCGATACTCCAAGAAAAAGAAAACCGGACAGGGAGATGTGAGGATGTGAGAGCAGGTTTTAAATGATCTGTCATCTGTCCCAGATGTGGATTAGCAGCTGGATTAGCCCACAGGTTCTGTGACTAAAGGCCATTTTATGGGTCAAGTACACCGAGCTCTACTTATTGTAAAACTGCCGTCAGTTACCTGCTGATCCTGTTTATGTTTTCAAATGTGACATTTTTCCCATTAAGACATTTTTTTCTGGCTCAGGACAGTAGAATGATGGTTAATAGAAAGACACTGAACATTTTGTCAACTGAGGCATAATTTCAGATAAGCATCCCTGCACATCGCCTTAAGACAATTTCTAATTAGGTTCACTGAGAGTTTAATTATTCTCTTGGAAATCCACAGAAAGGCAGCAAATTAGAGGAGAGGTGTGTTCTAAAGAATGTGTGAATATCAGAATTGGCTATTGTGAAAGCTTGGTGGGAGAAACATCAGAATTTTATTTTAAGGCTGGCGAGAGGGAGAAAGAGAGAGAAAACCAAAATGAAAAATTGCTTAAAAGAGAAATAACTGAAGTACTGAAGAATGAGGAAGAGAGACCCAGAGAGAGAGAGTGAAAGACAAAGAATCAGGGAGAGAGAATGAGAGAGGAAGAACCCAGGAAAGAGTATCAGAGAGAGAATCAGAGAAGGAGAATCAGGGAGAGAGAACAAGTAAGTAAGAAAAAAACAGAAAGAAAGACCAAACCAAAGAGGGAAAATCAGAGATTAAGAATCAGAAAAGGAGAGAACGTCTACAGGTTCTCAGAGGGAACAAGACACTCAATGTCAGCGTCTTGAACCTAAGACTCAAAAGCGAGTGGTTGAGCTGACACAGACCAAGTAAAGGACACAGCCCCTGTTCTTTTGGGAACTATGTAATACTGGCTGTAGAACATGGACTTTCTGTCTGATGTAGGGACCACCTCTATGACCACCTTCCTCAAGAGAATGACCACTTCCTTTTCAATGACCAGAGCCTGCTTGGGCCCCACCAGAGTGTGGGACACACCATCAAACCGGGGTAGGCGAGACCCGAACTGAATCATATAACCTTTGTCTACAGTGTGCAGGCCCCCCCGAAACACGTCTGGCAGAGAATGCTAGGCTGCAAGATAGTCCCTTGAGGGAATCAGTCTTCTAGTCTGACCTCTGGTAAGCCTAGAGCCGATGCAAAGCCCTGGTGCAGCTCTGGTCATACCCTGAAGTGGCAGAGTTAACGAAGCAGCTCCCTGAGGGGCCTGTGAGGCGGGCACCTTATAGTGAGGTGCATAATGCCCCCTTCCAGTAGGGTCCCCAGGTGGTCCTATGTCAGAACCTTTTGGCCGAAGCGCTTCGATTAAAGATCCGACAGGTTGAGACAAATGTGTCTTTCATTCGAGATGAAAGAATGGCCCCAATGGTCTCTTTGGTCTTCTCCTCAATCTGAAGCATCGCCCCATAACCACACTCTCTCAGTCCAACTATATTTTAATATAGTGACACCCGAGGACTGAAAAGGCAGGAAGAATAATGTCTAGCACATGACCTGGACACCTTGGAGTGCAGGTCTGGGAAGAAAGGCAAGCCCTGGCACGGAGGCAGCAATGCAGGTTGCAGGAAGCGCTCGCCAAGCCTACTAGGCAGACGAGCCTTCTGCTGATGGCTGGCCAGTCGACAGCATGGGTCACTGCCTCTAGTAGCTCCTCGAAAAGGACTGCCTGAGGGGTAGTCTCAGGGGGTTTGCAGGCCTCCACCCCCTCTCCCCAGAGAAGCATAGCTGAGCGCTCTCCTCGCAAAGGGAAGAAACCCTGCTTCCGAACCTTGTGATTGGGCGCTCGACCCGGCAGGTAAGGAAGGTGAAAGGGATGAGCTCTGCGAGGTCCACTGATTATACACATGATTCAGAGAGTGGACAACACGGAAGCGTAAGCAAAACGTTTTTGACACAGCTCAGGGGAACCAGAGTGAAACACCCAGGATCTGTGAGAAAGCACTACATAGAGAGAATCAGGGAAAGAGAAGGTACTGGGGAGAGAAAAAGAGAAAAAGAAAATTAAGGAGACCGAACCAGGGAGAGAGAATGAGAGAATAAGGACCAGAGAGAGAACCAAAAGACCATAGAGAGAATTAGCGATCCAGAGAGAGAACCTCAGAAACAAAGAGAGGGTAAGAGAACTTTGTGTGGTGATCATTATAAAGCATTATAAAAAATAACATAATTAAGAACGCAATGATTTGCAAATCTTATAAACCCATATTTTATTTACAGAAGAACATAGAATACATATCAAATGTTTAACGTTTTAAAGGGAAAAAGTAAGGTGATATTTGAATTTGTTGGCTGCAACACATCTCAAAAAGTTTGGTACAGAAAGTTGGGGAATCCACAATTACATTACAAAAAGACATTACAGTGCTGCTCTGTTGTGAATTCACATGCCATTAAAGCCATTTGAACTGAACTTTCATTTCATGCTTCACATGAACAAACAGCTCTGATGTTAAAAAAATACTACAAGAGCAAAGAGTCACAGCATTGACTAGATCTGTCGGTGGGTTGGGGGTCAGGCATTAACAAATATAGCAACTCATAAATGCAAGTCTTCAAACATTTCACTAAAACAAGTTTCATGTTTTATTTGTTACATACAAAGAGCTAGCGTGTTTACTACATGTACTGTGCTTTTATTGTAGTGAACAGCGGACTAGTAATAGCAAAAGTAGTTCTAAAGATAATAATAATTAAGGAGGTTATGGTTATGATCACGCATGCCTTCGCCTTTTGAAATTATATGTTGAGGCACATTATTCTGAAATTGTTAAAAAATTTATAGACACAGTCTTTTACTGATTGCTAAAACTCTGCCCATCTTTACTTCTGAGTGACTCTGCCTCTCATAGATACACTATTTATACCCAATCATCTTATTGACGTGTTGTCAATTAACTTCATTAGTTACAAAATGTTTCTTCAACTGTTTAATTTTAATAGCTTTTTACTTTTGTTGCCCTGTCCCGACTTTTTTCATCTTTTCTGTCCCTATCACATCTGGGAACTGAGGATAACAGTTACTGAAGTTTTGGGAGAGAAATATTGTCCCAAGTGTGTCTGACACATGATTCTAGCTGCTCAACAGTTCTGGGTTTTCTTTGTTTTGTTTTTTGCTTTCCCATCGCAGATATTTTGAGACATTTTGCAGCCATTAAATTCAAAATTACCTTATTTTTTCTATAAAAGGTACATTTCCTCAGATTAAACCTTTGATATATTGTCTATGTTCTATTGTGAAATTTGCATATCATTGCATTCAGTTTTTATTTACATTTTACAGTGTGGTTATGCATGATCTACAAACTAGGATCTATGAGTAACATTAATTAATGGTGTTTGATGCTCTCTGGCTGATGTTCCTGCATGTCATCGTAGGGAAGTAATATCCAGCAGCTACACACTGCATGATGCCACATCTAGACCAACATTGCCTACTGTTGTTGATCTCTGCTTACTGCCATTATCTCACCCTCTCACAGCATGAACTGGCAGCACCATGTGTTTTAATTAGGCTTTGCCATTCATTAACTTAATGTACAGTGAGGAAAATAAGTATTTGAACACCCTGCTATTTTGCAAGTTCTCCCACTTAGAAATCATGGAGGGGTCTGAAATTGTCATCGTAGGTGCATGTCCACTGTGAGAGACATAATCTAAAAAAAAAAAAATCCAGAAATCACAATATATGATTTTTAAACTATTTATTTGTATGATACAGCTGCAAATAAGTATTTAAACACCTGTCTATCAGCTAGAATTCTGACCCTCAAAGACCTGTTAGTCTGCCTTTAAAATGTCCACCTCCACTACATTCATTATCCTAAATTAGATGCACCTGTTTGAGGTCGTTAGCTGCATAAAGACACCTGTCCACCCCATACAATCAGTAAGAATCCAACTACTAACATGGCCAAGATCAAAGAGCTGTCCAAAGACACTAGAGAAGAAATTGTTTACCTCCACAAGGCTGGAAAGGGCTACGGGGAAATTGCCAAGCAGCTTGGTGAAAAAAGGTCCACTGTTGGAGCAATCATTAGAAAATGGAAGAAGCTAAACATGACTTTCAATCTCCCTCGGACTGGGGCTCCATGCAAGATCTCACCTCGTGGAGTCTCAATGATCCTAAGGAAGGTGAGAAATCAGCCTAGAACTACACGGAAGGAGCTGGTCAATGACCTGCAAAGAGCTGGGACCACCGTTTCCAAGGTTACTGTTGGTAATACACTAAGACGTCATGGTTTGAAATCATGCATGGCACAGAAGGTTCCCCTGCTTAAACCAGCACATGTCCAGGCACGTCTTAAGTTTGCCAATGACCATTTGGATGATCCGGAGGAGTCATGGGAGAAAGTTATTTGGTCAGATAAGACCAAAATAGAACTTTTGGGTCATAATTCCACTAAACGTGTTTGGAGGAAGAAGAATGATGAGTACCATCCCAAGAACACCATCCCTACTGTGAAGCATGGGGTGGTAGCATCATGATTTGGGGGTGTTTTTCTGCACATGGGACAGGACGACTGTACTGTATTAAGGAGAGGATGACCGGGGCCATGTATTGCGAGATTTTGGGGAACCTTAGTTAGAGCATTGAAGATGGGTCGAGGCTGGGTCTTCCAACATGACAATGACCCGAAGAGCACAGCCAGGATAACCAAGGAGTGGCTCTGTAAGAAGCATATCAAGGTTCTGGCATGGCCTAGCCAGTCTCCAGACCTAAACCCAATAGAGAATCTTTGGAGGGAGCTCAAACTCCATGTTTCTCAGCGACAGGCCAGAAACCTTACTGATCTAGAGAAGATCTGTGTGGAGGAGTGGGTCAAAATCCCTCCTGCAGTGTGTGCAAACCTGGTGAAAAACTACAGGAAACGTTTGACCTCTGTAATTGCAAACAAAGGCTACTGTACCAAATATTAACATTGACTTTCTCAGGTGTTCAAATACTTATCTGCAGCTGTATCATACAAATACAGTGGAACCCGGTTATGTCGATGTCCTAGGGGGTCGCCAAAAAGCATCGAGGTAACCGATGATCGAGATAAAGGAAAATCAATATGGCGGCAATATATTAACGTGCTTGAAATTTCTTTATGTACATGATGTGCGTTAATAAATGAGAATGTGCATGCACGTGTTTTTGAAGGGTTTTTTACACAACAGCGATGCCGCGATTTGTTTGATGAAGGCATGCTATAAAAATACATACAGTACATGTTTATCTGTCAGGAATCCACCTGCCACGCCCCCTTCGGCCCCCTTCAGCGTGGCAGGTGCTTTCTCGGCCGCTTTCTCTGAAGCTCCCGGCTTTAATCGCGCACATATGGTGCTCGTTTAGCATCATCACCAGCTCCTATTTAAACTTAGCACTAACTAACAGCAGAGATTCACCAGTATACAATACAACACCTGTAGCAGCTGTAAGCCTTGATTTTTCCGCCACTTCCGCGAGTTCTTCTGCGGCTGCACCGAGATAACCGACGTTAAATGTCAAATTTTTTTCCCCCTTGTGCTCGAGATATTAGGGTTCGGCGACATAAAAAAGACATAACCGATAAAAAATGCTTAGAAAAAGCG